>NC_041331.1:12809260-13409260 GCF_004354835.1 Perca flavescens
TATGGTCTATGGTAATTTGCAGTTGCATTCTAGATAAAGCTAATTAATTTTTTATTTATACTATTATAACTAATAGTGTATTCCACAAAAAAAAAACTCAGTTTTCTTCTTTTTTTTACCTGATGGAAAGGTCCAAGGGAAATGCATAATGTCCCTCTGACCTCCCTGGTTTCTCTTGCTATTCCTGAAAACTCAACTGTATTCCACATGTCCTGTTTATAATCCCAGAGGGGGACAAGGGAGCAGGAAGTAGAGAATAGTCACTAAAAATTCAAAATGTCATCAGCCTCACAGGAGGGATGTCAGTCAAGGCACCTTGACCTGGAGGCATTTGAATTGGTTATGACGGCTGTTGTACCATATCAAACTGCATTTTGCAGTACAGTGTTACAGTACACAAAGACCACAAACTCACAAGACTGGATACAGTAAAAAAAAGGTATTGCCATAAAGGAAAAAGAATTGTTAAACCATAAAAGAATACTGTGTTGACTAAATGCAATAATGCAGGTTCACAAAATAAGGACATACTGCACCTACAGTGCCAGAAAAGAAGCCAGTATCGCCAATGTTTTCTTCAGTGGATCATTTGTCATTAATAGCCCTCCGATTTGAAGGACAACTTAAAAAGAGACCCAACTCAGTGAATCCAAACTATGCAGTCCCAATACATAACTGTAAACAATACCCACAGGCAGGTTTCCCTTCACTTGCTCAGCCAAAACATTAAAAACTTCAGAGGAACTGACGTTGCCTTCCCCGCGTTTCCCTACGAGACAATATTTTGGCAGAGGAGCAGTATTCAAGCCTTCACATCTTCTTCAATTCGCCAGTCCACTTTCAAATTTACCCCTAGAGCTGTTTCTCCTCCAGCTTAGAAAAAAAAACAGAAAAGAAAAATGACGGCTTGATGTAGTTGCATGCCTCGTCTAGCAGAGCAGCTAGTACCCCACTGACCCCATACCTCTATAATGGATTCAGCAAAGAAATATGGAGCTTTAGACCTGGAGGCACTAACCCTGAAAGTCAGCATTTCTGGGTCAATGCACCCGCAGTCCTCAGAGGACTATCCGCTGATGATGCTTATATTGTAATGGATGGTAATGGCTCACTACTGTAATGCTACAAATCCTCCATGCATGCACATACAAACACACATTCTTGAGATCCTTTACAAGACAAGCTTAGAGCAGGCTGCATTTGTTTTCTTTGTGCTTGTGAGCCAATCCAGCCTGGACTCATGATTATATTTTACTCTACACTTTCTTCTCAACCAAACACATATTCATATTCAGCAACATTTACAACCGCTCAGAGTGCCGCATTTTGTATCTGTGTCTACTTTCTATTCTTTTAGCTTATTGTAAAATTATATTGTACTGCCAGTACTTTAATGGCACATATCCAATAATATGTCGCAAGTTTCTTTGAAATTTGAATATTTTTTTATCAGTAACCTTCAGTATCCCATTATGCTGAATCATCAGTGAATACTTACACCTTTCATTTGCCCCAAAGAGATTATATGCAATCCTTTGTGTTGATGATTAAAGAACTGTTCCTCAAACGTTATTACCTTTGGATTCCCTCTTGAGCGCAGCCCGACAGCTACAAATGGCTTTGTGCGATTGTCCCAAACTCCCTGTAAATGGGAAAAAGATCTTCTGAGAGAAAGATTTGATTCTTTGAAACCCATAGTGGTGAATGTTGCCCTGCCCTTGACTGTCACTGCGTGACTCATCTATCAGTGAAAACTTAAACATCATTTCAGTACCCCCGCGAGTGGTAGAAGTGACAGACAAGTTCGTCATTAAAATCGCTACTTTACTAGCAGAAATCGAGATGGAAATGAGATGAAATCAGCAAACATGCCAAGAGTCCCCACAGTGTCACAAAAGCCACTAAGGTACCACATAGGTCTATAAAACTCACCAGAAACCATCAATCAGCCTCATCAGCCATCTCTGAAATTTCACGCACGTTTTTTTTTTTCTGAGATTGTGGATGCTGTTTGTTGGGTTAGCTGACCTTGGGTGTTTCAGAATGTAAGTGCATGCAGTTTTTCATTTTGAGAGGCCAGTAAAAGACACCACATAAATGTTCAAGGCTTAAAGTCCATCACTAGAGGTGCTAGCACACTACGCAGATGGCAAAGAACTAGTGTCGACGAACGCCTGCCTCACATTGCCTGGGTCTTGGCCAAAATGTTGCACTTGAACACACCATAAAGACTACAGTCGACAGCCAGCACGTACAGTATTTATGTATCTTGTTGTACGTTTGCCCTCTTATTGACATTAGTGCAAACATAGATATTCCAATAATTCAAACCTTTGTGTTTGTGTTGTGAACAGTCAAACATAATCTTTGCCAGTTTTGACAGGCCTATTGTGTAGTGGATTGATCAGATGAAATAAGGATTATGCTGTTTTGAGTTGTAAGCATGTGTATATCCAGAGGGCGATTTGTGAAAAAAGTAAAAGGGGGGATGATTTTTGATCAGGCACAACAAAACAAAACATGCAGGAATTAAATCCCCCTTTCAACACCATGGATATAGTGCTACCCGGCTAGCCATGCCAAGACACTTCTTTATGCACTTCAATATTCAATGGAAAATAATCTCAGAATGAAATAGCACAACGTGGTGTCAACACGGTGCTTTCAAGCCCGGGAGCTAAGTTCACTTCACGGCGAATGTAACTAGTCGTTTTGGTGCCTAAACTTAACTGTCATCACCACGTGACGCTGACCTTTTCTGGCTAAACTCCACTACCACGGCCCCTGAAAGGACCGTCATCTGGCGGTGCCTGTAGCCAGATCACAGTCACCTGTTGGCGGCTGAACAACTGCGGCTGGTAGCCGGCGTCCCGGAGCTCTGTAGCGGCTAAATGCAACCAGTAACTGCTGCTCGGATTTAATCATTCTATCGCAATATAGACTGTTCACGTTACAGCGCTTCACTTAGTTTAAAATAATCCTATTTTGTGGCCAAAAAGTAATTCACCAGAGACAGGGATATGTAGAACAGAAATAGGCAAATCACACCCTGTGTATATCCTGCAGCGTAAAACAAAGAAGGCATGAAACAAATGCTGAAACACTGTAATCAAATCCTGCATTTTGGCAAGTAAACTAAATGGTAAATACAATCATGGTGCAGATGATTACATTATCACATTTTGTCTAATGAAAGAACAACAATAATTCACCTCTGCATTTATATTTCTCTCTCTCTTTCCATGCGCAGTGTGTCTTTCTGTTTAAAAATCAACACACAGCCTGCCATGTGATTGCACACATCCACACAAACCTATGAAAGTAATACATAGGGATTTGATGAAATTAGTCAATTAAATCTCTTTTCTGATATATTGATTGCACACACGGGAGTGCCACGTCGGGACACAACTTTTTTAGTCAGACAGAAAGTGTGATTAGTTTTGCTTTCATTTAAAAAAAAAAAAGGATGAATATTGTGGGCCTTCATACCTTAGTGTGATAATAAGTGATTATAAGTGCATGTGAGTGAATATTGGCGTGCAAATGAGTTTCTTTTTCAATGCGCTGTACGGCCATTATACTAATGCATCAATTCGGCGGAAGAGGAGAGGCGATAGAGAGTACCAACGTTAATTGGTCACTGCTCCTGGCGAATAAGGAGGGGTATTTTTGTGAAAAACAACACCCAAAACCATCTTTTTACTTTTCTTAACGTTATTCTATTATTATGACAATAGAGGTATGTGCAGAATAGGTATTTAGGAAAAGTCGGGGCAGAAGGCAAACAGCAATAACAATGGGTTTAAAGAAAACTAAACTAGTGGCAATGGTGCAGGACACCATCTCCGTGCTGTGCCACCACCTTAAGGCCAGTTTTAGACAAACGGCATGCATATTTTGAGCTAATACAAGTTTCTTTTCTGGCCTGAAAACGCCTCAGGATCCCCCAGTCAGAGCTGGATAATGTGGCTCGGGAAAGGGAAGTTTGGTGTCCCCTGCTGGAGCTGCTGCCCCTACAACCCAAGAGTGGAATGGACGGATGGAAGAGTTTCTTTTCTTCTTCCTGATGTGTTTAACAATAATAAAAGACTCATATGGCGTTATATTTACAAAAAAGGGGATTAATCTCTATGATCTACTCATTAATGGCTTTGATGGTTCCAGGCGGTCTGCTCTTATAACTGTCAAAATTAACAGTCTAAAGCAGTGATTCTCAACCAGGGGGTCGGGAACCCCCCCCCTTAGGGGTTCGCAAGATAATTTCTGGGGGTCGCCAGATGGTTGGTGAGAAAAAAAAGAAAAAACATATTTTTGACTGGGGAATGGTTTTTACATTAATGTGTGAAGTTTGATACATTTCACGTGTTATATATTCAGAGCTTCATTTGTAAATCAGGAGGTCCTGGAACACAGAAAGAGGTCTGAAGGCGGGTCAGGGGGGAGAGAAAAAGTCACAAACCTATCAAAAATCCACAGAGTCTGGAGCACATTGGACAAGGCTAGGTGCTAACTGCTGTCATTAAAGCAAAGTATATTTGTTTACATCAATTATTTTAGAGCATTCACAATAATCACTCAAAAACAGCAGGGGGGAGTAGGTCAAGAACCACTGGTCTGAAGGACATGCAATCTTTTTTTATGTAAATGAACTCATGCTCATCTGAGTCCCTCTGGATTCTGTACTTTTCTGTGTTCCATGAAATACTGTAGACCAGAGGTATTGTTCGCCAAAGCATGATTATGAGGGTTTATGAGATCTCAGTGCTAAGGGATTCATTAAGTGCTAAAAGCACATAATGTACTAGGGGTGTAAGAAAAAATCGATACACTTGAGTATCGCGATATTTCATTTTGCAGTACTGTTTAGATTTTCAAAAATGCAATATTGATTTTTTTTTTTTAGGGGAGGGGTAATTTTTGTTTTGACATGCAAATATATTCATATAAGACATTGGTTCACATTTATGTTGTTTAAACCCCCTATGGTTATGGCTATGCTGAGACGCACCACTAGCCTGACTTTTTGCTAGAAGCTAACAATGTAGCTATGGCTGAACTTTAGCCTACTTTAGCATATAAAAATTTGCTCACGAAGAACCTGTGAACCACAATCCCATTTGATTTTCTGTGTACTGAATTGTTTATGTAAAGTAAACTTTGATTTTTATGCACATTGTCTTTTTATAAATATAATTTTTTCGAAAGTTATACTTTAAAACAATCCCAATATATCGCCTTACACACAGTATCAAAATATATTGCAATATATTAAATCGTGACCCATGTATTGTGATACGTATTGTATCGCCAGATTCTTGCCAATACACAGCCCTATAATGTACCCGAGGTACAGTGCTCGATCAATGTGTTTGAGTGTGTGTGTGTCTGTGTGTGACGTGTCATTATACAGATTTTAAAAAGTCAGGATAAAAGTGATGATCGGCAAAATAATAAAGAGGAGTCTCAATCCTTTGCGCTATAGATCCGTGTTCATGATAGTGCTGGGGAGACAAGGTAGTGATGCACAGAACAAATAGGCTTAAGCTGATTCAAAACTCCTGTCTTTCTGCAGGGGCAGCAGCTAATGGACTTGGAGCACAAGCTAACTGTAGCCAAGGAAGAACTGGAGAAGACTGCACTGGATAAGGTGATTGGGGGGTGGGGGGGGGGGGAAACAATCAACAATCAGTACTGATTTTCATGATTTTTTTTTTGTGCTGTGACTTTGATGCTTTTGTAATATTTGTAGGTTGTATAACTTTTAACTCATCTTGTCTCTTTCATCTGACCCATTTGACCCCCTGCAATGTCAAACACTGAATAGAATAACAGCATCTATATTATTTAATGAATAAAGACATGTGTAGTAATATAAGTCTGTATAGATATAGCTTTAGAGAGTAGAGTTTGAGGATGGAAAATTGTAAAGGTAAAGTAACTCCTAAAATAAACATTTTCATGGCAATCGTCTGATTAATGAGGATGTATTTTTAAAATGCTCAGCTTGAGCAGGTTGAAAGCATGCTGCAGCTTCAATATATTATGTATACTATTATGTTCATATGTAGTTATTGACACACTGTCACTAGGGGCAAGTTAGAGGAATTAAAAATGCATGGGGGAAAAACATGCTGCTGAGGAAAACAGGTAATTCCGGTGCTCGGCTCAGGAGTACTGACATCAAAGGGCTCTTGTAAAACAATTAAACCAATCATTCTGCCCATTATTATTATTGATTAAAAGTAAATGATCTTTTCAGCATTCCTTCTTTTTGTATTGCTCTGGTGAGTACAGCTTCATGTCTTGCCTAACGATGCCTCCTAGATGTTCTAAAGCCGTTTGAAAGCATGGCCAATGGCTTTAATGCTCAAGTAAATTTCTCATGTGGATGGATGCAAGGAGGGATTCTGAAATCTGCCTGTGTGTGTAATTCTGTTCGGGGACAGGAGTCTCAGCTGAAGGCACTGAAGGACACAGTTCACATCTGCTTCTCAGCTGTCCTGCACAACCAGCCCAGCAGCAGTCCCAGATTCCCCACCTCCCCCACCCACTTGTTCAGATACTCATCACTCATCAACAGCTCCAGAGTCACCTTTCAGCAGCCACATGCCAAGGTAATTCAGCATGCCTCTCACTTCAATTTGATTTCATGTTTATCCAAAAGAAGGCCTGGGTTGTTGTAAAAATCCAACCTTTTTTTGAATGGGTCGAGTGATGTGCTCAGTCTCCCATATATCTACTGTAGATGAGGCCCTGCTGTCTGTCCTTGGGCTAACAGCATGTCTTACTGTAAGACGTCCACATGAGTTCACAAAGACAAGCATTTATTGCTAGCATTTACACAATGTGAAGTGTTTCTATTCTTAATCATGATATAATAGGCCTTTTAAATACTTTGAAATATAAGTAGTTATATTCTCATTCCATGAGGTTGGAACAGTCTTACATCTCTACTTTTCTTGATTTTAAAATGGCTCAAAAGACACTCTAGCACATGTATTTTTCAAACGTTTAACTACTTCTATCTCCAGTAACTATTTGTAACATTTTAAAGGGAATATTTAGCTTCAGTAAATAAATCAATCAATCAAGGTGGCAGTCTTTTGTCATTTTTTTTTTTTTTCCTAATCAAAAACCCATTAGGCAGCACATTTCTAAGCCATGAAAAAATGTATGAACAACATCCCTTTAGATTGTTCAGTCATTTTACCATGACATGCATTTGTGGTAACAACATAATTGTGTCATTTAGATAATTACTTTTTTCTTATCACGTTGTCAAGGTTAAAGTTGAAATTAGCAAAGAAATAGTCTAGGAGATTTATAATGTGTGGACACTGTTACCGTCTGGCCTTGAGGCCAGCAACAAAAGGGAGGTCACACACAGATAGATTAGTCAAAAAGTAGTTTATTTAACTAAATAGATTAATAACGCAACTTAACTCAACATAAGTGTAATGGTGGGGTGTGTAAGTGTAGAAGACATCAGTCGTGTTTGCCATGTGTGGATGAGTGAATGAATGGTGTGATGTGTGTTGTAAGGTGCAACAAACCAAACCAAGAACAAAATGGTGGATGGATGCAGTAGGGCCAGCTGAGAGAGGGTGAGACTGCCAGGAGGACAGTCCTTTATAGAGAGCCGAAGTCCCGCCCTTCTACTTCCGGTCCGTGGGACCTTAATTCGAAAAACAATATGAACGAGAGTCAAAGGAGAGATAAAAATTATTTCTTGATCCCGTTTGAATTGAGCCATGGATTACAAACATGATGTTCGTCAATTTAAAACCTTATTTTTCAACCGAAGAAAGTCTCTGTTTATTGGTAAACTGTTGAAATATAAGATTGTGAAAATACGTAATTAGAAAGACTACACACTTCAATGTCTCATGGATGATGTCTTGCTGAAGCGTAACCTCTGGGGGTTACGGTGAATAAGCTAAATTCCCAATAAGTCGGCGTGTTTCTTTAAGGTCCCATGAGGTCCACCGGAAGGGTGTGACTTCGGCTCTCTATGACTTCTGTAAGCCACGCCCAGATGGCCAGGTACAGACAACCCTCCCAGCTCCACCTACCCGCCCACTCCCAGTACCCGCAAACAAAGGAGCAGAACATGACAGGCAGGCAGATTGGGAGGGGTCGTCACAACACATTTACAGAAGTAAACAAAAACAGCTAAACTACAGTCCAGTTTGGTTTTAACCAGGAGATAGGGTTTTTGCATCGTATCACTGCTACAATTATAGTTGACCTATAGTAGCGCTGCTATCTGACTAAGTAATAATGTTAGCGGTGAACATTTACTGCAGCTGTAATCAAAATGACCAAAGCAACACATGTTGTGCCATGGATACATGTCTGTTCGGTAATCATGGTTGATTAAAGAGTTGGAACATTTATTCATTTACAAAGCAGCTTCATTACCGTGGCTTTGAATGAGCAATGCAGGCTGAATATCAAAATGCATTTCCACAGCCCTATGATATTACCAGAAGCATGACCAATGGGCCTTTTTTCACAGCAGACATTTTGACACTTATGCATTATTACTATTAACAAAGGCTCTATGCCATTTAAGTGTATCAGGGGGCCATGTCAGAGAGAACCCTTGAACAAGTAGAGCTAAGTGGAGTGCGGCCCTGATAAATCCTTTGAATTACACTTGTGGTTTTCCGAAATGGAAAGGCCTGTAGTGTTGACTTTGCCTCACAATATCTGGTCAGTTTGATTGTCAGTGACCCCAGCTTAAACACAGCAGTTACAATGTCTTGGGATGAAAATAAGAAAAGATTGTTTTGTAAAATGAAAATGGAAAGCAAGTTGGAATTTGGATTTGCCTCTGTAATGGTGGAGTATAATTTTCCCTCTGACTTTCCAGATAAGATAAAGCAGGCTGCTGTTTTCCACTCCTCCCTGTGTAAACACTTTCAAATTGAAATTCATTTCACACTGTAACTCCCAACTTGGTAACATCATGGAATATAACTCTGTGCCAAAATATTCACCTCACCACACATCAGAGCGCACATAATGCATTGTCTGCAATATGAATTTAAGTGTTAGCCGATTATTACCTCCTTTTCAAGTGGCTATTTGTCTATCTGATGCCTTGAGTATATCTCCCCAGAGGGAAATAGCCCAGGAAATAATTACTACCAAATATAACAGTTGGGCAAACATTATTCCAGAGGTTGTTCAGAATAATAACATGTCTAAATCAAGCAGCAGCCTAAGTCATTTATATCAGTATTTGTATTCCATGGTGCCGTAGCTTTGGAGGTAAAGCCCAATTACTTTGGGGAATTATGGGACTTTTATGTTGGATTTAAAATCTGTTCTCTATGAAATTATTAACTCAATGTGACACAGGCTTTGTTTGGAGCCTTTCAAAGTCAAGGTCACAGTAGATTCAACTAAGGGCTCAGGATTGAATCCCTTTCCGGAGTAAAAGAAAAAAAAATAAGTAACTGGCCTGTACTCATTGTAAAATAGGATTATGCCTTCAGTGTAGTTATTGCCTCTTGTTTTGCTAGTAAAACACGTCGACATTTTAGTGTAATGTGTCAAGATTTTACCCAGACAATATGTTTTTATTCTTTGAATACAACCAATACTGACTGAAAACAACATTTCTATATTTCTGTGACTTTGTAGACCTATAACAACAGAATTGAAACCAGCAGAATATACACTTACACTATATTACTTTTTTTCTTGAAAATATTCTCCATAGTACCTGTGGTCATGCCCACCTAAATCAAAGATCAGGTTAGTTCTGATTCCTGAAAAGCAGTCGCTGCAGTCACTTTGAAATCACCTAGCCTGCCGCAGCACCGGCGTGCCTTATCTGCCATGATCCTGGTGAGCAATTCGGTCTTTAAGAGGCTTTTCTCCCCTCAAAGCAGTCACAATTTACTCTGCCTCTCTTTCGTGGGTGCCTAAGAGATTTGACATGCCTTAGAGGATTTTTGGTTTTCATTATTTCTCATCATGCGTCAAGTACCACCATCTACACTAGTGTCACCACTGTCCCTCTGCTGTGCATCATACAACACAATAGTCGGCAATTCATACTTTCTGTCCACATTTAAACTCTTTTCGGTGATGGCAGCAAAACCGGATGAACTCAATATAACTAAATTTCCCCATCATCCTTCTTTCACTACTGTGAGCCAAATAAATGCAAGCACATGGCCAAAATAAGCATCTCACAAAAAGAAAAGACAAGTAAAGGAAACTCAAGGTAGGTGTGGGTTGACTTTATGCTAATGAAGTTTATACTTCCTACTTCATTAGCATACAAGTAGCAGCACTCCACTTGTGAGCAGTTGCTAGCTCCATTATCTCCTGTAGCTGCAGTACACTTTGACGGGGTGTCTGATAAATCTGAGCATGCCTTCACTGTAAAGATTACTGGGGTGCTCCATCTGTCCACTCTGCCTGTGCATGTGGAGGTGGGTCAGAACTCATTTAAATCACTGCCAAATTGATCTCAAATTAAGTAGTAAAATAACAGCGCACAATAGCACTTACTGTGCGTGGAAGAGCCAAACAGCCCACAGCTGAGAAGTTAGGTAACAATCCACTGACATAGAGGCAAATGTCAGGAACGTGGTGTTGCTTAACAGCATGAAAGCACTCAGTAATGTTGTTATTACACTCTTTATGCAAGTTTCTGCTGTTTTGAAGCTGACATATTAGTGTAAGTGAATTGTAGCTGAATTCATTCAGTTATACATGCTGATATTTCTAAAAATGCATGGCTAATCATATGCTAATTATTTGTTGGTGATCAAAAGGCAATTATTTTTCACACAGCAGGGTATGATGGCACTACCACCAATGGAAAAAAAGAAAGAAAAACCATGCTCCAAAGCTTTTAACATATGGAAAAAAAAGTATTTATCCACTAAGTGGATGATAAAACATACATTTGAGTTTCATGAGCACACTTAAGACTAAAAACCGCTTTGTGTTTTTGAAATCCAAAGTGGGTAAGTGCAGGGGTGTTTGTTCAAGCACTCACTGACACCACTTTGAGCTTTACACTTGTAGTTTGATTTAACATAATGGGCCTTAAGCTCTGGTAGAAGCTACAGATAAAACTCCCAGATCTTGCCCCTCACACACACACACACACACACACACAAAGCTCTTTTTGCTGGTGAAAGATTCATTAGTGTGAAGATGCAGGGATCAGCAAGATTGTAGTGGAAGTTGCTTCATATTTAACAGTCTCGGGGAGAGAGCCAAGTCTTGTGGTCCGTTAGCATGAAATTTTCATCAAAGTAATGGGAGATGATGTCTTAGATGCTCGGAGCACTGTGCCGGAGGAGAAATCAGGCATTTCATTGCCCTGCTCTCAGCACTTACTATTTACTTTTATGATAGTTTCCTTGATTGTATAAAACGACGGGATATTCATCTTTGCCACGCAAAGAGGTGGTAGTAGGTGGTTGATAGTGCAAAAAAAAAGATATTTATCATCTAAATTTGGATGGTGGAGATAAAATGCAACAAACGTGAGAATGCTTACTAAGAAGTAAGTAACCGTTATAGTAGTTAACTAGTTAAGCATTTCTAGTAAAGCTCTCCTTTTATTAAATTCATCTTTGATATTAAACTTTTACAGTCTGACAGTTAACTGTGCAATGCAGGGTTTCCGAACAGAAACAAAATCTTTGTATTTTAAGAAGGGAACTCCATTATCTTATTGATAAAATATACTGCGGATATGTTTATATTTATAAATGTGGTCTACAGTGAAGCGATACTTTCCTTGATAATAAATGTTCTCAGATTTAACACTTCATCAAGTTTCTACTGAAGAATCAATGGCCGTATGGAGACAGAGGAGCATGTTAATTGCCCTTCCTCTTTTGCTGTGCTGTCAAATCTTGCTGGATCTGAAGCTGTCAAAAGTCAGGAAATAATGCATGAAGTGTTCGCCCAAAAGCGGTCACTGCCACAAGTGAAGCCAATTCTACTGAATCTGCCTAAAAAGATGTTGTTTCAGCCGAGAAAGTAAGAATGGAGTGTGACAGTGACAAGATATGATTGCTTATGGTTATCTTGCAAACATCTTACTTTATGCTCTCAAGAGACCACTTTTGACCCAGTTAAGGAAAGTACTATGTACCATCCTGCTGCAAAAGATGGACAGAGTTACTTTTGAGAGATATCTGCTGTATAAACTCTGTTTACTTTTACTGTTTGGTGCTTACTGAACAATATGTGGAAGACAGCAGGAAAGAATACAGAACATGGTCCAAGCATATAGGTTGTTTTTTGTGTTATACTGTTTAATTATGTCAATTATTGTATCCAGATACTGTTAAAAGAGGCTAAAAACATTTACACAACAAGACATTTACAGGTGTACATTTTCTGCACTGCTTGTAAATGTTGACATATTTCAGAATCCATCAATTGACAGGTTGACCTTTCTTGTGTTGAAATTTTGTCTCAACACGTACGTGAGCCACTGGCCTATAGATTGTTCCAAGTTCCAAGTATCTGACTTTTTGATTGGCTTGTTGCTGGAGAAGTGAGAAGTTTGTGCCCCACTGTGGGTGAAAACTTGAGCTGACCCTAAATAATGTCAGCATCCCTTATGCATAAGGGTCAAGCAGAAGGCCCCTTGCTGTAATCAGGGGACCCTGAGCAGAAAACATTCTCCACCACACTCAGTTATTGACATCAGTCTTCTCCAGAATACACTGTCAGGGAGCCTGCACTAACTTTTTTTGCACCAGAGATCTGTAGATTTTACATTTCTATCATACATTAATTGTAGCAGTGCCGTTTTTGATGCTTATTTACTTTGTACATTGCAATCAAGCTCTCGAAAACAAAATAGCCTCAACTACTGTAAATGACAACAACAATTGGCATTGGGTTACTCTGCTGTAGTATATATACTATATGTCTTGTATCCTAACAGGCTAGTGCTGCCCTCTGAAAGTCTATGAGTCGAATTATCCGTCAGTGACCCCCTCAGTCGAAATACTTCAAGTCAAGCCGCTAGCAGGGCGAGCGCACTGAACAGTGTTTCCCACAGGTGGTCTATAGATATGAATGGTGTTGACACAGCAAAAGAGTCACACACAAAAAGCATAGTAAACGAGACGGGGGCCTGTAAGTTGGGTGGGTTTCTGACATTGCCGCAGACGCCTGATACACTAATGGTACGTGTCCAGGCGTTGTTTGACAGCAGGGATCGTCCCGCTTCCCAGCATTGGTCGCTTGGTGGGCTTGCCACTAGCAGCAGTAGCCCCTAGCAGTAGTCAATAGCAGTAGTCACTAGCACAAGCTCTTTCCAAGCCGACCTAGAGCCGGTCACGGTGCGCCGCCACAAAGGAAATGCAGGGAGACGAGGGGATCCTCCCACGCCGAGCGACCGCATCTCTCCCGGGCAGACTGCGTGGATTGCCACCCGTTAAAGGTGCAGTAAGCGATGCTGGGCAAAGATTGTTGATATCTGAACTCAACTGCCAAACAAATACAACCCATCCCCTTCAGAAGCTCCGCCCCCCAGATTCACGGAGAGATAACTACTGGCCGATACTTTGGTTTATGACCAAATACCTGCAAAACTAATGCCATTTCCCATCAGCTTCAGCTGTACTGTGTGTTTAAGCATGGTAACACTCTAACCTATGGTGAATATGCTAACAATTACACCTGCTAAACATCAGCATCTTAGCATTGCCATAAGCATGTTAGCATGCTGTTCAAGATTGTCCTCACATTGCCGCTAGCGTGGCTGTAGACTTACTTTACTAAATGTAACTGCATCCATCATCACAGTAGCTGTTAGTTTTAGATGAGAATTGTTTTACAGATTTTATGCCAACTTTGTAAACCAATTTAGAATCTCTGCTGGTGTGGTGGTGGAGTCTGGCTTCTTACTGCAGTTGTTCAAATTGTAAAACTGTTTGTGCAGGAATATGAATTAGTAAAAAAGGTTTTTGACATTAGTACTAGATATGTGGTAAACAGTATGGTGGAATATTACTAGGTTCACCTCCAAGCCTTCCAAGCCAAGTATTTCAATAATTCTTGTTTTTAGTTTGTCAGCACTCTGTTTCTGTTGCCCTCCCTCCTGCCTGTTGTAAAAGCAGCCATGATTTATTTACTACAAACAAATAAACTGGATTAGTTTGGATGTACAAGTATAGATGAAACAGTTATGAACCTTTGAGTCACAACTGTTTACTTTTCAAGAACCCCAGAGCCACTGCTGCATCAACAAGCCATTCAGACATTTTATTTTTAACCCCAAGTTGAAATGTTCTCTCTTTTTCCCAACAGGATATCTCTAAAGTTCAGAGAATTGTCACAGCCAGTAAATCACCCATGAACATTGGAGTAATGAGCAGAGAGAGCGGCGGAGTTAAAGACTGCCAGATGGAAAAGGTGAGCCTTTAGAGTAATTAAACTATAATGGCCTATGTGACCTGAGGGCCTGTATCCATGAGGTTCATCTGTTCACCTTTTCACTGAATTCATGCTCAAGTACCTCATCAGAAACCAGACAAGCCATTTACTTCAAGTGTCTTCATCAGGTCCATTGATTGGAAAACTTTATTCAGGAACTGCAACCAGTTTCAGCTTGATGATACATTCTTCAGTCAGTAGTTTTTAGTTCAACTTTTACACTTTTATCATTTAGTTGAATCGCTTTTTATTGCACATTACCAAAGGATAACGATGTACTTTTGTCAAACATTGGTTATAAACAGCAGGGGAGTCGGACTGGGGGGGATAAGGGGACTGAGTACCCAGGGCCCTCATGTGAGGAGGGCCCAAAAAGATGCTAGAATGAATAGCTGTGGATGTGGAGAGGGGACCATAGAAAATGCCTTTCTACAGGGACCCAGAATTTTGTGCTACGCCCCTGATAAACAGACTGTGGTAAAAAGTAGGGCTGAAGCCATTAAGCCTTTTTTTTCAAGGAAGACTGGTCATTCATCATTTCCTGATCTCAAAATGCAAAGACGCTGCTTGTTTTTTCTTATTTTGATCATAGTAAACTAAAGGTCTTAAGTGTTTGTTGCAGCCTTAAATGTTATGATTCTAGCTATGCATTTTAACTGCAACTGCATGGGAGAGTGCTGTAGTTGCAGTGAAGACATTTGCACATTCACGCCAATTTCAAAGAGCTCTTCACTCATAGCTGCACTTGCCCAGTGCCAACATACACTAATATATACACTGGAGATCTTCATTGAAACATTTCAAGGAACCGAATGCGTTGCTGGTACTTTGGAAGCAGTTATAAGAGGGAAGCGCTTTAAGATCCAGGCCACTGTGAGCAGTCAGTCATCACGAAGGCATCTCTAACCCTATCAAAACCAACAGGATTTGAAGAAAGCAGGGGAAGTGAACAGGGTCCATAAGGAGTTTTGACAAGTGGCTATCAAGAACTATTACAGTTATAAGATGATAGACCACTGGAAACAGGGGAGTACTGTACGGAGGGATGCCACCCAGAGAGGAAATTATCCTCTATGTAAACCTTGTCAAAGAAATAGCTTTTTTAATGAAATTCTGCCAAAAACAATGTTCACTCGTGTCCCATAATTGATTATAAAATTTTGGCAGGGTTGTAAAACAAATCCTGTAGCAAAAGAGAGAACCATTTTGATACAGATAACAGGAGACATATTTGATGCAGAGACTGAGATATGGTGTTTGCTCATGAACACTGCCACATCTCCCTGGTGGGCTGGGAGGAAATGAGGAGAGACAGTTTGTATGAGCGTGTATAGCTTGCAGTTTGGAAATGAAATGCGACACAAATCTACATATATGTCATACAAAATGCATTGGGCTGGAGATTGACTCACGGTGCTGTTACACATCGAGGTGTTCACCTTCATTCGTCACTCGTCCTACATGTGGTTTGATGCATCCAAATTAGGGCTGTCCCAAACGATAATTTTTTAAACGATTAATCTAGTGATTATTTTTTCGATTAGTCGACTAAGCTAACGATTCATTTTTCGATTAATCCACCGATTCATTTTTCAATTGCCGATTATTTTCCCATTGCTCAATTATTAACAATTTACACAAAACAAATTCCAATAAGGTTCTAATCTCTATTTATTAAAAGTGTTTAACACTGTACTGTTCAAGTAAAATGAATTTTTAGTGCAACCTGAAGCCAGATGTAGGCTATCAATCCAACCACAAAATAAAGTCACTTTCAGGAGGAATACAAAAATAAAAACTTAAAGTAAACAGAGCAAAAGTGCAAAAAGAGTAGCATGTATTTGCTTTTTTTAACAGTAGGTAAAATAATGAATAAGCCCTTGTTTAACATCCAAGCTCTTCTCCCTTTAATTTAACTGTAATTATTTGTATCTAAAGGCTGGTTAAGCACTGTAGGGAGGAGAAGTTGGACAGGTTTTTTTGTCTCGTTCCAGTGACACATCTGGGTGATGGCGTCGGATATGTGTTTACATGTTAGATGTATTTCCACTCACCCACCCAATGACTGACCTGACAAAAAACTGCATGTAGGCGGAGGAGCTCGGCTAGCTTCAGTTTAGGTGTCCCTAGAACCCGCGTATCTAACAGTAGTTCCACATTACATTAATTAATTTGCACGCAAGTTTTATTTATTTACTTCAGATACAGTATTAGGGGACCACTAAGGTCTATATAAAAGCATCCAAAGAGCACCATGTCATGGGACTTTTAACACATCCTGTAGGGCAGTTACCTAATCAATATTTTCTGTATTGGTGATTTCATGATTGATTGTTTAGTCTATAAAATGTCATAAAATCCTGAAAAATGCCCATCTCAGGTTCTGAGAGCCGGAGGAGACATCTTCAAATTGCTTGTTTTTGCCGACAAACACACCAACTCCATTTCCCACTATACTGTAAAAGACTGAGGAAAGCAGCAGATCTTCACTAGACCTACCAAATGTTAGGCATTTTTTGTTTGGTAAATTACTATACAATTATCCATTATTCATTTAGCAATTTTGTTGTTGATTAATGTACTGTTAATTGACTAATAAATACATGATCTAACAGTTTAATCACCAGAAAACTGGAATACGAATAGAACAGTTTTTGTCCATACACATGTGAACTATCATAAATCGAATGAGAATGTTAATTGGATGATTCTATGGCTGTGAAATAAGTAATGAAACTTCTGGTAGCTTTTTGGTGAAAAGCGAACGTGCATAATAATGTCACTTAGAGTGGTCTATTCATCTGATGTGTTTTCACAGAATACACACAGCTGGGAAATTGACACAACTTCTATACTGCACTGACATATTTTCCCTCTACACTACTCCTTTAGACTGGGGGCGACTGCTTCCAGAATCAGACGGAGGAATCAACCCCAGCAAGTAAAAAGCTACCAGAGACACAGCAGGTGAGCTTCACTCAAATGTATATAATCACAGATCCAGACATTTAAAAGTTTGCTCTTGTTGCTGCAGTGAATTCTTGTTCTTCTTTGGCCCCACGCGGAATTTTTCACCAGTGGGAACGTCATACAGGATGAAGCTGATGTTTTTCTCTATTTTTCTTATGGTCAAGTAATCCCACGAAAAGACCAAAATCAACAATGTAGTCGGTCACACAATACTCTTTGACTTAACTTCGTTGTGTGTGGCACTCAGCCAAAAGCCCATTGGTTCCAAATGAAGACACAAATCTTTATAAATAGGTTACTTTTTTTTTTTAAGGCTCAGTTTCCTAAAACAAAAACGTTTGTTTGTTGGGGACTATTTTCAGCCGTGGATTTATATTATTAAGTATTTATCGCACCGTCTATGACGTGTATCTGGGACTCAAAATAAACTATAGTGCGTGTGTTCATGATAATGAAGGAACATGTCAACCAGTGCAACTTTGGGGCTAATTTGATGTGTTTTTAACACGTGTTAGTCATGGGTGTAAATCTCATCTAACAGTTGGGGGGGGACAATAAACATAACATTTCTGAAGAGCAATTTTTGAAGGGGACACAAATAATACAGCCACAATTATATTTGTAGAGGACATGCGTACACAGAGGAAAGCCTTAATACTATCATTAGTGTAGCATGGAGACTGTACCAGTATCCTTCTTTTCAGTGTTTCTCTTGATTCAATGAAAAAGCTGACTAAATTGACCAAAAATATTTTTTTCTTTAAAACCATGTATTTATTTTTAAGTTGTTTACAATCAAGCCACACACATACCTTAAAACATAATTAATTATTTTGAAAAAGTGCCCCCATATAAAAGAAATACAATGCTTTTGTACACTTCTTAAATTAGCTGATCATAATGTAAATTAGTGAGCTCATCTGCTAACCCTGACAGCCACAGACCTCCAAAAATATGAACTAAGCTCAACACACTTACCTGAGACTCTCCATCTGACTGTCCCTGGTCTCCCTGTTCCTCAGTTCTTTATGTCTCCTTTGCCTGTGACATAGTGACGTTAGTATTTCCATAAGCACCTATTCGTATATAGATGTTACCAAATTGTCTTAATATGAGGACTTATTGTACTTACTTGTTGTTTTGGTGTACTGAACAAGGATCTTACAGTATGTCTGTTTTTCTTTTCTCTGTCATTTTCTCTGGGCAACAACAACACAAATCTTTAACGTCAGATGTCTAAATATGAGTTAGGTTTATACAGTAGGTTCAGCACGCGGTCATACTAATTATAAAATGATCTTGCATCCTCCACATAAATATTAGGTTTGTCTGGGTGCATTTCTATCCAACAAGCTATTAAACAAGCTAGGTAACGCTAAATTATATTCAGTTATTAAACCTAGAAACTAAAAGGAAGTGTGTTGAGTTTCGAAGTCGTTATGTTAGCCTGGCTTCAGAAAGGTACTAAAAGAAGGCGTGTGCCAGAGCCAGACACGTCACCAGAGGTCCAAGTCCAACCAGAAACCTTAGCTACGATTCAGGAGCTTCAAACTAACGTTAACGTTGATGTGAGCGGAACAGCTAGCGTCAATGAGGAGTCTTTTTATTTTTTATTTATGCCTATGGTCTTAGTGGATCATTGTTGGTTTTGGTCTTTTAAATGAAAACTTGCTTTTTCATGGAGATTTTTGACAACAAGAAAACTTTTTATAGCTATTTTAAAAATAAGTTGTTGCATTACCCAACAATCTCATAGTCAAAATGTAAAAAAAAAAAAAAACATGTAGCATGACAAGTTTGAAAAAAAAGTCATGGAAAGAAGAATTAAACAGAGATGTAACCAGCCCAGTGTGGCTACATGGGGACTCACAACTAATAACTAATAACCCAAAATGATTTGAGTCAGTATGCAACTAAGTATGGCACAAAGAAGTGAATCGAAGCACAGCAGATGATAGCGTGTGATGGATAGAGACACAACGCCTTCAACACATTCCTAATAGAAGGCAACAAATCTGCTGAAGCCTAATATTCAGTGTGCCAAAGTCACATATAGTATTTGGTATTCAATGCCCTGCCAAAGCCTATGCATAACTGCCTCCCTCATCATATCATTGAATTGAGTCACACTTGTTTGGTGGTGGCAGATGGTACAACAAAACAATGCATCTCATTTCAATGCAGTGCAAGACTGTGTAACTGAGCAACTGTCTTGCATTCCAAGTGGCAGCGATCCATTTTTAGACACAGGCTATTTGCACAAGAATACGAGAATATTTCAAAAGAGATCTCGACAAATGGGCAGATTCAACTTCACTTGTTTGTTTTGTGCCAGAGAGATATTCCGAGAGATAGTCTGACTGGATTTGCTTTTACAACTTTACTGTGTCACTGATTCATAGCAGTACATGATAATGGTATTCGGTTTTAGATGCAATGCAGTGAAATAGTTCGACATTATGTTACATTTTATTGAAGTCAAAAGCAGTTCATTCCCAGAGGCATTTGTGCTGATCTGTATGAATACAAGATGCAAGACAAACAAATAATTATGATAGAACAGCAGTGAACAGAACAGAAGTTATGTTAAAAGATGATTTCTTCTTCTTTTACAGTTTATTTTTTATTTTTTTTAGGAACCATAGCAACGTTGACACACTAAAAGAGATGATTTGTACCGTCTCATTTGGGCTACGGAATTTTCAGACATCTGACCTTTTCTTGTGAAGTCTTGTTTTATCTCATTCATTGGGAAACGTTCACATTGTGTCGCAGCACTGAATCAACAATCAACTCACTTTTCCTGTAGTCAGCTGGTATCCCTCATGCACTGCACTTGCCATTCCAGGTGTTGTAAACAATTTGATTAGTAATGATTTGCATCCTGGTCTTTGTGGATCAATCTGCATTAAAGTGCCCTCTATTCCTGTCACTACTCTACCTTCATTATGTGTTCTCATGTTCGATTTGGGAGACTGAGAACCTGAGTGGCATCTCGCCTAATGTTCAACTGCTTTTGGAAGAAAAGGCTATTCTTGTAGTCTGGCACCTGTTGTGTTTTCGTACAACACAAAGAAGGGTTTAAATAACAGAGCAACACTTGCACTTTTTAGGGGAGACATATTGTACACTGAGCTCTCATCTATTCACTCAGTCTCCCATGGCACAGTGATCAGACGAAAAGGCTCTCATCGATGTGGCCTGAACACTGATAGGCTGACAGACCAACACCACATACCCACAAAGCAGTTTCCAGCCAGATTAACTATAGCAGGGTTTCTGCAGGTTTCACCAAGTCAAATATAAGACCTTTTAAGACCATTATGAATGAAGTTTAAGACCTTTATCACAACATCAACTAAGCCTTAAAATGATTTTTTCAAGCCAAGTATCGCAAAACTTGCACTTCCCCATAGCTGAAGAATAAAATCTGTTTCATGTCTGTGGTACAATCCGATAGAGACCACGCACCAATAACACAAAAGCTGATTTGCTGCAATATAAGTTACACGTTGGTCTCAATTGTAGTCGTAATACAGCAAAATTATATTTGGACTAGTGACAGAAAGAACTACAACATCACAGATTAAAAAAAAATGAGCATAATGAGGTAGCGTTCCATACACGTAGGAACATTAAGACCTGTTTGAAATGATTTAAGACTTGGAACAAAATACTTCACCAAATGTAAGACTTTTTAAGGCCTACAATTTGGATTGTTAAATTTTAAACTGTTTTCCTCAACAGCATGGAGGAAAATAACAATGCTCCGGCTTGGTAAATACACAGTGTAGGCTTTAAAGCAGAGATCTTCAACAGCGGGTCCGGGACCCCAAAGGGGTCCTCAGAGTCACTGCAGGGGGGCCTCCAAATTATTGACAGTTTTTGAAAGAAATTTAAAAACATAACATAACATAATTCCAACATATTATTAGCAAATATAAATCCCTATTGATGATAGGCTTACTGGCCTATAGGTAAGGTAGTCATTAAGATAGCCACCCACAGAAACAGTTAATCCTAGGGATTCATTGTGCCACATGTGCAACATTAAAAGATGATTTATAAAGTCATGCAAACAATTATTATTATTTTTATTTTTTAATGCCAAGTATTCTATGCTTTAGGCCGCCCTACACTTTATTGTAGGCCAAGTTTAATATCCAACTTAATTTTATACAATATATGTAGTAGGGTGTCCCTGCTCCGTCCCTCTTTCAGTTAAGGGGTCCTTGGCTTAAAAACATTGAAGACCCCTGCTATAAAGCCATAGTATGCAATTTAACCTGTAATAGATTTATTGAGCTGTTAGGTGAATCTGCTTGAGTCCATCATTAAGATTCAAGATTTTCCTATTAAGTCAAAAATATAACTCCATAACATTTCAGCAAACCCTGGCATTCTTAAACAAATCTCTGAAGCACAGTGGCATCAGTAGTGTTTGTTTCTGACATTCCTGAATTCATTTTAAAAAAGTGCAAGTAGAAGATGGAATACATTTTTTTTTATAAAGGGTGAATGTGAGGAAAAGCAACAACAAACTCTACTCAGCCAGATATGCAGTTGGGCAAAATCATCAATTATTAACTTATCATTCAAAATAATTTAAAAAGCAATAAATAAGTCTGACAACTCTTGATTCTATACGTTTTGGGATTCTTAAAAATAGTTGAATTCTGCCGGTGATGTTTGTTTTGGGAATTTACAATAAGGAGGTCCCAATATCCCAAAAAACTAAAGTTGTGTGATGTGTTTTGTTACAGTAGATGGAATTTGTTTTAGTTGCCAACATATTAGAAATAAGAACACACCATTTGCATGCTGTGGCACAGTCAATTAGTTAATTAGTTAATTGGCGTGCACCCACAACTCACACCCACAATAAAATAGGGCATTGGAGAGGGTTACTTTCTTTTTACTATTTATTTTATATCCATAGGGTAAGAAGGTGCAGCTAACCTAGCTTTACAAAATTGTATTTCTAAAGTTTTCTTTCTATCTATGTCTCCAAAAAACACAGTGACAACCTGAGACTAAATTGTATGTATGTAGCAGTACAGTAGTTAAAACAAATAAGTTGTTGTTTGTCAAATATTTGTTTAAAAAAAACAGCTTGACTGCTGACCTTGGTAGTGCTGCTACTGAGAAAGCGGTTGCAATTTTTTTTCTCCCAAAAATTCACCCTTGCAAAAAACTTATAGATGTCCTTAAGGGAGTTTTAGCTGGGGATAAAAAAGTAGAATCCCAGACCCACATCAAAGTGGGCGGCAACCCTTGGTTGGCAAGAAGCCACAGGAGTGCATTCACTGAGAAATCGTTTGCCTGTAGATGGAAGTGAGAGTCATTGACTGCAGAGTCTCAGTCACTGACTCCCAGCACATACTTTAATAAAAAACTGTACTACTACTAGTATTTTATAATTGCATACCTGCCCAGTTATAGTATGGTCAAATTCAAAGTTTACTTTCAAGCTCTCCTGAAAGTGATCCGATAAATGTAGAGGTGTGTGTTGCCTCTTTTTTATTGTTGCCTCAAGCCAGGTAATAGAACTATAACCCACTGCCATGCAGAGTGATGTGTAACTCAATAATTTGCAGGCAGGCAGCAAGCCTAAAGGCATTCTCCAAAATGACATTGGTAAACACAACAACAGATGCTTTTCTTGGGGAATTGGTTTCCAGAGCCTGTGTGCTGTGCTTAAACATGTCATTGCCAAAAACTGACTTAAATTATTCAAAGTACCAAAGAAAATCGCATTCCATTAATGAAATACATTGGAGCCCAATCATTTTGTCTTAAAAAACACACAATCTCTTAAAGTGCATTTTGTTTCAATGTGCCACTGAACTGTACACAGAAAAGCTGTTGTTGTCAGTGTTGGTCTTCAAAACCCTCAGAGCTGCTGATTTTCCGTCCCACCAGGTAGTAAATTGCATTTATTCCCAAGTGTAACTCATTTTCTTGATAGCTGGAATGAAAACCAGCTGGACTCTGAAGCGGTGTCCCAATCCATGGACGCTACCCCCTTCTGAGTCAGCATTTCAAAACCTAGTACATTGTAACAGGTTGACAGGGCTATATAATATATATAATATCGTTGCATTGTAGAAAAATCTGGGAAAAATAATAACAAGGTGTACTCCATGCCCCAAATTACAAGACCACACATAATATCTTCACCCTATCCACCCCAAATGCTTATTTTTTTATTTGTGAAGGTTGTATGTTTAAGCTAAAACTGGGTGTTAAATTGGTGTTTAAACTTTGTAAATTGTATACATTTTACTATTCACACTGTAACTCAACAGTTATGGACCTTAAAGGTGAAGTAAGCGATGCTGCGCGAAGATTTTAAATATTTGAACTTAACTGCCATTACTCACTTTCCTATAACGACGAGAGCCCTCATCAGTTTTCATTCCTTTGAAATCACGGAGGTTTCTGCAGCGATACAAACACATTTAATCCTGTATTAGCCAACCTACACTGGCTGCCAGTCATGTTCCGTATTGATTTTAAAATTGTAATTCAATGGCCAAGTTGGAAATGTTCATTTAAAGGGGTTTGCATTATTGCACTATTAGCTTTGGTATCTGTGCGACTCAAGAGGAGCAAACAACAACACTATGGTGAATTTTTCACTAATCCTGTTAAGGGAGGATGAGAGGGTTCAGACCAATAGTACTTAGTCTTTTCAAAGGCAATACCTTCATTTAGCTGCATCAACTAAAGTGGCAGCCCCTAAAATGGGACAGAAGTTGTGTGGTTAGAAAAGAAATCAAACTGTCTGATGACGATGCCCAATAGTAACCATCAATATTCTTTAAATAAGCTCCTTTGCATCCCACAAATATATTTAGGAATATTTCCTGCTCAGACCACCACATGTGGAATATTATTGTGTCAGCCTCATTAAGAATCTTTATCTTCTGAACCTAACAGCAAAGGAGCCAAGCGCAGACTGAAAAATCCACCACAAAGCTCTCAGACGACAGCGTGAAGGCAGAGGGAGGCAGCAGCAAAAAGACAAAGCCACATGAATACAACTGAGCGGACGGCATATCATCCCAAATGCAGAACTCCTGTATTGCCTGAAGGATCTTTCTAAGAGCACACACTTGCGCACTCTCACAAAAAACAAAATGTGCGCCCACACACTGACACACACACGTTTAAACACACACACACACACACACACACACAGCTACACGTACGCATATCGGCATTGTTTGCAAAAGCTGAGACACTGGAATTGTCAACAAATTTCAAACTGTCATCTGCAAACCTCCATAGTAAAATGGCATGCATTCTAGAAATTCTTTTTAAAAAGGTAGCAATGGCACTGGTAACTTGTTTCATGATTGTTCATTTGTTGTTTACTTATCTGAGTTTTATTCTGAGTAAGGACACTGCGTTCTAAATGTGTGATCTTTCTAGAAAAATCCCTTTGCACTGGTGAGGTCTGACAATGTATCCTGTGATAAGTATATCAATTGACACATAAAAAATACTACTACTATTACTACTACCCAACTTAAAATATTGTTTGTCACTCATTGTAGCAAGGTTAATTTACTCTTCCACATTTTGAATTATAGAGGCTCAAGTTGGCTGGCCAACTGTTCAACATTTAATATTTCAGCACTCAAGGCAAAGAGCCAAAGACTCACAATGGGTCGTCTCCCTGAGAATGTGCCATGCACTGAGTAGTAATTCCTAGCTACATGTATCTGTGTTATCTGACCTTTATGTGTCCTTTCAATAAACTGTAATTTTCAGTAAATGTGTGAAGAATAAATGGTTATTCGTGGGAAAGAACTGAGTGCGTATGTTTGTGATCAACAGAGGAAAAGGTTGCCTGTGCAGAGAGCAATCAAGATGTACCTTGTGAATGTTAATGACATGTCTACACTAGTAGAAGAGAGACAACGACACATCTGTGTTCAGAACAAAATTAGTATTTTCCAAAAGAGAAATTATTCATCACAGAATTTTAGAAAGACTTGACTTTTTGAATAATCATTTGAGACAAAGGAGGAAAGTCACAGCATGACCTTTTTTGTTCTAGCAGACCGAAATGTTAATCCAGCTTTCTTTTACGGAGTACTTCTAAATATTCTGTGACCTGTATCAGCGCAAATCTTCATACACTATTTGTAGAAGATTATTTAAGATGGTGCATTTGTCATTTGTTTATTAAAGTCTTACTTCATCACTGAAAACTACATTTAAATGTGCTGCCTCCAGCATTACTGTATAAGCTTGACACCAGCCAAATGCAGCAATTATTTTCATCATTGATTAATCTGCTGATTCTTTTGATTAATTAATTAATCTTTTGGTAAAAAAAAAAGCCCTTACAATAACCCAGTCCCAGTCATAAAATGTCTTCAATTGTCTTTTCGATATACAATACTATTCCGTAAGACAAGGAACATCAACAAGTTCTCACTTTTAAAAAGCTGAAAACAATAAATGTCTAGATTTGTGGCTTAAAAACTGACTATAATGATTATTCCATTATCAAAATAGTTGGTAGTGTTCTGTTAATTAACAAATAGATGAAATGATAAAGCACTAGAGCTGCAACCATTAGTCAACTTTTTGGATTGGAATTGTAAACAAATAAGTATTATTAATATGTATTTAACAACATTCATGTAGCCAACACATATTGACTGCAAGGACTTTTTTTAAATGAATGAGAAAACAGCACAACATGATGTTTGCTGCAAAGAAATGCTCTAGCACTATGGGATAATGATCGCAAATATTACTCTAAAGGGTCTTTCAGACTGAAAACAAAGCAGATTTTAGAGGTGGCCTGATTGCTTAAAATGTCAATGCAAAGTGGATGCAAATTATACATGTGAGGCACAAAACTGAGACAAAGACACGACCGGGTAAGTTAAAAAGGTTTCAAATTATCCAAACATTTGTGCTTATGTCGAGGCTGAATGACTTCGCTTCATGAATGTTTAGCACGATCGAATGGGATAATGGACTGGAAGAAAACAAAAAAGTGGAGTTCAGTCAAGATCAGTCAGGGTCAAACAGTAGTCACACAATAAAAAAGGTGAATAAACAAGGAATTAAAAAACACTTTGGAGGTTAAATTTGCACAGAGAATGTATGTAAAGAAAGAAGAAAAAGCATTAAAGCATAAAAACAGGTTTTTAAAAGCTACAGCTACGCCCTCCCTTTCCAGTGCCTTTATTACCCTAAAACACCCATCAGTCTCCACCTGAAGAGGGGTGCCATCAATGTAATTCTTCAATGTTATGGCAGTATGGAGAGTTTGTCGTTGTCACCATTTGAAAACTTGATCCAAATTTTGAAAGACATCTCTCATTGTTTTTGGAGTCCATATTAGTTTGTTTAAAACCTCTTTGGCTCATTTTTGTGTTTTGAAAGCTTTACTCAGCTTTGTGGTCACAGCATCCCCTTCATGTGACATTTGGTGCGGTCACTGGATTCAAGAGTGTCCATGCTGGAAAATGTTAGGCGACAGGTGCACAGCTCTATATTAAGGCCAGTAATCCATCTTTTTTGCAAATTTGAGAGCCTCCTCCAGGTCAGTTCTATGTCTTGCTGAGAGCAAACAAAAGGGCCCGTAGCCAGGATTTGGAGACCAATGACAGACCTTGCAAATGCTGCCATTAAATCTCAGAGCTGCCAGTGGCCGGAGCGGTAGGAGGGGAGAAGAAAGATGGTCAAGCTTGCTATGAAGTAAACAGGCTTGGGATTTGATCAAAGTCACAGTGTGATTTTTGTATGCCATCTTCATTTACTGCATCCCATTCACAGCTTGTGGAAATTATATATTTTTACTCAGACTTAATCTTTGCTGAGCACCCAGCCAATGGGGAAATGGTTTTTGTGTAACAAAATACTGTCTATTGTAAATATAATACAATTTATTGATCAACCATTTAGGAGAGACAGGTCATAAGAACCATCAAACCAGCAACAATTCAAGAGTGGTTCTCTATCAGAATAAGAAATGTATAAAAAGAAGATGGTGAACTCTGTGACGATATGGGTGAGATTCCCTGCATCACCACTTGTCCCTTGTGCATGTCTACATAATTTTGTCCACATATGATTTGTTTGTGTTAGAATTGTTAAATTCAAGTACTGGGGTCTATTTCACAAAAGCAGAATCTATAAATCCAGGATAAAGCGAGACTTGACCTAGTCTAATCAGTGCACCCTGGCTCACGGCTTTCCTTAACAGACCGTGAGGTCGAGCACAGATTTACTGATGCTAAAATAGAGAATACAGAAACACCACCCTCCGCTGCAAAAAAAAAAACGGTGAGAGAAAGCATGGCAGACAATCGTGGACCGACTGAATGCGTAAGCAGCCTAAATATATAAATTTACTGACTAATGCTCTCAACTGAAACCATCATAATCATATCATTCAAGGAGTTAGGCTAGATTGGTTAGGCTCTACTCTTTTGCCTTAAAAGTGAGCAGAAGATAATATTACTCAGGAAAATTTCCATGAAGATCAATTACAACCACTAATCCACATTCCTAGAATAGGAATAGATGCACAAATCTCTCTCTCTCTCTCTCTCTCTCTCTCTCTCTCTCTCTCTCTCTCTCTTTCTCTCTCTCTTTCTCTCTCATGGGCAATAATATAAAGTAAGTAGCATTAACTTCTACTGCTTGCTTTTAAGTTAAAGTGTACAAATGTATATTTTTAGACCATCATTCAGTCGGTCCGCTATTGTCTGCCACGCTTTTTCTTGCTGTTTTTAAATATTTTTTTTTACAGCGGCCGAGTTTCCTTCTTTAGATAGTATATGCTTTGCTTCCTTGTATATATGGAGATAAAAAGAAAGACACTGAAAGAATTGGACTCTGAAATCGATAAACTATAAAGAGAATTAAGTGATACATTCAATGCACACTGTAAACATGGCTGTAACATAGAGTACTCATCAGTTATTTTTTCCCCAGCAAAATATAAGGAAAAAAAACATTGAGGTGTCCTCTCCCTGTTGTTTCATGAATGTACAGTAGTCTATAGCCTACACTATATAGTTACTGGGACTATAATTTGGGAGGATTGTATAATTTTTGATAAGTTTCATAATTGTAAAATCCTCCCAAATTATAGTCTCAGTTCAATGGACAAAACACAAATGATGTGCTAAGAATGCCAAATAAAATACACATGGAAGAGTAACATACATGACCCTGTATTGTTAAATAATACATACAAAAGAAATAAATTAACTAAAATGATTAAAAACATATTGGTCTCTGACCAGTCTGCCACAATTATAGAAACACACTTGTATAGGACTTTATTCTGTATATTGCCCTTATCACTGACTTTAATGAAAACTAATTTGCAACTTTATCAACAATTTCTAATCATCTTAATAACTCCCATGCTATATTCATCAAACTTCTAAAAATATGAACAGCAGTCATATAGTTATACAAAATAAAGGTGTTAAAATAATAACAGAACTTAACTGAACAGCAATATGTACCTGTGGTATTTTAATGCAGACTTATAAAAATAAGGTAATTGTGTGCTGGAGTGACTGCTGAGTGAACAGAAAGGGCAGCAGGATTAATCGAGCTTGGCTGTTAGCGAGTTAGCCTGTAGGCTGTTTGTCTGGTCCACCATGCAAGAATGTTTGGGGTGGAGCCGCCGAGCATTTCCTGATGTACTCACTGACATCATTGGACAGAACCAACTGATCGGGGTTTTCTTGTGTGTAGAGATATTTCATGTGTTTGTTCGATGCACCTGAGGGGTAATTGGGGGAGTTACTTAGCTCGTAGCTCTTCTCCGTGAACCATCACCTTATCGTGGTGGAGAGGTTTGTGTGTCTCTGTGAACCTGAGGGCTGTGTTGTCTGGAGCTTTGTGCTCCTGGTAGGGTGGTCTCAGGTGAGGGGCCAGACAAAGAATGGTTCAAAAACCCCAATGAAGAAGCAAGGTAGAGATGGAGTGACCCTGCCCGGAGGAAGCCCGGGGCCCCGTCTGGAGCCAGGCCCAGACGGGCGGGCGCGTCGCCGGGCGAGCGCCTGGTGGCGGGTTTGCCACGGAGCCCGGCCGGGCACAGCCCGAACAAGCTACGTGGCTCCCATCTCTCCAGCCCATGGGCCCACCACCTGTGGGAGGAACCGTTGGGGTCGGGTGCGATGCCACATGGGTGGCAGTGAAGGTCAGGGGCCTCGACGGACCAGACCCGGGCGGCAGACGCTGGCTCTGGGGACGTGGAACGTCACCTCTCTGTGGGGAAGGAGCCGGAACTGGTGCGGGAGGTGGGCGCTACCGGTTAGATCTGGTGGGGCTTACCTCACGCACAGTCTCGGTTCTGGAACCATACTCCTGGATAGGGGTTGGACTCTTTTCTTCTCCGGAGTTGCCCAGGGTGTGAGGCGCCGGGCGGGTGTGGGGATACTCACAAGCCCCCAGCTGCGCCCGCTGTGTTGGAGTTTACCCGGTGGACGAGAGGGTCGCCTCCCCACGCCTGCGGGTTGTGGGGGAAAACTCTGACTGTTGTTTGTGCATATGCACCAAACAGGAGTTCGGAGTATTCGGCCTTCTTGAGACCTTGACTGGAGTCCTGCATGGGGCTCCAGTGGGGACTCCATTGTTCTGCTGGGGGACTTCAACGCACGTGGGCAATGATGGAGACACCTGAGAGGCGTGATTGGGAGGAACGGCCTCCCTGATCTAAACCAGAGTGGTTGTTTGTTGTTGGACTTCTGTGCTAGTCATGGATTGTCTATAACGAACACCATGTTCGAACATAGGGATGCTCATAAGTGTACCTGGTACCAGAGCACCCTAGGCCAAGGTCAATGATCGATTTCATAATCGTTTCATCTGATCTGAGGCCGTATGTTTTGGACACTCGGGTGAAGAGAGGGGCAGAGCTGTCAACCGATCACCATCTGGTGGTGAGTTGGGTCAGGGGGTGGGGGAAGACTCTGGACAGACCTGGTAAGCCCAAACGTGTAGTGCGGGTAAATTGGGAACGTCTGGAGGAGGCCCTGTCCGACAGACTTTCAACTCACACCTCCGGGCGGAGCTTTTCGTGCATCCCTGTGGAGGCTGGGGGCATTGAACCCGAGTGGACAATGTTCAAAGTTTCCATTGCTGAAGCTGCGGCGAGGAGCTGTGGTCTTAGGGTCTTAGGTGCCTCAAGGGGCGGTAACCCACGAACACCGTGGTGGACACCGGTGGTCAGGGAAGCCGTCCGACTGAAGAAGGAGTCTTTCCGGGATATGTTATCCCGGAGGACTCCGGAGGCAGTGCAGGGTACCGAAGGGCCCGAAGGGCTGCAGCCTCTGCCGTGAAAGAGGCAAAGCAGCGGGTGTGGGAGAAGTTTGGAGAAGACATGGAGAAGGACTTTCGGTCGGCACCAAAGTGCTTCTGGAAAACTGTTCGCCACCTCAGGAGGGGGGGCGGGGAACCATCCAAGCTGTGTACAGTAAGGATGGGACACTGTTGACCTCAACTGAGGAGGTAATAGGGCGGTGGAAGGAGCACTTTGAGGAACTCCTGAATCCGACTAATACGCCCTCTATGTTAGAGGCAGAGCTGGAGGATAACGGGGATTGTCGCCGATTTCCCAGGCGGAAGTCACTGATGTAGTCAAACAACTACACAGTGGCAAAGCCCCGGGATTGATGAGATCTGTCAAGAAATGCTCAAGGCTCTGGGTGTGGAGGGGCTGTCCTGGTTGACACGCCTCTTCAACATTGCGTGGAAGTCTGGGACGGTGCCAAAGGAGTGGCAGACTGGGGTGGTGGTTCCTCTTTTTTAAAAAGGGGGACCAGAGGGTGTGTGCCAATTATAGGGGTATCACACTTCTCAGCCTCCCTGGTAAAGTCTACTCCAAGGTGCTGGAAAGGAGGGTTCGGCCGATAGTCAAACCTCGGGTTGAGGAGGAACAATGCGGATTCCGTCCTGGTCGTGGAACAACGGACCAGCTCTTCACTCTCGCAAGGATCCTGGAGGGAGCCTGGGAGTATGCCCAACCGGTCTACATGTGTTTTGTGGATTTGGAGAAGGCGTATGACCGGGTCCCCGGGAGATACTGTGGGAGGTGCTGCTGGGAGTATGGGGTGAGGGGTCTCTACTCAGGGCCATCCAATCTCTGTATGACCAAAGTGAGAGCTGTGTCCGGGTTCTCGTAGTAAGTCGGACTCGTTTCAGGTGAGGGTTGGCCTCCGCCAGGGCTGCGCTTTGTCACCAATCCTGTTTGTAATATTTATGGACAGGATATCGAGGCGTAGTCGGGGTGGGGAGGGGTTGCAGTTTGGTGGGCTGGGGATCTCATCGCTGCTCTTTGCAGATGATGTGGTCCTGATGGCATCATCGGCCTGCGACCTTCAGCACTCACTGGATCGGTTCGCAACCGAGTGTGAAGCGGTTGGGATGAGGATCAGCACCTCTAAATCGGAGGCCATGGTTCTCAGCAGGAAACCGATGGAATGCCTCCTCCAGGTAGGGAATGAGTCCTTACCCCAAGTGAAGGAGTTCAAGTACCTTGGGGTTTTGTTCGCGAGTGAGGGACAATGGAGCGGGAGATTGGTCGGAGAATCAGCAGCGGGTGCGGTATTGCATTCAATCTATCGCACCGTTGTGGACGAAAAGAGAGCTGAGCCAGAAGGCAAAGCTCTCGATCTACCGGTCAGTTTTCGTTCCTACCCTCACCTATGGTCATGAAGGCTGGGTCATGACCGAAAGAACGAGATCCAGGGTACAAGCGGCCGAAATGGGTTTCCTCAGGAGGGTGGCTGACGTCTCCCTTAGAGATAGGGTGAGAAGCTCAGTCATCCGTGAGGAGCTCGGAGTAGAGCCGCTGCTCCTTTGCGTCGAAAGGAGCCAGTTGAGGTGGTTCGGGCATCTGGTAAGGATGCCCCCTGGGCGCCTCCCTAGGGAGGTGTTCCAGGCACGTCCAGCTGGGAGGAGGCCTCGGGGAAGACCCAGGACTAGGTGGAGGGATTATATCTCCAACCTGGCCTGGGAACGCCTCGGGATCCCCCAGTCGGAGCTGGTTAATGTTGCTCGGGAAAGGGAAGTTTGGGGTCCCCTGCTGGAGCTGCTCCCCCCGCGACCCGACACCGGATAAGCGGACGAAGATGGATGGATGGATGGATGGACTTAGCTCGTAAAGTGTCCTTTAATTGTGTAGAGGAGCACAAAGTGAGTCTAGCGTTGTGGAGGTTTTTTAATGTTAGAAATGTTTTGTAGGCCCATCTCTGGGATATAGTGGTGCTGTCCAAGGTAGATTGAGAGTCCTATAAAGGCAGTGGCATTTTGCTAGTCAGTAGAAGAAAAGAGGCAGTGCTGCAATAAACACCTGTGTTGGAAAGGATGGATTGATTGTCTACTAAAAAGATTGTTATTATATGTGTCTGACTACATCATGGGAGGATGGTGACGACCTGTTTGGTAATCTCACAAGGTGTTGCCAGAACATTACATTACATGTCATTTAGCTGACTCTTTTATCCGAAGCAACTTACAATTGCTACATATTGGATGTTGCACGCCTCTGGAGAAAATAGGGGTTAAGTGTTTTGCTCAGGGACACATTGGTTGATGTATTTCAGTGGGAATCGAATCCAGATCTCCCACACCAAAGGCATGTTTCATATCCACTGTGCCATCACCACCACCCTGGACCCAGAACACAGAGGTGTGGAACGCAAGTGAGAGTGTTGGAGAGAGGAGTGCTGGGGACGGTTGCTTATGTTGGAGTACAGAATGCGTAGCTTTGTGTTGTCTAAAAGATTTTCAATTCCACATTTCCGAAATGTACCAACAGAATGTTGAGCTACACTTTGCGCAGCTTTCATAGACGTTACCTTTGGATACGGGCAGGCTGAATTTCTAGATAGTTGTGCTAGTGGACAAGTGGATCCTAACACTGGTCCATACACTGCACCCAGTGACCATTTTGACCGGGGATGACTACTGCCAGCCAAAGACGAGAATAAATCCTATATCAAAGCACCTTTTCCTGAAGAAAAATGCTGTTCCAAGAGTGGAGTCCCGCAGACACAGCAGAGGTAAGCTAACGCTATTAGCTAAAGTTACTGTGTTGACCTGGCATCAGCACTGGGGGGTGGGGGGATGGCCGTTGTTGCAACTCAATTTCAGCCAGACAGGGACCCCTGGGGTCTGATATGGCCTATTCCCCGACAGATCATTACATTTTCTGTTATTGCTGTTAGTGTCGTTGTGGTATGTATGAAAAAGTAAGATTATCATTGAGACCGGAGAACAAATGATGTATGCAGGATCACAACAAGACACATCTGTCGCACAAACTATCATCATACACATGGGACTAGGACTGGGTATCGCCACAGATTTTCTGACTCAGTATCTGAGATACCCAACATTAAGGACTCTGATCAGCGTCAGGGGCAAAAAAAAACTTGACAAATTTAATAATACAACATAGTACAATTGTGGATACAGGTTTATTTTTGGTATTTTTTTTTTTTACCAACTTTATCAAATGAAACTTGCTCACAGTAACATTACAGCAAATTTGGGAAGGGGAGCCACCACAACTGAACAGAATGTTAATTCTACAACATAATTCAATGTAGGATTAGTGGACTGCATTCAAATTCATTTCAGTGAATAACATGTTAGCTCTCATTCATTCAAACTTGATTTATAACAATGGAATCCCTAAAACACACACTCATTTTGCAATCACAAATACTTGGAAGAAAAATGTTTTTTGAAAAAGTCCCTGGGGAGCATATTTCTAACTTCAAGTTACATTGAAATGTATTCTACTAGTCAAGTGATGGCCTTTTTCACAGCAGGCTTTTGGACTTGTCATAGTAGGAAAAGCACAGGTGTCACTAAAAACATTCTCTATAGCTGCGTTCTCTTCAACTGTCCCAATAAGCCGTAACAGTGAGCCAGCATGCACAATACCAGGACTCTGAAACTGAAGGATTTTTAACTACTGTATGTTGCTTGCTAGATATTGCTGTGGCGTGCTCACTCTTTAACAATGTCACTGAGATTTCTGTAGAATGAAGGCTCATTTACATTTCTTTCCTCCACTACAACTTTCCCTATGACTTGTGTAAATCCCATCTGTGCTATCTATACGCCCGTGCTTTTTTATTGGACACTTACACGTGTCCGGGATAGAATGCACCAAACAAATCCAGCGCACTCGGCCCCACAGTAACTTCTCATGTGTTGTTATTAAATATCACGATCACCCACTTGAATCAGTCTTGCGTATCTCTAAGTGGAATTATCTTGTAATCACTACATGCATCTCAGCTGTGTAGTTTGTGCATGCTGATGTAAACATGAACAGTCTGGGACGAAAGGTGGCATGAATGAAAAAGTAAACGGCACTGTGGTAAATAGTTTATGTCAAATGACAGCAGCACAAGCGTATAAGATATCTTCATAATCCAGAGTATTGATTTTTCCGATACCAGCTCCGTTTCTCCTGTGTATGAATCGAGTTTGAAGTTTTAGCTTGTGATTATGTGTTTTGTAGGCAATCTGTTATCTAACCGAATCCCAAGTTTTTATAATGCGCTACTGCATCAGTTTAATTAACATTGAGGTTATGGATAGAAGTGGGAGTATTTTTATATGGTTTCATTTTCTACAGCTGTCCACCCAGGTGTACACTTGAGAATAACATTAACATTATTTTTACAATAACAAATGGGGAATTATAATTCAAGACAGCAAAGGTCACCTGTATAATGACTATTTAAACTCTTGCTGTTGGGGCTGATACTGAATTGTGACATACACCAATGACTGCAAAATCTTTATAGTGCGCGTACAAGTGTGTCGGGATTGCCCACTTCATCTGCTCCTTTCTCCACAGCTCTTAAAGCTCAGCTTGCTAATGCGCTGAGAGAGTAAATGATTTTAATGAGGTGGAGGGTTGTGATGGAGGAGCTGCTTTGCACTCCCATCAATTCTGAACACTGTGGGAGGCAAACCTGGGTCAAAAAGCTGGTGCAGATAACGTTTTCTTTAAACACTTATTTTAAACCTGTGTTAAGTACCAGAAAAATGACCACGTGAGCACTAGTGGTGAGCGGTAACATGTATGTCACAGATTAGCATTGCCTTCATTTTTAATATTCTCCAATGATCGCCTAGTACTCATTAGTCCCAGAATTCCGATTTGCGCAAACACCATCCACTGGCCCCCTAATTAGACTGCAGCAGTAGGAACTTATTTACTAATGCAAATGTCTTGTAACCTCCTTGTACCCCCAGGGGTTTAAAATGTATGCATTTCCTCAATTGTCTTTTAATATATCAAAAGCTAAAACCAATTAGGCAAAATTATTAAGGAGGACATGGGATGAGGTTATGATTTTCATTTCTCTTTCAAAATAGGAATAAAAGAGAATATGACATGGAGGTCTTTGAGGCTGCTGATTTTGAGTACTGTAAATGAGATGCCTGTTCTTGTGTAAACTTAGCCACCATTACGTTAATCTAACCATTTGTGGAATAAATCTTCCCTACCTTCTAAACTTAAAACCTCATTTCCTTATGAGGTTCCATAAAACTGAGCTGGGTTATCTAATTTACTGCAGGAGTGTAAACATATATGCAGCACATTTAAAGAGACATTACAATATTGGCACGTAACAAAAGTCGGCTACATTCTGCATAACCCATCTTATGATAAATGCATTTTATATAGAGTAACAATAATCACATTTTAATTTTAAAATGTTTAATAGATAAATAAGATGAAGAAAGCCAATCTGGTTTTGGTTAAGGGAAGCAAGTTGTACCTTTTTTGTTTTGGGTTTTGAAGATAACTACAACTTTTTTTAAGCAGAGCTTTTTGCCTTGTCCCTGAACAGAACAAAGTTTGACAAAGCCAATTCAACCTACACCGCCCATCTCTCTACTCGCTAAGCAGACTGGTTTTTGCATATATCCGCAGGTTTCCACTCCCTACACTCGCTCCCTGACCAACTGTAAAACCATATTTTATCACCATCCTGTAATAGCATGCCCATTTGTGAAACCTTTGTTCAACAAAGATGTTTTTGTGTCCTAATGAGACACTGCCTGAATGTCACACCAGAGGGCCACCTGAACCACCCAAGAGCCTTTGTGATCAGCCTGAGTGCTGAAATAATAAAGCTCAATTAATCTTACCACGAGTATAAAGCAAAAGACACCAAAGGGAGCTAAGACTGAATAGATTACAGACACCGATTACAGATATTATTTTTGATATAAAAATAAACTACTTTTGTATTCTAATATAGGAAAAACTCACATCTATGCACCAATATTAATTGCATTTGCTTTATAATTACACCCTCATTTTGGTCACATACGCTCTCATTTTAAAGCAGACCAGTGAGCAAGGTCTCGTATTGTAAAAAACTGTTTTTCAGTCTGGAGAAATTCTTAGCCAACAATGATGAGCACTTTCCTTAATTAATGCAAATGGAGAGTGTCACAAAATGAACATTCCTCATCAAATAAGCTATGAAAGTATTCATTCATATACACCCAGTAATTCATTTATTTTAGCCGAGCGTATACTGTGACTTCTCAGAACAGCATGTTCCTGTTCGTAGACCTGAAGCCTGTAAATGGCCTACCTTTTCATCCTGCCTGTTGTCTGACACGGTAAGTAGTCTGAACACAGTAGTGGGCAATATTAGAGAAAATCAGCGCTTCTATTACTGTATTTGGTAAAAAGGACATGAGGTTACTTCAGATGAATTAAAATTGTTAAAAACTACTTCCACTGTTAGGACAATTATCTACATAATTTTGTGACCCAGGAATTGCAACAACATTGACAGGTTTCTGGCACAGTTTATATCAAATAAGCTTTTTCAAGGTTTTACTGCCTCATAGCACAAAATGACCTTAATATATCTGCCCTCGGTGGATGGAGTTGTTGATCAATACCAATAAGACGAGTGAGATTTCTGGCTTACAAAACACGTCTTCCGGTCTTTACACTGTTGGAACCCAAACTAAACTCTCTGTCCTCTGAAGTTTGACACCATTAGTCCTACCTACTTGCATTTAACAGCATGAAGATACAAGATGTTGCTAAAGGCCAGTGACGGGCCTTTTAAGCAAAAGGCAATAAATATGACAAAGCCAGGGCTGCGACTAATAATTGTTTCCATTATTGATTAATCTGTCAGTGGTTTTCTGGATTGTTTTGCCCATAAGAATGTCAGGAAATGGTAAAGAATCAACAACAGAAAATCCAATCTAGATTTACCAGAGCAACAGTCAAAACCCAAACATATTCAATGTACTACAATCCTACCATGTAGGATGAAGAAAAGCATCATATCATCACACTGGAGAAGCTTGAACCAGTGAATGTTTGTCATTTTTGCTTAAAAAAGGACTGACATGCTTCATTGATTATCAAAATAGCTGCAGGTTAATTTTCTGTCAGTTGGTTAATTGATTATTCAACTAACCTTTTCAGCTCGAGAAAAGACAGTGTTTTCATCACAATATGAATCTGGTCACGTAATGCTTCTGCTCTATAATTAGCCAGCCTTTACTTTGACATCCCTAAATACAGTCTGCCATAGGGACTACGGGCGGAAAATAGCACTTGTGCTACAACCTGGCACAATGCATCTCTCCTTGTTCTTATACAAGGTTAATGTTAACTTGTGCATTGTCCCTGTTTAAAATAAAATGAATCTGAATGTCAAGAGAACCGGTACTTTGGTACTTCGGTACTCGTTTTTCTACAGTACCGTAGGTAACCAGGAGATGCTATTCTTCCGGACCTGACGTAGGCAGTATGTGCCTACAAGTGTTCTAATCTGCCGCTCAATGCTGGAGAAGAAGAAGAACGCCCACCGGCACAGCTTCATCTCCGTGCATAACACGTTGCTCACCCGACCGCAGTAAGCCTCTGGCTTTACCGTACATCTACAGCAACAGCTTCCCGACTTCACCTGGAGCTTCGAAACAAAAGGTAAATCTGTTTCTCTCTGCCATTGTCTGTCACAGCCTAACGTTAGCTCCGATTAGCTAAATTTAGCGCTTGTTTTAGCAGGCCTTTATTACGTCAGTTAAGTTAACTTTAACCAGACTGGTTCTATGTGTAAAACGACGGCAGAGAGAAACGTTACTAAACGTGCTTGCTGTCTGGGAGTTCCAGGTGAGGTCTATATCCACCACGTTCCACTTTGGGGATTGCTTCGTTGCTGCCGGAATTTAGCCGGATGCCTTTTATTTCGGCCGGATGTACGTTTACTTCCGCTTTCTTTGTGTTGGCATTTTAAACTCCGGTGGATTTATGAGGACTATGGTTAACTGCTCCTCAGATCTTGGCAGGGTAAATCCAGACAGCTAGCTAGACTATCTGTCCAATCTGAGTTTTCTGTTGCACGACCTTTGAACGTACACACGTTCCACCAAAACAAGTTCTTTCCCGAGGGTTATTTTGTAGAGGTGCCAGTGCTTAGCGACGCCCAAGACGATTGGGATTGGTATAAAGAAATGTTTTTCTCCCATCCCGGAATGATGTGTGGACTCGCCAGACCCCCCTCCGCAGCACTGTGGAGGAGGGTCTGGCATTGTGAGACTAGCTGTGTGGTGATGCCAGGCTTCAGAGCAGCAGGCTGTTGGTCTAGAACACTGATGTTTTCTCCAAAGTACATGTAAATCACGCTCTCCTTGCCCCCTCCACTCCACACCAAAACGGTAACCGAAACGCAGACCCCCAAATGTTATCCTAAAGGAGGACAAGGGATTTATTATTTTATTTTTTTACCGTGGAATCAAATTGGATATCAATAATCATGAAATGTCACAGGTATTCTAATCAATTACTTTTTTTATTACAATTATCGTGTACTTTTGGTCAACTAGATTTTTGGAATTGTGACATCCCTAGTCTGCCACAAGCCATACAATTCCTCATATGCAGAAGGGCAAACTAATAGATAGTGCTCTACGTGTTTGAACAAAAGGCTGCAAAGGAAAACATTTTCTACAATCAGGCAGAATGTTTTTAGTAAACAACTGAGCACCATTAAAGTTTGGATAAATACCATAGCAGACCTTCTCAAAAGGCTGGATTTAAAAATGTGCTGCAGCTAAAACACCACTTTTTGAATAATTTACAAATAGCACACACAGGCCTTTGTGGAAAATTGTGCACCTTATCTTAGATGCTGTGAAAATGCTCATTAAGCCCCTCAGCCATCCCAAATGTATAACAGCTGTCAACTCAACTCTCTCATTAATGCCCACACCATAAAAATACACCCTACCGCATCCATGGCTCTGGGTAACCTTCAATGGCCAAATGCACAGCAATGTGTACTGGACAAATGCATCGTTCTTCTCCCTCAATCACTTACAAAGCAAAAGACACTCCACACAAGTGCCACTGTGTATGATGTCCAGGTGGGGTTATGCTGTGAGGATATACACCATAGTTTTGAGATAATGTCACATATGGTAGAGAATCACACTACATTATTTAGCAAGGATTGGAGAGGAGAGGCAAGTACAGCAAATTTAATTGTTACTTTAAGCAATACCATGGGTCTTTAAATGACTGCATTATGATCACAGAATGAAGGAACCATCATTTTAATATTTCATTTGTGCAGCTCAGTAAAGATTACAATAAAGATGCATGAAAGTTCTGTTTTATTAAGCAGGGACCACCCCCCAACACTGTGTGCCTTCTGTGTTCTGTACATTCACTTTGCAGCCGCGAGCAAGCATTTGCATGTGCATGTAAGCTATTTGTTAGTAATAATGTCTGGAGAGAAAACTGTGCAGCGTTTGGCACAGAAAATAATTGTTTCTTAAAAGAAGGCAGAATGTATGCTGCTGTAGGGTTCAATATATTTGGCAACTCAACAAAACTCTGTTTCAATTAAAAAAAACTGATAATCAGCACTGCACTATGTCAAACTCCGTTATTCTATGGAAAAGTGTACAAAGCCAGTAACACAGAAGTAACCAATGGGTGGGATCCACAGCAGTCTACATTTTTAGCACTAAATGTGGCTATGAAAGAACAAGTATGAAATGATTGATTGCTCAGTATAACAGGTGCTTTCTTCAGATCATAATTTTACACTGAGCACACTACAAAGCCTATCTTTGTAGTGATTCTTGCAGAAATTAACAATTTTTGATAATTAATTGTTTTTGTCAACAAAGTGCCAAAGATTCTCTGTTTCCAGCTTCTCAAATATCAGCACTGCTTTTCTTTGTCATATATGATAGTAAACTAAATCTCTTTGGGTTCTGGAATGTTGATTGATTAAAATAACAAAAGAAATTGTAACATTCAGTCGAAAAAAATAATCAGATTAATGTTAATGTTCCAGCCCTTGTTACAAAGCAGATGCAAAACAACATCCACCTGAAGTCGTGTTTTTGACGGGCATACTGTATTTAAGTAAATCCAACATTCACTGGTCTTTTAGCTCTGCTTTGGTCTCCACCAACTTGCAAGAAAACTGTGTTTGGGTCTTTAGCTGCTAGTTATTGTACTTTTCTGACAAACTAGTCACTTACTTTGTTGGCCATTTTGTGCTGATAGGTAGTGTGCAGATTTTTGCTGCTGCTGGAAAACTGTTAAAATGTATACTCTGTTATATGAAAAAATCGGTGATACTGAGCCATAAAACAATCAGCTAAAACAGGCCAAAAAGCTCTGTAAACCTGCAGAGTTGTGTGGTATGTGACTTCTCTGTGGGCTCTCTTTGAATCACCCCTTCCCCATTACTGCCATTTGATTTAACATAAACAAAACTGATTAATGCCACTTTAAGGCTGTTAAAATGAATGCACTTCACTTCTTCTGTAACATGAATGGTAGAGCAGATTTGATACTGTTCCACAAACTGCAGCAGCAAATGATAACAACCCCACCCACTTCCCTTAACTTGAGTTTGAGGCCTGTTTTCTGTTATTCAAGATAATATAGGCTAGTTACTCTGATAGCAAAACACATTAAAACTGCATGCATCGGCTTTTTTTGGTCGAATTGGAATTTTTTGAATATGCTAAACACCCACAGATACTGTAGACGTGTGGTCTCTCATATATTAATAAATTAACCCAGGGACTTGAAGTTCAAAAATACTGCATGTTTCCTACTACTAAAAGGAATAACACAAACAGAACAAAAACAGACATACACTAAAATAGCTCGATTAAAGCAAGAAAAGTAATTTAAATTGTGGAGCATGCAGTCTGGTTGGCCTCTCAAGCGTTTCAGAGAAAACTGGACACTGCAATAGGTTTTCTACTGTAAGTGACATTTTGAGGTAAGCAGGTCAGCCCAGATTACTAAATGTTTCTTACTGTTCGCAGCTAAAATGTGCAACTTCAGGAAGGAGACCTTAAGTAAGAATATGAAACAAATTGTTCTCGATCGGCTGTCAAGATAAAAGAGAAGCAGTCTTGGCCATTTAATCTTTTGACTCTAGAAAATAGCCTGGTTATACCTTAACTTGTGAAGTTCTTTTATTCTTGTACAGTAAGTGGATTATTAAATTACATCTCAGCATTTTGTTGGGAAGAGCAATTTTCTACTGTGTTTCTAAAATGTTTTCTAAGCTGTCCAGCATGAAATTGTCCTGGTAAGCTTTCTCTGTGTACCACCTCTGGTTATTGGAGAGTGTAATGGAAGGCAGGTCTGCTGTGTCCGCAAAGTTTGGACTGACTGACCGTGACATGCATGAACACGTTTGAGACAACTACTTGTTTTTTTCAATCATTTCAGCTATTCAAACAGTACACCATGCTCCAGGCATAGAGGAGCAGAAAAAGGAGTGGAGTAAATTACACGCACAAGGGAGGACAAAGAGGGGACAAAACACATGAGTTGTTGTTGACTGGCTGACTGCCACCAACCTAAAGGTGTCAAGGTGAAATAGACAAAGTTTTAGCTGTGTAAACATAACCTAAAAGTTTTGACTTCCCTGCAATTTATACTACATTATCACATAATGCAATGTGTGGTAAAGGAACATCAAGTTTATTGTCAATGATGTAGGAAATCTTTTGAGTCTCCGATAGGAGCTATCACAATTATGTTTTAGTATTACAGCGACGGTGAGCGACCATCACCAACAAATCCTCTAACTTAAAGGGCTTGTTCTCGACATCCACAACATTAATATAGCAGCAAACAAATATTTTCCACGTAAAGATTTAGTGGAGTAATGGCGTCCTTAGCAGAGAATGAAGTTGCACTCCTTCTGTGTGTTGTAATGCGAGCTACTTGGTAAAGGTCAGGAGACAACCATAATCATGGTGGAAAGGAACATTGTGGATTGTTGATAGGACACACAATGTGAGCAGGTCTCCGGTATCGAAGTCAGACGCCCGACCCTCTAACCTCCACCCACCCCTCCTCCCTTTGAGGTGTTGCTGCACTTCTAACATGTTGCTTCACAGAGACAGCAGTCATTATTCGCACAGCCACAAGAGGATGTTCGTCCGGAATACACAAATCCAGCATGTTTTAGGTAAATCTAACAATGCCGTTATATTTTTTTTTTAAAAGCCCCATTGTAATGTTGATTAGTGTTCATTGTGCTGAATTAATCCTCGTTTGCTCTAGGTTACTCAACATTTATAAAACAAACATAAACCTGGCAGCTCATTAATTTTGGCACCTCCTCATCTCACTCGGCAGGAGGATTATTATTGTTGACATATATTCCAGCTCTTATTTGTAAAGGGGTCCATTTTAAATTAAAAATGTATTTCATACCAGCAGATGAGATTTGATTTTATGAAGGGTTTAATCATTCACAGAAAAAAATAATGATGGTTTATTATAAGTTGGAGATAATATTATGTGAATGAGATTAATCTGTATTGAGTTCCAACTACCTGATAAAGAATAAGCCTGCGCAAACAGCAGGCAGAAGAACCAATAAGAGGACCCATCTTCTTCCACCTCCATTCTACCCTTTAAGTGCCACTCGTCTCCGCGTGTGATTTTAGCCCATTTACAACAACTGACAGCTAAAGACGAATCAAATGCAGTATCCCAGCAATATAAAGATAAAAAACATTGATCCATAGTCATTATTTAATTTGCAATGACATATACCATCATAAATCAGACTGATTGTCAACTTCTGCTTCTATTTGGGGAAAAATGTAATATTCAAACTGTAATGATCTGTTCTAACTTAATATAACATCTAAAGAAGTTTTTTTTTTCAGCAGAGAGATTTCTTTAAATTTACCATCAGCATGACCTATTTCATGTCTCATTGGCCCTCATTTATTAACCTAATGTAGAAACCAGCTACATTAGGTAGATTCTTACACCAATCTGAGCGTAAGAATAGTCGTACGTTGATAAATGCGGCGGCTGGAAACGACCCAATATATTCTCGGTTTTGAGGCCTCGCCCCTACAATTTACGACATGGTGAGACGTAATCCGGCTGAGATTCGGCACTTTTCAGAGGCCTGTACTACGAAGCAAGATCAACACGGCCTGGATTTCTTTCAGTAATCCGGCTTCACTAACCATAACAACTGCGTTCCCGGATAACCGGTGTCACGAAGGTGGTTATCAACTAGTTCAGTCAACCCAGGTTTGTCCAATCTAGAGACGCGCGCGTTCACATAAAAGAGGCGGTGTTTGCGCACCACGACCAATCGCAAACATCTACCAGAGTCGCATGTTATATATAAGAAGAGCAAATTATAATTCTACATAAATATGAAGGACACAGACTCGGTTTTCCAGGGAAAACGCAATACAGTCGCTGCTTCCTAAAACAGGAAGGAAAGCTGGCAAAAAAAAAAAAATGTCAGGACCAAGATCTAACCATAATTACACTTTCCATAAACTGTCATTGCTTTAGCCTACTATTTCAGTTGCAACCCTGGCAGTGGAAGCGATCGTGAGAGCAAATAAAAAATATAAAAACATAATTTAAACCGATGTGCACATTGGCGACACGGCTTAAGAAGCCGATATGTAATTCCCTCCCATTAAAATATATAGGCTATATTTCATAAAAATACCCATGTTAACGGGGTTGTTGGTCTCTAAATGTTTTAACTTTTATGAGCGCAGCACCCTCTCTCTCTCTGCACCAAGCTCCGCCTGATCTTCTTTAAGAATGGTGACGCCGTTATCAATCGACCTATTGATTGGTCAGTAGGCGGTGCTTTTACAATGGTTGATCTCTAATCTCCAACTTAACCTGCTCCCGACCAGGTTAGGTGTTCAGCATGAGTTACCACGGCGATTAAACCCGATAACAACTGATCCACCTTCGTAGTACAGAAAATCCTGGGTTGAGCCTCAAGTTAGCTCATTAACGCCAAATCCTGCTTCGTAGTAGAGGCCTCAGAGGTGGAGATTGAAAGCCTGATATCTCAGGTTCATTTGCACTAACGTGTGTACTATTTGGCAGCCAAGATATTTACAGATGCCAGCTTGGGCTTAAACTTGTGATGGGCATTTTGCATTATTTACAGGAATTTTATGGACCAAAATCAGCTAATTTTAACGATAATTGTTAACAGCAACTGCTAATTGTTACAGCCCTACATTATTGCATACAGCAGATTTAATGTGAGACAACTTAAAAAGAAAAGCACCTTACTCCCTTGACACCAGATTTGGGTATGCTTTGTCCACATTCGACCGCTTTACATCAGTATACTATTCAAAATCTTATTTATTGTGCCCTAATTGCATTCTGCTCTCAAGGTCCATTCACTTTTGGAAACAGCAACTTTGTGTTGTATGGGTACAAACTGAATTCATAGAAAATCTAAATATTCAGTTTATTCTGCATATTTGTTGCACCACATCTCAGCTTTCTGCTTCAAGAGGAGGAATGTCCCACCTCTGATGGATTATTAGATCCCTGACCTGGAGCGACTGGACAATCCCAGCCTTGCCAATAGGACGCTGCATCAAATTGGCCCAAATGAACAATGCCCTTGTATTTCAGTGTCTCTTCCAATTTGTTCATCCTCATTGACTTGGCTGAATGGGGAAAACAAACTTTCCCATTTTGTTTGCATCCAGACCCAGAAGGGTGAGCAATAGGACATGTTTTCCCTTTGACACTGCTACTGGTCCTTTTTATTATTACAGAGAAGGTCACTGGCACCTCACTAGCCACTGAAGTTTTAACTCAATAATCTTGTGATAACGCACATTCTTAAATACTGGTCGCAAATCAGGTAGGTCAAATCCTCCCCTTCTGGTATGACGCTCAATATGTTAAAACACCTTTTCACACATTTTGTTGCATCTGGCATCGAAGTAAAAGAGACCGTTTTCGGTCCGTCTCTCCTGACAAGACACTTGGAAATACGGGAATAATTGGGGTGGTAAGCCACAAAGAAACTGTGTTTCAGTGATAGAGGGGTTCACCTCATATTCTCATTACAGCTTACTCTCGCTTGTTAAGCTCTATGCTATACAGCGGGACACTAAGTATCTGTATATGCTTTTACAACTGAGGGGACAGTATAGGTGGAGGACTTCTCGACTCCATAACCTCCCATATCTGATATTAAAACAGACAAGCGAGAGGATCCAGATGTCTGTAAGCTCCACTTCTAACCCCCAGGGTGATGGCTAAGCTTTTAGAGGATAACGTTACAGAGTGTAGAAGAGCACAGGACAAGTCTTAGAGTGGTATGACATTGCATGTTTGTAAAATGACTCTATATTCTCTGAAATGAACAGTGTCTGGACCAGTAGTAATATGTATTAGTATACATACTTTGTAAATGATAACTATAGATTTTTCTATCAGATTTCTAGATACGCCCATGGATGTTTGTGCTTCATGTGCTTTCCTTCAGACGCACAGTATCTCTAAGCAGTGGTGGAATGAAACTAAGTACATTTACCCAAGTACTGTACTTAAGTACACATTTGAGCTATTGCACTTTACTTGAGTCTTTTCTTTTCATGCCACTTTCTACTTCTACTCCACCACATTTCAGAGGGAAATATTGTACTTTTTACTCCACTAAATTAATCTGAAAGCTTTAGTTACTAGTTACTTTACAAATTAGGAGTAGTTTATAAAAGCTGATGTTTATTATAAATTAAACTACCCATCAATATCACGGCCTACAAGTATAGCTGAAATGATTAACCGATTAAGCACTTAGTTAATTGACAGAACTGTTTTGATCGTTGCCAGTTTCTAAAATGTGACGATTTTTCAGCATAGAGTACTTTTACTTTTAGTACTTTAACTACATTTTCCTGATGGTATTTTAAAATACTTTTACTTAGCTAATATTTTCAATGACTTTAATTTTTACAGTGTGGTATTAGTACTTTTACTATTATAGTATATTTGCATCAACTGGACATTTTCATAAGGCCTTAATAGCACAAGTATTATGCAGAGTTATGTTCACTATTTTTAAAAACATCTTTACTTACAGCCTGTTCTCATGAACCATCCATTCAAAAAAGCTTAAAGGTCCTGTACACTGTAAGACATTTCATGTTAGTTTAACTTGGAAATGCAAGTTCACCTGCTACCTTCAAAATTGAATTTCACTCAACTTGAAGACTGCCTTTGTTTCAACTTAGAAATTAAAGTTAATGAGGTTGATGTAACCACCGTGTTCTAGTTTTGTTAAAGTTGTTCTTTTAGTTGATTTAACTTTTTATTACTTGGTTTAACTTCATACTTTAAGTTAAAACAAATAATTTATTTTCTTTAATAATGCAAGAAACCTGCCTTGCCTAGTATAACAGACATTTCTGTTTTACTACAACTCACAGTTTCAAGTTAAAACAAAATAATTACATTTATACTACTTTCCATTTCAATTTGAGAAGAGTTCAATTCCAAATTTGTTTCAATTTACATGTACTTGCAAATTTGTTTTAATCATCACACTGAATTATTGCAGTTCATAACCTTTATTTTGAAGACAAAATACATAGCATTATCAGGGGTTTGGAACACCCAAATAGCTGTTTGACATAAACATGACATTTTACAGGCCATTATCCAGGTCATATGTGGTCTTGAGTTGTTCCTGACATACTGGAGAAATGAATGTGCATTAACTATATTTAACTTATAGACTAGGTTAATTGAAGACAGATGCAAACAGAAGGTTTACACATTTTAAACATTGATGAACACAAATGTTCACAGCTGGCAGTGCAAACAAAGAGGGCAGAGATAGAGGCAAAAGTTAGATGGTGACATCAGGTTTATATAATCTTGAAACGAACAAGAACAGTGTTACACATTCCTACATCTTAAAACTTGCCTTATCAAAACAGGGGTCCGTATTTTTGAAGTTATCTGCATCAAGAACCACCTTTTTAAACAATGAATGCTTTGCCTCAAATCTTATTGTCCAGAACTCAATGAGTGGACCAGATTTATTGATCAGCACAGGATAATGTTCAAGATAATAATTTAAAAATATTATCTTTTTCTACCAGGAAATATTTCTAAAAGCAAATGTGGTCAGAGATTTTGGCTTGTAGGTAGCACAGAGTTTCTGTTGTGAATGTGGAGCTGGATAACAGCTCCACAATGTCTTTCAACTCAAGGACCAGAGACCATGTTTTTTCACTCTCTGAAGTACAGTGACCAATCAACAATGGAAGAAATCTCAGAAGCGCCCAGTTTTCGTGTCCATTGCCACCTATAGTTAAATTTTTTTTAAAGTTTGTTTGTATTGTCTGAGGTCTGTTAGTTTTGTCATAGAAATGAAAGGGAAATGATGCAATTCTATCATTAAGGTCGTTCAATGTAGAATACCTTTTAGCAATCAGATCTGACATCAGGTGGAAACCCCTTTGCAGGATGAAAGTGGACTTAAAGGACAGTCTTTCTTCAAACCATCAACACAGGAGACATTAGTTGTCTTAAGCACATTAACAGCTTCATCATACAATTCTGGTGTTCTTAAAGTAAAAGTCCCACTTCTGACATCATGCTGCTGAATATCTACACGGTTAGCCAGACAGAATCTGCAGAATTTCTCAACATTGAAAGACTCTTGGTATCCAGCAAGTGAGTGTGCACCCAAGTTGTCTGCAGACACATAGGAGACAGTACCTTTGATATAGGACCCAAGTGTTTGGGGTCTCTAAATCCTGAAGCTCTCTAATCAGTGGCTCCAAAACCCTGCTGCTACCATATTGTTTAATGTGAACAGTTTTGCACAATATGGCTACATAAATTGATGATAATGTTGATCTAAGTCTTATGGGTAAATTGGCTATCACCCAATATATGCCACACACTTTGTGTTTCTTTTTTGAAGTCGCTAATGGATTACAAATTTCAAAATCGTCTATGTATAAGCCAAGAGCTATGCTCAATTCTGCAGTGAGAAGTTTGTTTCCCTTAAAGTATTCACCATCTTGATATGAACTGTACGGACCTTCCTATTCTTTGGATCTCTTTAATGTCTGAAGAATCTCACGTCTTTGCAATAAATTACTTAACAAATCTAAAATAGGAACAGAAACAAATTAGTGTTTTTTTTTCTTGTTAATTTAACACATACTCAACTGGTTCAATAACTGTAAAGTTATTTCTATAAAATGACAGCCTTTTGTGCTCGGTCCCCAAAGGTCCCTGCCTTGAAAGAAATCTGAGTGGGTTCAAAGATTGGATTTCATCAGAGAGTGATGTTACAACAGAGGAATCAGCTACATAGTTGTTTTCCTGCAAAACCTTCTCTATTATTTTCTTGCGATTTTAAGGAGCAGTTTCCCCAATGTCAAATAACTCAACTACTTCCTGTATGGCTGAATTTGAAACATGCAAAATTGTTTGCATGCGGAGAAACAAAGATGCCAACTGATTTTTAATAGACTCTCTATTATCAAGGGCAGGTGCAGCCTCATGTAAAGTGTCATATGAAAGTAATACCTCGCTATGAGAGACAGAATCTTCTTCTATTACTTCATTTGTGAGTGTAAGGTCTAAACAAAGCTCTGGTCTTAAACTATTTAGGGTGGAAAACTTATGACAGCGACTTCTATGAGCAGTAAATGTTGACAGTACACTAGACTTGAAAGTGCAACCCACAAAAGTTTTGTGTTTATGTGCGGGTGGGATTTATTCAGTTTGATAAATCCCACGGTAAATTGGCTGGTTTACTAAACGGGTCTGTTTTTTTGTATTTCAAGAGCGAATTGCTCCAATATATGAATACATATTGATCACTTATTTTGTTGTATAATCACAATATTACACTTGAGGAGGCCTACACTTCAGTGATGCGCCTTCGGACCTGGAAATTAAACCCTCTCATGTAATATGGCTTAAACAAACGTCAACGTTAAACGCTGATGCAGTTTTAACCCTTGTGTTGACTTCGGGTCAAATTGACCCATTTTCAATTTTTGTTTTATATCAGAAAATATGGGACGTAGAAATAAGCGCTGAAAATGTGTAGAAGAGAAATTTAACAATTTAAAACGTTGCAATAAGCAACAGAAATGGGGAAAAAAAATGTTTTATTACCACGAGTTTACAGACACATCTCTGCTGATTGAGTATCACCTGTGACCTGAGACACACCCACCAAACGAGAGAAAACATATCTCAAACATAGACTTAATATTTACAGTCTATGATCTCACCGTTGCACACCGTTCTGAGATTGAACGTGTACTGTCTCTCTCTCTCTCTATCTCTCTCTTTCTCTCTCTCTCTCTATCTCTCTCTCTATCTCTCTCCCTCCCTCCCTCCCTCTCCCCGTGGGGTCGATAATCAAGCTTAGTTGCTCCCTCTAGAGGTCTGGAGAACTTCCGTTGTGTAATTTGGATGCAGCGTTTTTTTGTTGCATTTGTTTTTGGGGTTTGTGTGCTTTTCTTTTTTGCATCGTTTTTTATTTATGTATTTGGTTGTGTTGTGTGTATTTGCAGCGTGTTTGCTGAGTGATGCGTGTGTGTTGTCAAATTAATGAAGTTGTTTTTCTTTTTGCATCGCTTCTTTTTTCGGGGTTTGTGTGCTTTTCTTTTTGCATCGTTTTTTATTTGCAGCGCGTTTATGTATTTGGTTGTGTTGTGTGTATTTGCAGTGCGTTTGCTGAATGCTGCACATGGGTTTTCTGAAGTTGCAGGGCGTTTGCCCCCGATCGGCCACCGTATAATTGTAAAGTAAAACTGCTCGACTTTCCCTAGTTCCAGCTTCCACATTCTGAGGATTTGCTACATTTTGTATGATGTTAGTAATGGTTATTTTTACTTACTGACATAATGTTTTTGGTTGACAGAAACTGCTCGGCTCAAATTACGACCATTAAAATGTTCAATGTTTTGGTTTAGTTATGTTAGTGTAGCTGTTGTTCTTCTTGCAGACTGTTGATTCTTATTTAATCATATTATATTATAAACTAGACAAAATACAGAACAGTATCACTAAAAAAATTGTCTCAAAGATGAATGTTCAATCTCTAGACTACAATCTCTCTCTGTACAATAGCTGCCTAACCCTATCCTTCCTATACTATCTCCTTCATGTAGAGTCTAAGCATACAATACAACTATGCCTACTGTTGTACTGGTTTACATTAAACTGTGGCATCTATGATCCTCACCTTTGTCATCCTCTCTGTGCTGCTATTGTTAACACACAACGCTGGTAAAGGGAGGAATGACTGTTTCTGTCTCAGCCTATGAGTATACAGTCTATGGTAATAAATAGCTAAATAGTAAGTATTTTTTACTTATAGACGTTGGTTTTAAGTTAATCAAGAAATGGATAGCTCTGTGTGTCTGTGCCACAGAGGCAGCTCCAGCTCGTTGACTAAAAAGGGAGCGAAGTCACTGCTTGTTAAACAGATAATTCCGCTAAAAAGTGGAAACAAAAAAAAAGTCTGCTCAAAGTTAGGTCCTTCATCTGCTGTCCTCATCCTCAACAGCTCTGCATTTTCCAAAGTAATTGCCAACATAAAATCCACTATACAATTTGGCCTTAAAATTAATTAATTAACTTTAATTAATTTCGCTACTTTATGGTCGAAATAAAAAAAACACGAACAAAGCACGTAACAACAATGTTACTTTGATCCTTGACTATGGTTAACTTTACCACTAATAGTAGTGGATGCCTGTGCACTAGCTAACTAGCTAACGTTAGATACCTTGTGTTCAGTTGGTGTAACTTTAGGGGTGTCAGGTTTCGGTGCTGTATAAAATAAAAAACTAATATTGACGTCATGTTATAAATTTAACAAATTGGCAACTCATTTGTTACTTTATATCCAAAGCATGAAAAAGCTCACGTAAATGATGTTACCAATGTTATTAGACGTACACAGCTACGTGTTGAAGTCGACCGGAATTCTCCTTTAACACCTGCTTTTCAAAAGCTGCACTGAGAGCTATTCGCTGAGGACGTACAGTATTCATTTCTGGACCTGGATCGTGTACAGTCAGTAATTGCATGTGACTCTTAGTAGCAGCTTAAGGCAAAATGAATAAAAATCATCTTGTGTCCAGTAGAAATCCTGATAAAGCCCTTTCCTAACCATGAAGGAGTAACATGGACTGTTACATGACCAAATGATTTCTGAGCCACAGAGTATCCTTCACGTCTACAAAGAGCACACACTTATCAGGTATGTTGCTAGGCAGCATATTCTTCAGGTTTTGTAGCTTGAATGTTTGGAAATGAGTAAAGCTCCAACGATGAATCAATTAATCCATTAGTCAACGGACCTATCATTCATCAGCAACAAATTGAATAACCGAAAAAGGCCAAATATTTGATAGTTCCAGCTTTTCAAATGTGAGGATTTATTGCTTTTCTTTGTCATTTATGATAATAAACTGAAAATCTGTGGGGTTTTGGACTGTGGGAAAATGTAACAGCCATTTTTACTATTTTATAAACGAGTGCGATTAATTGAGAAAATAATAGGCGGATTAATCAATAAAAATTATTGTTAGTTGCAGATTAGGACGCAGCGATTAATCGATTTCACTATTAACCGCACTTTAAAACATCACGGTTAATTAATCGTAAAGGCTCCTGACTGCATATTATGTGTAGCAGTATATGCAGTTCTTATTAAACCTCCTTGACAACATAAATGCTTCCGTGCGCGCGCACACACGGTGCATCAGACGCCGGTCACCGCGGGTATTGACTGTCAGAGTGATGTACAATGGTTCCCCGTGGTGGGATAACTTACTGCTGCAATTTTTTTAATGTTATATAAAGTTAGCAAACACCAGGAAAACGCAGAGCCAGCCCCTGACCTCAGAACAGCACTGACGTTACCACTTAACGTCAGTTACTTTCTCTTTTTTGTCCCCTATCGGACATAAGGCTGCAAACTGATTTCTTCTTTTGCATCTCCCTGTGAAAGGTGCATCTTGTCTAGCAGCTCCTCCAACTTAAAAGGACCAACTTCTCCTTATAAAGGACAGCACTGGTGTTGCCAACTTAATTAATGCATACTCGTGATAATAGTGAAACCGTGATTATTCTTCAGACTATAATCGTACCAACAAAATCTGTAAACGTTGCATCCCTAGTTGCGGCCAGTTCCAATAATTTAAAGTATATCACCGGTAGACTTTTGTATGTCAGCCAACTTCTGAAAAAAGTCTATAACAAAGTAACAAAAGTCACTGTTACTTTACATGTAACGGAAGAACAAATCTGATTTAGTTTTGATCGCTATAAATTAATTTAGCACCAGCTGTGACAATTTCGCAAATCTATCACAGAACAACTTTTTAAGCTGCTTCAGACATGATGGTTTACTGCCTTTCAAACAGAGGCCAATATGCCCTTAAATACAGTCTTCTGCTGAGACAGTAATTGACAGATACCTGGTGTTTCTGTTGAGCCGTCTGGGGAAGTATGTAGGCTTGATACAGGCTATATATCAAAGCTGAGCACCCAACTCCCCTGCTATGACTTTCAGGCTTTATCGAAATGTTCACTGAAAGTCGGCCATATGATGCCAAGCAGGTATGAGTGGTTCTAGAGAGATCCTGCATATAAATTACAAATTTGTACCATCAAATTAATTAACCTGTGTGCACATGAATGGAAATGTGTACCCTTAAATTGCTTAATTTTTTTTTCTGAATTATTCTGTTCGCTTGACTTAATTTGTTTGTTAATTTGTTTTGAATTAACAGAATATAGAACATTTGTTACTTCCACCTGCTTTTAGGTGGTGCTGAAAACAATGACAAAGGCTGTGTGCCAAAATGCATTACCTTTACTAAAAAGTCAGTTCACGGTACATCTGTTAGTGGAATTCCATTTTTTTTCCCTTGGTGTTTCAAACCAAAAGGTAGGTGCCAACTTCCTCCATTCGCTCTTCTCAGGAGGCTCGCCTCTATAACCTTGTTATGTTTGAACAAAACCAAAGGCAAAACCTCAGGCAGCAACTCCCAATTCAGTGGCCATTTGGAGCTGAATATGTAAATGATGTTGTTTTCAGAGGAAACTAAATGAGACTAAATGAGAGGCAAGAGATCAACTGCCTCTTTGTTTCCCCATTTGAACACAATATAACCCATGTGGATGCATATATAAAGATATCATATGTGGGTTTTATACATTTTGAACATAGAGTTCTCATACATAGCACGGTATTTCCATATATTGAGATTTTCTTTTTTTATAAAAACCCTACTAAATATACTGTAACATGGACATTGTTCAAAACTGCAGCTTTGTGATAACAAAGGTGCCTAATAACCTGTACTCCAGAGTAACTTGAAAAGCAATGAATTGTCTGTGGGGTTTGAAGGTGAAGTGCAGTAAACCTGGGGAATGAGCCCATCCATCAGCTGTCTCTATGCTTTATATCAAAGCCCATAATGATGTATTGTTACTGACTGAAACAACTGGAAGAGAGATGTAAAATAACTCCCACACACACACACACACACACAAACACACACACACACACACACACACACACACACACACACACAAAAACAAAGTCTTCTCATTTCTGCCACCCACTGTGACACCATTCTTTTGGCAGTAACTGGATAACAAGGTGACTGTTAGTCTTTGCTGGGCAAAACTGTTGATAAAGTCTAATTGATTGGTGTCTGGTTCAAATAATGTTTTTATATCATTCTTTTAGAAAATACCTGCGATACCTACAGCAAAATATCTCTCTTCCAATTAGACCTGAATATTAATTTAATCAGTTAAAGCTTTAGTGCGTAACTTTTTGGTATGAATGAACGTCCGTTACATTCAAGCCAATGCCAAATGAGTTGCTACAAAGCTAATTAAGACTATCAGCTCCATACAACTCTCTCTGGATTTCTCAGTATGGCTATGTTCAGAAGGTTGTGGCATCCGGTGACTTTACTGCGCAGAAACTCAAGTGAAGATAATTACCTCTTCTTAAGAGTCCATTACGTTTTGATTTTTTTTTTTTCCTTTGTGTCCTCCCTGGCTACTAGCAACAGAACATAATCTAAACATATTTCGCAGATGATTTGATAATGATAATGACTGAGAGGAATCCTGGTGATTAGGGATAGATGCTGTTTATGGAGTCACAACACGAGTCCAGCTGGGGCAACTGGTTACAGGCCATTCCTCCTCCCTTCCCCCTCGCCTTTTCGGTCTACAGCAGGGATCTTAAACAGGGGGTAAGCGACCCTTAGGAGGTCCTCAGAGTTACCATATTAAAATGTCTTTACGTGTAAATTAATATGAAACACTGTGCATCCACATATATGTTTATGTATGAATGCATGAATGTATGTATGTGTATGTATGAATATCCCTCCACCCAGGTTTATATGCAGCTCAGTTTTATACAGTATATCTAGTAGGGTCCAGCTACATCTTTCTTTCAGTTAAGGGTTCCTTAGCCTAAAAAACGTTGAAGACTCCTGGTCTAAAGCATATATTAAAATGTAAATTCGGGGGAGTAGAAATAGTTTGTGCAATAAGTGTGCCGTGTTTAAAGCTCTTGATCACAACTTTTACCTATTTTTACTTAAAATACCTGGATTTTTCAAATTATCACTCATTTTCACCCACATTTTCTGTCCCCTACGTATCTAACTGTATTGTTTTTTTGCTGCGGGAATAAATTGGGTCTTCTTAATCAATTTTCACCCATCTAAAATTCAGAACACCAACATATTCCTGGATTTACTTTGCAAAATATAAAACCAAAAATAATGAGCCTTAAGTATGCCATCAAAAATCAGTCAATAAAAAAAACCTGTCAAAGTGTCCTTCAGCTAAAAAACATTTCAGCTGCCTCATTTTAGCTGCAAGATGCACAGTATGTTTCCTCATGAAATTATCATGGCTGGCTCCTCTGTGTCACCTGAATCTTGGCGAATTGCTTTAGTCGCAGCGGCCCAGATTACTCCTCAACTGCTTCTAATGGCACCAGTTTTTAGTCACTCCTTTGTTAGTCTCTCATGTTTTCAGGCTCAATCCAAATAACGAATGTTGAAACTGTGTCCTGATACACATGTTGTATCTCACCTAAATAAGTGTGGCAATGTATTTTGGGAGCTACTTTTACAGTGATTAAAGGTGTTCAAAGACATTCCACAAAAAGTAGTTCAATATATTTTATAGTGTTTTCCTTTAAACACATTTCAGCATTCTGCTGCAGCACAAAAGAGTAATCTTCCTACAACTCTAAAGTTTATGACGTCAGCTTGCAAATTGAAAGTATCCTTAAATAGATAATTTCCCTGAAGATTTGGGAGCTGTCATCAGCTTGTTTAATACTATGATGTGAGTTTGCAGCTATTCTGCCTGTGGCTGTATGGATGGTTTGTCTAAGATGTAAGGATGTATTGCGTTATCCTTGACAGTGTTACAGTGCAATTTTTAAATCAAATAAAATCAATACATTTCCTGTAAATATTAATGTGCTCTTAGCTCTTTGTGCTCTTTTTTTTATAATACATGCAGGTTTTTGGGATTACTTGGCCAGAGTGTTAATATTACAGTAGCTCACAAAATGACAAGCAATTTGCGAGTCAATATCTGACCTTTTCACAACATCTGTAATCAACTATCTCCTGCTGTATGCCCTGCCTTTACCTACAGTGTATCACTGTGGAACTGATCTGACGTATGGGATTGGTAACAGTGCTAGTGACCTTATTAGGCAGATTGTTATCGTCCATTGCTTCACCGGTTCACAATACAGTTGCTTTGTCAATGTCATTATAAAATCCAGTGTTAGTATCATTTGCACACAAAGTGTGTATATATATTTCAATCAGGAGAGACTCCGTTGCAGATATGCAAACATTTAATAAGAGAAACCAAGTACATGCACATAAGTATTTGGAACATAAGTATTTGGAACATAATTATTTGGAGATTAGTCTCCATTGGAAGGGTATCTATACAATTCTTTGGTTTAGGAAAACCAAACACATCCCCCAATGGAAACCAGACACTGGTGGTGGCAAGGAAAAGCCGAAGACGAACAAGAGCCGACAACCGGGAGAAGACCGAGAACACCGTCCAAAGGCCGGGAGGAGAAAGGGGAGGAGGCGGGTCGCACTGAAGTCTGTAAAACAACTGACAGAAGCAGGAGAAAGGACAGCTTTAAATCAGCTGTGATTGGTTAGAACATAAGTGCCAAACTCTAATTGGTATACAGAACCGTAACACCCACCGCCCAGCTGACAGTAAAAGGGGGAGGGACCACGAATAGAAGTCTCCCTGACTGAATTTACGCTGAGCTCCAAATCTATACATATATATATATATATATATATATATATATATATATATATATATATATATATATATATATATATGTGCTATGATCATCATTGGTCAACAATCCACAAGAAGGGCATGCTCAGGTTTGCTAACAGCAACTCTTCTGACTCCATGCATGTTTTAATTTTTGAATACCAAGTTTTTCCTTCTAACAGGCAATGAAGAGTCCCTTCGTTTAGATACAACAGGCTTAAGAACTCTTTTATACATCAGTCTATGTTTAGATCGACAGGCTGAAGAACTCTGGAGAGCAAGTGCAAATCTGAGGTTTTCTGATAAGAAGGCTTGCGTTTGCAATGGCTTTAGTCATTTGTGCAAAATGGACAAACAGTGTATCACACATAGATGTGCTGATAGAGTCATGCGCTGAATCTCATTTCGGCTAACTGATTGTATACAAATACATCATTCAGTTTGGATCGACAGGCTTAAGAACTCTTTTATACATCAGTCTATCCTGTTGCTAAACCAAAATCAGTGTGCTGCCAAAAGATCTGGATCTGAGGATCTCATGAAACCTGTTTCTTTGTCATGGCTGTTGATGTGTTTCCATCTTTGTGTGACACTATATGTGTAATTGTTGTCTAATTCTGTGTACGTTTACAAAATGACTTTCAGCGTAAACTGACAATAAAGTTGTAGTGTAATTTCTTTTTTTATTTGGGAAAAAGCGAACAATAGTATCAGATTCCCTGAGTTATTGGAATTGGTTTAGACAGAAAAAAAAAATGAATCGGCACATCTCTACAGTGTACCATCTACCAACATTCACCAGTCTCCTGCCTAAGCCCACCTGTTGCACTCAGCCTTTTGCTGAAAGCTTCAACTCTCCAGTGCAGCTCCCCTGCTAGCAGATCATCTACAGCTGACCAACTTCTCTTTGAATTATCATCAAAGCATTATAGTTCAATAGACTCTAGGCCTGGACTCATGGCATTCAATATCAGCCGGGTGTAGTGTTTGCACTAGTCTAGATGGAGGAAGAAAATGTCAACCTGCGGGGAGCTTGACTATTACCGAGTGTAAATGAGAAGGCTATTGGGAGGCACTACATCGTCTTTGAGCCCTTCTTGACTGCTTAATGGGCATCCTCTGACAATGTGTTTTTCAGTTAGCTGAAATGAGATTCAGCGCGTGACTCTATCAGCACATCTATGTGTGATACACAGTTTGTCCATTTTGCACAAATGACTAAAGCCATTGCAAACACAAGCCTTCTTATCAGAAAACCTCAGATTTGCACCTGCTCTCCAGAAAAGAATTGAACATACTGAGAACTCAAACTGAGACAGCCACGGCTGTTTCAACAGGATATTTAATGAAACAGTTTTATACCTCTGCCTTTGTAATTGTTTGATTATCTGCTCAAGACACGACAAAGGCTTTGGCATGACTCAGTTTGACTAAGATTGAAAACCCAGTTTTTCCATCTTGCCCATTGAGTGGATACTAAAATGTTTTTCATTAGTGATGCACCGATGTGAAAATTGTGGCCGATACCGACAACCGATATTAATATTGCTGTTATGGCCGATACCGATATTTACCGATGTCAATATCTCTGTACAGAACACATTTTTATGATAAGCCACATCCACCTACAGACCAACAGTGAGGCAGCATTCAACTCAACCCAAATGTGTTTTATTGTCATTTCAACCATATACACAAAACAACATTTCACCGTGGCTGTAATGGTTACGCATTTAAAATATATAAAAACGACATACGAAACCGGTGTTTACAGTCAACCAAGCGCTAATGCTAGTATGCATTAGCTGAACTTTACGTGTGTGCAATAGCTAAATGTAGCAGATTATAAACACAGTTGTAAAGGAGGATGCTATCTGACAACATAACGACCACACTGACAGAAGGCAAGTATTGACATTATGTTGAAAATATCACAGATTCATGTCCCCCAGGTATTGATCTTGATAGCACTATACAAGTGGATGAATCTGAAAATGTTTTCTGTAGGATAACATGTAGTACTAGTATTATTCCAGTAACGTGTAGTACTAGTACTATTCCAGTAATTATCAACAAGAGACCACAAAAAGTGGTGAATAGAGGGGCAATACTTAACAACCTAATTGGAATTAAAACTACCACTGCAATGATAGAAAAGGATAGGAAAATTAGATGTGGATTACTAAATATCAGATCTTTGTCTTCTAAAGCAGTACTCGTAAATGAATTGATATCTGATAATCAAATTGATCTATTCTGTCTTACTGAAACCTGGCTGGGCCATGAAGAATATGTTAGTCTAAATGAAGCCACCCCTCCCAGTCATATTAATACTCAAATTCCTAGAGGCTCAGGCCGAGGAGGGGGATTTGCAGCCATATTTGATTCAAGCCTGTTAATTAACCCTAAACCCAAACTAAATTATAACTCTTTCGAAAGCCTTGTTCTTAATCTTCAACATCCAACACGGAAATCAGTACAGCCAATTATATTTGTTGTTGTCTACCGAGCTCCAGGTCCGTATTCTGAATTTTTATCATGTGTAGTCCTTAAATCAGACAAAGTACTTATTGTAGGTGATTTTAATATCCATATGGATGTTGACAGCAATAGCCTTACTACTGCTTTCAACTCATTACTGGATTCAATCGGTTTCAGTCAGAGTGTGCACAAGGCGACGCACTGTTTTAACCACACCCTCGACCTTGTGCTGGCATATGGTATTGAAATTGAGGATTTAATAATATTTCCGCAGAATCTGGTATTATCAGATCATTTTTTAATTACTTTTGAATTCTTGTTACCTGACCATACTAAACCAGATAGCAGCTTCTACACTAGATGCCTATCTGACAGTGCTATAGCTAAATTTAAGGAAAATATTCCTACAGCATTCCAGTCTATGTCGTGCCTTAACATAACAGAGGACCTCTATGTTAACTTCAGTCCCTCTCAAATTGATACATTTGTAGACGGTGCTACAACTTGCCTACGGACGACCTTAGACTCTGTCGCTCCTCTCATAAAGAAGACGATAAAGCAAAGGAAATTTGCTCCTTGGTATAACTCCCAAACTCGCAAATTAAAACAAATCTCACGAAACATCGAAAGTAAGTGGCGCTCCACCAAAGTGGAGGAATCCCGTTTGGAATGGCAAGACAGTCTGAAAACCTATAGGAAGGCCCTAAGAAAGGCCAGATCAGACTATTACTCAGCATTAATAGAAGAAAACAAGAACAACCCAAGGTTTCTTTTCAGCACTGTAGCCAGGCTGACAGATAGTCACAGCTCTACTGAGCCATCTATTCCTCTAGCTCTGAGTAGTGATGACTTCATGAGCTTCTTTAATGATAAAATTATAACAATTAGAGATAAAATTCATCATCTTTTGCCCTTAACTTCTAACAGTTCATCTTTAAATGCAGGACCGCTAGAAAGAACGGCGACTCCCGACATATACTTGGACTGCTTTTATCCTATAGACCTTCAACAATTAATGTTAAAGATATCCTCAGCTAAGCCGTCTACCTGTCTCTTAGACCCCATCCCAACGAGGCTACTCAAAGAAGCGTTACCCGTGGTAAACACTTCATTATTAGATATGATCAATATGTCCTTACTAACAGGTTATGTACCGCAGTCATTTAAAATTGCTGTGATAAAACCTCTTCTGAAAAAACCCACCCTCGATCCTGAGGTCTTAGCAAACTATAGACCTATATCTAACCTTCCCTTTCTATCCAAGATCCTTGAGAAGGTGGTTGCTAATCAGTTATGTGATTTTCTACATAGCAACAGTTTATTTGATGATTTTCAATCAGGATTTAGAAAGAATCATAGCACAGAGACGGCACTGGTGAAAATTACTAACGACCTTCTAACTGCTGCAGACAAAGGATTTGTCTCCATTCTTGTTCTAATAGATCTTAGTGCTGCATTTGACACTATTGACCATACAATCCTGTTACAGAGACTGGAACACTTAGTTGGCATTAAAGGAATCGCACTAAGCTGGTTTAAGTCCTATTTCTCTGAACGATCCCAATTTGTTAATGTTAATGATAAACCCTCCAAGCACGCTAAAGTTAGCCATGGCGTTCCTCAAGGCTCAGTGCTTGAACCAATTCTATTCTCCTTATATATGCTTCCTCTAGGTAATATTATTAGGAAACACTCGATTAACTATCACTGTTACGCAGACGATACCCAATTATATCTGTCAATTAAGCCAGATGAAAGTGGTCAGTTAGCAAGACTTCAAACGTGTATTGAGGATATAAAATCCTGGATGACCCACAATTTCCTGATGTTAAACTCAGACAAAACTGAAGTTATTGTGATAGGACCAACGCACCGCCGAACTTCGTTTTCGAAAGATATAGTTACTCTGGATGGTATTACCCTGGCCTCCAGCACTGCTGTCAGAAATCTAGGAGTTATTTTTGATCAGGATATATCCTTCAACGCCCACTTAAAACAAACCTCAAGAATAGCCTTTTTCCATCTTCGTAACATTGCCAAAATTAGGAATATCCTGTCTCAAAACGATGCTGAAAAACTTGTCCATGCATTCGTTACTTCTAGACTAGATTACTGCAATTCCTTATTATCAGGTTGCCCAAATAAGTCCATTAAGACTCTCCAACTGATCCAGAATGCTGCAGCACGTGTTCTGACAAGAACTAAGAGAAGAGATCATATTTCTCCTGTATTAGCTTCTCTTCATTGGCTTCCAGTGAAATATAGGATCGAATTTAAAATCCTCCTCCTGACTTACAAAGCTCTAAATGGTCAAGCACCATCATACTTAGAAGAGCTCATAGTACCTTATTGTCCCACTAGAGCACTGCGCTCCCAGAATGCGGGGCTACTTATGGTTCCTAGAGTCTCTGGAAGTAGAATGGGGGCCAGGGCCTTCAGCTATCAGGCTCCAGTATTGTGGAACCAGCTCCCAGTCTGGGTTCGAGGAGCAGACACCGTCACCACATTTAAGAGTAAACTGAAAACCCTCCTCTTTGATAAAGCTTATAGTTAAGGAGTGAGGAGTTGCAGCGTCCGCCTAACCCGGCCCACCTGCTTCTCCTCATAGTCATCAGTTTTATATACTGTATAATTAATAATCTAGCGAGAGTAGAGGGAGGCAGGCCAGTACAGCCCGATCCGGTTGGGGAGAGTTCTAGCCCGACCAGGCACCTCTCTTTAACCTGCCTCTCTTAAGTTATGCTATTACAATTCTAGACTGCCGGGGAGGCTGTTCCTCCCTAAGACACACTGAGCTGCTCTCTCATCTCTACTTGTTACTTTTGTATGCATCCTGTCCAAGAAATGCTTGCTTGTTACTAATCTAGCTCTGGGGAGTTTACTCCCCGGAGTCCTTATGAAATGCAGAAAATCGCAGAGCATAGCTCTGCGATTTTCTGCATTTCCCGGCCGCATCCTGCTGCGTCCTGCTGCACCCGCCGCACCCACCCGTGCTCTGCAGCGCCACGTCACAACCCGCAACGCCCTGCTGTGATGTTCCTATGCACAGAGTAGTCAGGATCCGGTATAGGAGACTGCACTACTCAGTATGACACGATGTGCCCTGCTATGACATGAACTTCCACGATAACCTTCGAAGTCACTGTGACTTCTAATGTGACTGTTATCACCACTGTTCATCACGCCCCCAACCGGCCCGTCAGACACCGCCTACCAAGAGTCTGGGTCTGCCAAGGTTTCTTCCTAAAAGGGAGTTTTTTCTTGCCACTCTCGCAATAGCCACTGCTAATGCTTGCTCTTGAGGGAATTACTGTAATTGTTGGGGTTTTGGAATTTATAGAGTGTGGTCTACACCGATTCTGTCTGTAAAGTGTCTCGAGATAACTTTTGTTATGATTTGATACTATAAATAAAATTGAATTGAATTGAATTAAATTTGCGTGAAATGTAGAACGGTCGGCATTTACTAGTCACAAACTTCCCCAGCAGTTAGCATTTAGTTGGATACAAGCAGCTAATTTCTGCACAAGTCCGTGTTAACAAAATCTCCACTCTTACCCGGCGACATGTTTCCACAACAAGAAAAAAACAGTAGTCTCTGAACTCGCGATGGGAGTTTCGTTTAAGTTGGATGTACTCCAGTTTGTTGTCTAATGAGCAGACACTTGCAACCGAGATTGATGGAACCGGTGGCTGGCTAGCGTTAGCTTTCCACCTAGCTAGGTTAGATATACTCCAGCCCCCGTTTGCGTTTCACCGCTGAGAATGTCCCCCCATGATCGCGGCTGCTGCCCACTCTTCGGCCGCGGCTGCTGCCCACTCCTGCCGCCGCTGCTGCCCACTCTGGCCGCCGCTGCTGCCCACTCCGGCCGCCGCTGCTGCCCACTCCGGCCGCCGCTGCTGCCCACTCCGGCCGCCGCTGCTGCCCGCTGGTCAAACTAACCTGTACGGCGGGCCGCAGCAACCGAACAGCAACTTCTTATTTCCGAACATTCATCTCTCCCCCGCCCACCGAGAGCCGGTGGTCTACTAAAGTTTCCAGTGTCCCACTTCGCCGCAGATTCCATCGGAAAAAACCAACATCCCCGCCCACACTTTTTCTTCTTCTTCTGATTTCAGCAGTATAGACGCTGTTAAGCGTATTACTGCCCTCCACAGGTCAGATTTAAATCTAAATTCTCACACACTCAGATCTAAGCCTACACATGTCACATACACATGAATGATTCACATCGGCTCTATTCATCGGCCCTATTTTGACATCGGAACGATACCGATGAGTAAAAAAATGACCATATCGGCCGATATTATATCGGCTGCCGATATATCGTGCACCACTATTTCTCATAAAAGATTTCCCCAGAAAAATCTATTTTTATATCTGGCCAAGTGTCAGGGAATATGAATCAGTGGGAGGAGTGTGTGCTGGAGAGTGAGAGAGAGAGAGGAGTGAGTGCTGGTGACGGTGGGACCCTGACACCAAGGGTAGTGCCTGTTATTTACATTTTTGCTATAGTCGCACACACACAGAGCAGAAACATATAGTACCAGAGAATACATGGTACAATGCTATTTTAAAATATATTTGGCATGCCAAAGGTCGTCAATGGATTAATCATTTATGTAATGTTCCAAGCAACGATGCCAAGCATTTGGTGGTTCTACCGTTTTAAAATGTGAGATTTGCTTTACTTGTCTTATGTTATAGTAATCTGATGATCTTAGAGTTGTGGAGTGTTGTTCAGACCAAAGAAAGCAATTTTAAGACATGACCTTGGGCTCTTGGAAAATGGATGGTGTTTTTCCCCACTTTTTTATGCTGCTGTGACCAATTATTAAAAATAATCAATAGAGGCACGCATATTGTTTTGTCAAAAGGACCTCTGAATGTCACAGAGAAACAGAGTGTATGCCTCGCTGGCCAATCAAATGAACCTTCATGTACCTGAAGGTCCTTTGTGTATTATTACTTCTGCCTCTTGAACACAGGAAACACTCAATTCCAGAAAAAGTCAGAGAATTTGTCATGCATACATGGACAGTGCTGTTATCTTTCAACTTTCCCATTTGCCTGCACACTAATTTGTCAAGGCTATTGGATTCGCAGGAGAAGCTTGTTCCCCCTCTAAAGCAAACTAAATGTGAAGTGTTTGGTAAAGAATTTAGAGAAAGAAATGATCAGAATCAAGACCTAATTGCTGTTGTACTAGTTGTCTTCAAGATAACTTAAAGGTGCAGTAGGTAAGACTTATAAAACTAACTTTCTGTCATATTTGCTGAAACTGACCCTATGTTCGAGTAGAACTACATGAAGCAGGTAATTAAAACAAATCTGGCTCCTCTGGCACCACCTAGTGCAATTTGCAAAAATCCACAGCTCTCTGTTCAGATGCACCAATCAGGGCCGGGGGGGGGTGTCTAACTGTGTGTCAATCACTGCTCATGCACACGCATTCCTTCTCCCTTGTGGGGGGAGGGGCTTAGGAGACCGTTTTGGGCTTTAGCAGAAAGGGGGGAGGGACTGAGAAGTTGTTGATGTTCACATTTTTGGGCTAAAGCCTGGATCTTCACAATCCTACCTACGGCACATTTTAATGTTGTTATCTCAACACTGTATATTGACTTGTTGGTAAGAATACATTTAAGGTTCATATGATATTAGATAAAATGTGTGTGTTGCAACCATCAAAGAACAAATGAATACAGCTCTACACACCTTACATACCCAAAGGTTACTGTGTTCCTGGCCCTGTTTTTTACTTAAATGTTCCATGTACTGTAAGTGTAAATGATGGCCAGTTTCAGCTACCAGCATCCTGAGATACACAGTGGGCTATTATCAAGGTTTAGTATTTCTCCACCAGAGTTATATTCCTGGCAGTGTGGAGAAGGCTTTATTTCACCCTTGGACTGTCACTAAGGGAGTAAAACATTTACAGAAAGCATAGTGTTCCAGTTAAAAGAATAAAAAAATGTAACAAATAAATAACTTTAAAATCATACTTCCAGCCTCGTCCAAACTTTTTTAGGGGCATGGGGTTTCTTTGGGGAAATTGGGACTTTCTAAATTTCTAAATGTCCCTGCATATCTTGGATTCAGTAAATCGCAGCAATAGCCGCTGAAATTATTGTTTTACATCTGTAATCAATAGTTATACACTGACAATGGATCAAATGATTACTTGCATGTGAAAGTGGTTGCTCTTAGTGATGCATTGACACAGAATTATCACCCAACTCGGCTCTAAAACACTTTAGCGTCTTCCCGCTCATTGTTTTTCATCAACCTTTTTCACAGATGCAGAAGGCAGCTGTTTTGAGCAACAACAAAAAAAGTCCTACTACCCACTATACGCATTTTTTTTAGCTTTAACTTATAAACTTAGCAACTACCTGACAACTTAATGCTGGACTTACGTATGTTCTTCAACTGGCAAGAAACACGCCTCCAAATGACAAATTTGAAATCAATTAATACAGGTTTAAGAACACATTTCTGTGCATCCTTTCTTGAAACATATCTACCCTAAAAACCGGATAAGAATCGTCCAGAATGACATCTGTCATCACCTGGATGGTGTAATGAGCTTTTTGCTTAGTTCATTAATACTGGTGACAAAACACGACCATTACATTCACGTTATGCACCATAGTCTACTGTTAGTCCACTAGTGGTGTGCGATATTGCAAAATTTGGTATCGATCCGATACCAAGTAAATACAGGATCAATACGTTTTAATAATTAAGGTGGCTGCATCATCAAATTGCTAAATCTGAATGAATTTTCATGACCTTTAAGTGGTTTTGTGATTTTATGTTTTTTCGTTTATCAGTGTTTTTTCCCAACGGCTCCTTCCAGGCAGCGCTGGTTAGGTGCCTTGAAGTCAACGGTCGCAGCGCTGCATTGAAGTCAATTAGGCAATGGCTATGGCTAAGGTTAGGGTCAGGTGCCTTGGAGGCAGCGGTGGCAACGCTGTCTGGAAGGAGCCGTTGGGGGCAAAAAACACCATTGAGCTTTTTTTCCTTTGGATTATTAAAGTGCCCATATTATGAAAAAAACACTTTTTTCTGGGATTCGGGGTGTTCTGTGGCTCAGTGTTAGAGCGGTTGACTGCCAATCGGAAGGTTGGTGGTTCGATCCTTGGCCCTGCAGTCATGTCAAAGTGTCCTTGGGCAAGACACTGAACCCCGAGTGTAAATGTGTGTGACTGATTATCTGATGAGCAGGCGGCACCTTGTACGGCAGCCTCGGCCACAGTGTATGAATGTGTGTGAATGGTGAATGGTTCCTGTACTATGTTAAAGCGCTTTGAGTAGTCGTTGAGACTAGAAAAGCGCTATATAAGAACAGCCCATTTCCATTTCTTTTGTGTCTCTGGTGCTTCCACACACATACAAACTTTGAAGAAAAAACATCCATGCTGTTTTGAGTGAGATACGGTTTCTGAATGTGTCCTGCCTTCAGTCTCCTAGTGAGCTGTTCAAAATCAGCTGTGACGTCACAGTCCGAAATGAGCAGACTAACCACAACCGTTAGCTCGTAGCGTTAGCGTTAGCATGCTAACGCTAATGTTAACGCTAGCATGCTACATCGTTCTCAATAGCAAATATTGCACCATAATCTACAAAAGAACTACTTATATGTCCGCCCTCATTTAGAAGTCTCCCAGCTAATCCTGCCTTGTAACTGACCAAAGTTGGAGAAACAGGCTTTCTTTTACTGTCTCTAGAGTTAGCTAGCTGACATGCTCTACATCTGAGCTACTGAGCATTTGAGTGCGAGTGCAATCAAAGATAGTACAGAAGAAGAAGATGAAAAGAGGTCTCACTCTGTAGCTAAAACAGAAACCAGGTGAAAAGAGGATATACAGCAGTGTGAGAGAGCTGTGCAGTACAACAAAAATATGGTGTTTTTTGAAAATTAAACCATGTAAACCTATTCTGGTACAACCTTAAAATACAGTTATGAACCTGAAAATGAGTATAATATGGGCGCTTTAATAAATTAAAACACAGGAGAGAATTTTCCTATGCTTGTATAAATTGTTGTGTTCCCACTGTATCTTTCAGCCTTTTTACAAATTATACAGCTTGCCGTTATTTCATTTTCAGCCTGAAAATATAGCCACACAGCGCTCCTCTTCCTCTCTGCCATTCTTCTGCTCGGTCTCAGTGCTGCTTATGTGTTTGTTGCTGGCCGCCGCCGGGCCTGGCTGCTTGCTTGCTTGTTTACCTGGCGCCGCTGAGTCATGTGACGGTACAACATCAAATCACAAGAGGGGGCAGGAGGAGCAAAATGTGCCTGCTCTGCGCCGTGACAGGAGCGGCACTGACACAGACAGCCAGGTCGCCTCTTTTATGAAACCGCAGCAGGAGAGAAACTAAAACAAAAGTATCAATCTTATAACACTGGTATTGATCAATATCAATACCAACGTTGGTATCAATATTATCGATATTTAGATCGATCTGCCCACCACTATGGTCCACCGATTTCAGTATTTTTCAATACTTTCCACCACTTGGATTTCTTAGGACTTTTATATGTTATAGAGGAGACTTTTATGAGTAATAAACATTTGTCAGATTTTCTGTTGCAATGTGTGGGAGAATCACCCCTTTTTTATCAGAAAATGCTTGTACTATATAACTCTATTCTGTATTTAGGGGGAGGTTCTCTACCTCCAAACTTACATTTTTTTGCATTCATGGTAACATTTCTACCAAGAGACATTTCATTTCCTTGCATAATTAATGATTCCTCAGATCAAACAGAATACCAAAGAAATGTCTCTCGCCGATGGGAGAGACAGCCAAATTTGATAAATTGATCTTAATGAAACCAGCATGCATGTACAGCGTATCGAAATACATCAGTGGTTTCTAAATCAAGTAACGGTAGAACTTACACCAAAGAGCAGTGGAAGTGCATTATGTTCAGCCTAAGCCAGAGCAAAATCCTTAATGTGTCAAAGAACAAGTTGACTCATCGGTAAAGTGACAATGATGTTTGATGCAAAAGCAGTGTAAAGGCTGACAGAGGTTAATGTGTATAGGGAAATGACAGACCCCCAGTATTTGCCCTCCACACAATGATAATTGTCTGCTTGTGTTGGCATAAGCAGCACGGTGTATTGTAATCAGACGTGCGATCAGACAAATAACATGGTGTGAAAGAGAGGGGTGTCTAGTTTCTCACAGAAATTACAATCAAACGCGTGGTGAGAAGAGACTGCATTGTTCATCATATACTGTAAATAACGTCGGAAAAATGGAATTGCTATAATAGACGCCGAGGACAGCATGGAATCGCAAATTAGGCTCTCGGCATCAAACCAGTAGGTGTAAAGTCTCGTCTGAATGATCATGTTACTATCTGCGGAGCCTTGGAGTCGAGTTTGCTCCGTAATGAGGCCAGGATGGAGTAGTTGTTGCAGACTTGCTTGAGGGTAAAGGGTTTGATTCCAACTCAGAATGATATGGCTGTTCATTGGCCACAAGGGTAATTAAATCCCTCTGCAAAAACCATTATGATTTTAAAATGTCTAGAAATGGCGTTCCAAAGGTTTATCTTTGCCATTATCCTACATAAAATTCCCACTGCCACCATCTGCAGCCCAACAGCTCCTTTGGTGAAATGCCACATGGTGTAGCACCAGCTGATGTAGTTTGGTCCTGTGGGCGCATGTTAGTGGGAACACCAAGTAGGATTTTTGTGTTGGTGTAGGGATGAGCTGCAGTTTTCAGTGCTACATGGCCAGCAGCTAGAGCAATAAACCTCACCAACAACATAAAACACATTTTGCAATGGGAGTGGGTGGGAGCGTGAGAAAGCAGCATAGGATAGAAAGGCCAGAAAGAAAAAAAGTGTTTGTTTTACCCTTTCTTCTTATATTTTCCAAATCCATGTAACGTTTTCCTCCTGCTGGGTGGCCTTTTTTTCTTTTTTCTTTTTTTACTAACACAACTTTAACTTCAAACTCAGATCTGTGATCTTAGCTTACACACTTCAAACAATAGTCTTTTATACAGAAACAGTGCCCAGATTATGGCTGAATCTCACCCTAGTAATAGCATTTTCATATGTAAATGGCACTGCAAAACATTCCCATCTGGTATTTTGGCCTCCAGATGGACTTTTGAAGTTCTTTGGCCTCTTTCCTGCAGAAAATCCATACGCTTTTTAAGACAACTCCATCTACACAGCCTGGTGATGGTACATCAAGCTACCCATTTATGTATTGAAAGCAATTTATTGCTCTAGCTGTGGTGCCAAATGAGAACCAACATTTGTTGTATTGCATGATCAAAAGCAACAACAGTAGTGGACAAAAAAACATGGTATGGTACTAACTTTACTATGCTCTAAGGGGCCACTAAATTATTATCTAGGAGCTAGAGGGATGAGACAGCAGCACTTTAATGGCCCTTGAAGGACGAGCTGTCTGACAACAGATTGGCAGGAGAGTATTTCTCCAGTGGTTTTTCAACCTTTTTAGCATCTGACCCCTAAATTAAACAAAGAGGATTTTTTATTTATTTTTATATTCCTCATAGTTTTTCTTTTTTTAACTAATCTGAAAAGCACAGAGGAAAAAAAGGAACTTTTAAAAGTGTATTAAAGGTCCAGTGTGAAACGTGTTTATTTGTTCACTATCAAGATCTATGTTGCCCGTTCACAAACTTGTCCTTTTTCATGAATATTTACCTCCACCAATAATTAAAGTGATGGTTCGGAGTAATTTCACGTCCTTTGCACCATGACCTCGAGCCAAACACCCCCCCAGAAGCTTTTTTCAGCTGGGTCCAACATTGGGAGAGTTAGCGTAGAGTAGCGTTATCAGCTGAATAGCTTAGTGCAGGGGCTAAAGGACCCACGTTTGTATCTCGTAAATGACCCCACTAATAATGCACGAAATGATACCAAACTTCTACTGTAGTACATATAGGTTATGTACTCATAAAACGATGGATTGGAAAATTTGTAAGTATACCAGAAGTTTATGAACACTTGCCTGCTGGCATCTGCTCTCTGCTGTTGTTGCTGCTGCCGGCAGTAAGAAGAGTGCTTAGGGACGTCTACAAATTACAACACCGAAAAGAGATACAACAAAAATATTTTTTAATTTAACTTTTTTTTTTAACTAAGTGCTGTAGTATAACTAGCAGGAGACAAGTAATAACTGAGGTAAGTTTGGAGACATTACCTTATTTAATCATTAAATTACTAAATATTTTTGTTGTATCTCTTTTCGGTGTAGTAATTTGTAGACGGCCCTAAGCACTCGTCTAACTGCAGGTAGCTGCAGCAACAGAGAGCAGAAGAGAGCAGGCAAGTGTTCATAAACTTCTGGTGTACTTACAAACTTTCCAATCCATCGTTTTATGAGTGCATAACCTATTTGTACTACTGTAGACGTTTGGTATAATTTCAGGCATTATTAGTGAGGTCATTTACGAGATACAAACGTGGGTCCATTAGCCCCTGCGCTAATAAGCTATTCAGCTGATAACGCTACTCTACGCTAACTCTCCCAATGTTAGACCCAGGTGAAAAAAGCTTCTGGGGGGGTGTTTGGCTCGAGGTCATGGTGCAAAGGACCCTAGGGTGAAATTACTCCGAACCATCACTTTAAGTAAAATAAGTAATAATTATTCCTTTTGGCTTGAAATTTTACATTTGCATTTGCATGAACTGGGGTAGATGCTCCATATTCATGCGCCATCTTGAAATACGTTAACCGGTAAGGGACATACAGGACATACTGCTCCGCCTTTCATGTTTTCGCTGTCACATGATAAACTCACAGGTGCTGCTAACGCTGCTAATGGGTATTGTAGCTTCCCGGCCCCGAAAAGTTTGAAGAAGGAAACATGGAGGACCACACGTATTCAAAATCCAAATTTCAGGAACAGGAGCCGAAAAAGAAAAAGGATATTGAAAAGAGCAAGCGACTGGCTTTTTGAAGGGTGAAGGCTACCGTAGCTGTAATACGTACTTTGAACTGCGTGGTGCGAGATAGTTGATTGCGATATATGATCTCAACGCTAGATGGGAGAAATTCCTACACATTGGACCTTTAAAGCCGAAAATATCTCGGCACAATTTAATTGTTGTGCTCATTTGCATTTGAATCTAGATTTTAATTGCACCACTTGCAGTTCATGATCTGTGAACATCAAGTATTTAATTAAACTTTATATTTGAGACCTGGATTAACACCTGGATTGTAGAGATGATGTTTTCTATTCCCTCTGTTGCTGAAGCCATTTTTAACCCCGTCTCCAAAAACCTACTGAGAAAAAAACAAAAAACATTTAATGTGTAAATACCACAGAAAAACATTAGCAATCCAGAATGTTTGCCTAAACTTGGCAGATTCAAACACAATAACTGCCTGTTTATCACATCTCAAACATTCTTGACATTTACTTCAAATACATTGGGAAGTACAATGCTTATTGTTCTATATTTAAGATTTAGGAGCAAAATGTGTCTGTGCCATAGGTCATATGTTGACAACTTTTTTTTTTAAGATGTACATTTGATCTGTTTATAGTCAATGTTTGATATGCCGCAAATCACTGAATTACACAATAAGCATGCTAGTTTTATAGAGGTCAGGAGATAAGAGTTTCTAAGGAGGTCTTTTGACATTCAGAAGCTACAGTAAGTTTAAATATATTATGCATCACGCACACACTTTGCAACTCTCTGGAGGTTTTTCTAAGCGACATATGTTGACAACTTTTTTTTTTAAGATGTACATTTGATCTGTTTATAGTCAATGTTTGATATGCCGCAAATCACTGAATTACACAATAAGCATGCTAGTTTTATAGAGGTCAGGAGATAAGAGTTTCTAAGGAGGTCTTTTGACATTCAGAAGCTACAGTAAGTTTAAATATATTATGCATCACGCACACACTTTGCAACTCTCTGGAGGTTTTTCTAACAGATCAAAGCACTTCCTCTTTTCTGAAATAATGAGGGAGGAAAAAAGTGAATATATCCTCATCAGACATGTCAGTCTTCCACCTTGAATGTACCATCACCAACCTTCCGCCTCAAGTATAATTTTAGGAGTGAAGTGTAGGCTGGAAGCCAAAATAAAAAAAAACACAACTGGGATTCAGAACAGACATTTGACATGCCACTTAACCAGCCCAGTTATATGGGGATGAATATTACGTGGTCGAATCATTTCGCATCATGAACTCACCTCAAGGATCCTCACCGTGACACCCTCCTTTTCACTCACACACTCGCAGGGTTACCATGGAAACAAGGAGTGTACTGTTCTAGCCTCCTTACAAAGTGCTGCAGCCTTACAGCAGACCAAACCCGCCCCTGTTACAGCATTTCAAGGATGCGGTATTGTCTAAACCAGCTGCAGACAAGTTCATCTTTCCGCCAAATCTGGATATTGCAAGTAATAAATGACATGTTGAAAAAAAGAAATCTTTGAATACCAATTACATACTCGTGTCCCAAAAATAACTGTTTGCATTCCCTGGATAAAACCCTCCAAAAGTAGGCTACGCCTATGGTGTTTAATCCTTTGATGTCTGAAAAGACCACACAAAAGGGATTATTAAAAGGATGTTACTCTGTTGAAACCAGCTGTAAGAAGAGGCAGAGTTTCTAAAGTACCATGAGTATTAGTCCTGGAACAAGCCAACGATAACAAGTCCAACTGCACTCATCCCTCCAAAGGTACTTAACTCCTATTCTTGAGTTACAGCATGCCAAACAATGCCTTATCCAATCTTGCAGAAAAGATTCTGACGGGAAAAGTCGATTCTATTTGGGGAATGTATAAAACCAGGAATGCAAAAGAGGTAGAACATCATGTAAGCATTCTTTTTTTGAAAAGATTTATTTCCTTAAATTATAGCTCAGCTCGTTATTACATACAAGTAGTTTCCTAAACATGTCATTTATTGTCAATTTTGAAATGCATTTGTGAAATGCTAATTAAAAAGAATGCTAGACCAAAAATGTAGATGAATGTGTCTTTGTGGTGGTGCAAAGTCACGGTTATTCACTTGGTATTTACTTATATTTGTAAGCGGACTTTACGGCTGCATACTACTTACTGATGAACCAAGACTTAGATCTTGTAAACACTCACCTGGATGGTCATTATTTTATTGCTTTATGGAGAAATAATCTGCTGACCAGGTGCTCGAGCATATATTGCATGCCTGGAATGTAGATGGATGGGGAAAAGGCTCCTTTTTCCTGATTAATATTACATTTAAGGTGTGTCAGTTGTAAATCATGGTGATGAGATTATTAAATCACTCCAACTGTGTGATTTACTAAGCCAGAAAGTGCTGTTTGGCACTCATTATTTAAGACCCACTGAAAGCAGGTCTCAACATCATTGTATGGAGAGGTGACTCAATTGAAGGGAACAAAAACAAGGCTGAAAAAATATTTTCTCATGACCTTTGTTTTGACTAAACTTAAAATGAAAACAGAATGCAGAAGAACAGCAAAACCTCTAAATAGATGTATAATTAATTTGATGATAAATGGGACAACATCGTGCACATGCATGAATATTTCAGCAGATACAGTAGAGCAATAAAGAAACACACCGGCTTGGGAATTCATATACTTTCTCAGTGAAACTCAAAGTGTTCTACAGTATATAGCAGCAATATATATTGACAGCAATAGCCTTAGTATTGCTTTCAACTCACTACTAGATTCTATTGGCTTCAGTCAGAGCATGAGGCCACGCACTGTTTTAACCACACCCTCGACCTCGTGCTGGCATATGGTATCAAAATTGAAGATGTATTAGTATTCCCGCAAAATCCTTTATTATCAGACCACTTCTTAATTACTTTCGAATTCTTAATACCCGATTATACCAAATTAGATAAAAGCTACTATACTAGATGCCTATCTGACAGTCCTATAGCTAAATTTAAGGAAGACATTCCAACAGCACTAAACTCATTACCTTGTTTTAATACAACAGAGGACCTTTATGTAAACTTTAGTCCCTCTCAAACCGACAATTGTGTAGATGGTATTACGGCCTGCCTACGGACTACTTTAGACACTGTTGCTCCACTCAAAAAGAAGAAGATGAAGCAAAGGAAACTAGCACCTTGGTATAACTCCCAAAGTCGTAAATTAAAGCAAAACTCGCGAAAACTTGAAAGCAAATGGCGCTCCACCAAAATGGAAGAGTCTCGTTTGGACTTGCAAGACAGTCTGAAAACCTATAGGACGGCCCTCAGACATGCCAGATCAGACTATTACTCAGCATTAATAGAAGAAAACAAGAACAACCCAAGGTTTCTTTTCAGCACTGTAGCCAGGCTGACAGATTGTCACAGCTCTACTGAGCCATCTATTCCTCTAGCTCTGAGTAGTGATGACTTCATGAGCTTCTTTAATGATAAAATTATAACAATTAGAGATAAAATTCATCACCTTTTGCCCTCAACTTCTAATGATTCACTTTTCAACGCAGGACTGCTAGAAAGAACGAATAGACCTGACATATACTTAGACTGTTTTTATCCCATAGACCTTCAACAACTAATGGTAAAGGTATCTTCAGCAAAGCCATCTACCTGTCTCTTAGACCCCATCCCAATGAGGCTACTCAAAGAAGCGTTACCCGTGGTAAACACTTCATTACTAGATATGATCAATATGTCTCACCGCAGTCATTTAAAGTAGCTGTGAAAAAACCTCTTCTGAAAAAACCCACCCTCGATCCTGAGGTCTTAGCAAACTATAGACCTATATCTAACCTTCCTTTTCTCTCCAAGATCCTTTTCTCCATAGCAACAGCTTATTTGAAGACTTTCAATCAGGATTTAGAAAGCATCATAGCACAGAGACGGCACTGGTGAAAATTACTAACGACGTTCTAACTGCTGCAGACAAAGGACTTGTCTCCATACTTGTTTTATTAGATCTTAGTGCTGCTTTTGACACTATTGACCATACAATCCTGTTACAGAGATTAGAACACTAAATCGGAATTAAAGGAATTGCACTAAGCTGGTTTAAGTCTTATTTTTCTGATCGATCTCAATTTGTTAATGTTAATGATAAATCCTCTAAGTACGTGAAAGTTAAACATGGCGTTCCACAAGGCTCAGTGCTTGGACCAATTTTATTCTCCTTATATATGCTTCCTCTTGGTAATATCATTAGGAAACACTCAATTAACTATCACTGCTATGCGGACGACACCCAATTATACTTATCAATCAAACCAGACAAAGCAAGTCAGTTAGCTAAACTTCAAGCATGTATTAAAGATATAAAATCCTGGATGACCTATAATTTTCTGATGTTAAACTGTAACAAAACTGAAGTTATTGTACTGGGACCTAAACACCTCCGAACTTCATTATCTAAAGACATAGCTACTCTGGATGGTGTTGTCCTGGCCTCCAGCACTACTGTCAGAAATCTAGGAGTTATTTTTGATCAGGATATATCCTTTAACGTCCATCTAAAACAATCAAATTGCCAAAATTAGGAATATCCTGTCTCAAAACGATGCTGAAAAACTAGTCCATGCATTCGTTACTTCCAGGCTGGACTATTGTAATTCCCTACTGTCAAGTTGCTCAAATAAGTCCCTTAAGACTTTCCAGCTGATCCAGAATGCTGCAGCACGTGTTCTGATGAGAACTAAGAAAAGAGATCATATTTCTCCTGTTTTAGTTACTCTGCATTGGCTTCCTGTGAAATTCAGGATTGACTTTAAAGTCCTTCTCCTGACCTACAAAGCCCTAAATGGTCAAGCACCATCCTATCTAGAACAGCTCTTAGTACCTTATTGTCCCACTAGAGCACTGCGCTCCCAGAATGCAGAGCTACTTGTGGTTCCTAGAGTCTCTAAAAGTAGACAGGGAGCCAGAGCCTTCAGCTATCAGGCTTCTCTCCTGTGGAACCAGCTCCCAGTCTGGGTTAGGGGGGCAGACACCATCACCTCATTTAAGAATAAACTGAAAACTCTCCTCTTTGATAAAGCTTATAGTTAAGAAGTGAGGAGTTGCAGCGTCCGCCTAACCCGGCCCACCTGCTTCTCTTCGTAGTCATCTTTTGTATGCATCCTGTCCCAGAACTGCTTGTTACTAACCTAGCTCTGGGGAGTTTACTCCCCGGAGTCCTTCCCTTCAACGCCCGGCCGCGTCCTGCTGCACCCACCCATGCTCTGCAGCGCCACGTTTCATCCCGCAACGTCCTGCTGTGACATGAACTACAATGACTACCTTCAAAGTCACTGTTCCACTATCTTTAATGCGACTATTATCGCCATCACACCCCCAACCGGCCCCGTCAGACACTGCCTACCAAGAGTCTGGGTCTGCCTTGCCACTGTCGCAATAGCCACTGCTAATGCTTGCTCTTGAAGGAATTACTGTAATTGTTGGGGCTTTGTAAATTATAGAGTGTGGTCTAGACCTACTCTATCTGTAAAGTGTCTCGAGATAACTCTGTTATGATTTGATACTATAAATAAAACTAAATTGAATTTAATTGAATTATAGCGATTTCTTCAATTCGTCTACTCCGATCATTCACAAAATTTTCACAGAAACGGAAGAAACTGGAGCAACCCCACGCAAGCACAAGGAAAACATGCAAACTCCACACAGAAAGGCCTGGGACAACCTGAGTTTGAACCCAGAACCTTCTTGCTGTGAGGCAGAAGTGCTAACCACTGAGCCACCATGCTGCTTGGACAACTGACAAGTGTCATTTTTGTTCAAATCAGGGTTTGAAAAAACAGTGACCATCCGGCTAGCATCTGTCAGTGAGTAAGTGGTCACAATTAAGGACTCTCATCATCACACCAGTCGACAGCATCATAGTGGGAAAAGAACACAGAAGTTTTCTTTTGTGGCAGGGTTGGTTCAGAGGGTAGAGCAGGCACACATATACTGAGAGGTTTATGTCTCAATGCAGAGGTCCAGGGTTTGAATCTGACCTGTGACTATTTCCTGCATGTTTTCCCCCTCTCTCTCTCTCAGCTAGCTGTCCTGTCAAAACATTTAAGGCAGAAAATCCCAATAGAATAATCTTAAAAAAAGTTTTCTTTTGATTTGCTTTGAAACTGAACTCAAAATTCTTCATTAGAACAAATGTTTTCCTATAACAATGTGGCCTCTTTTTTAATGATTATACAAACAGCTAGACCTCAAGATTGTGTAAATTTCCTTTTGGTTTATTGATTTATTGAATTATTATGTGGACTCTCTCAGCTTCCACTGTGATCTAGTACGATGTGCGAACTGGACTATGAAATGGACTACAAGATGGTGCTGATGTGGAAAAATCAAAGACAGGTAGAGAGATAGGTGCTGCAGATTCGGTCTGTTTCTCCCTGCCATTGTTTCATCATTATTTATTTCACATAGAGCCTACGATAGCTGACATTAGCTAATGCTTCTTCATTTGAAGCAAGTGTTAGAATAAAAAGTAGCCTTTTATAAAAAGAAATCACAAAGCAATGTGTTCTAGTAGTAAAATGGAAAGGAGATGGCACAAAAATACGGTGGCCGAGACAGTTCAACACAAAAACAAACAAACGCAAAAGCCACAACACAAAAGCCAAAACACAAAAGCTACAACACAAATACAAAAGCCACAACACAAATACATAAGCGACAACGGAAGTGAGTGACAACAGAAGTGAGTGACACACATTACTTCGTAGCCTAAATGACCAAGTACATACATATGAAAATAAAAAGCTATTGAACAACATTGCTTATTTGTGACAATCACGTAGCAACAGTAATCATAATTAGCAAGGAACCATGTTTCACTTACTTCTCAAACATACAAGAACTTTCCTCCTGATCATCTGCCGGCTCCGTTTGTCAACAACACACTTGCTTCCGTTGTCGCTTATGTATTTGTGTTTTAGCTTTTGCATTCGTGTTGTGGCTTTTGCATTTGTGTGGTAGCTTTTGAGTTTGTGTTGTAGCTTTTGTGTTTGTGTTGTAGCTTTTGTATTTTTGTTGAACTGTCTCGGCCACCGTACAAAAAAAGTAGTATAACTATCTAACAGAGCAAGCACTGTATTGCAACATAACTTTTATGTGTGTATATGGTAAAATTGTGGGGCTGGGAGCTTCTATTCATTTATTCAAACATTTCTGCATCACTCCTGTCCCATAATGGTTGGAACTGACTTACCAGTACTTTTCTAATTACATATAATCTATTTCAAGTTTTTATACATACACATTCTCCAAATAGTGATCTAAACAAGTACACTGTACACTCAACCATACTGACACTGCAACAAGTGCAACATCAATCTTGGTAACAATGGGCTTTGTACTGGCACTCAAACACTAATGGAACAACTGAACTTGTTGCCTTGAAACAGCCCATTCAGCATTTAGTGAATCACGCTGTATCAGCAAACAATAGCTCCAATTATGTATAATAAATAAATACGCCAGGATCCGCGGACATTGAGTGGCTACCTAATTCAGCTTTCGCAACCATACCTTCAAATGATAAATTGAAGCATCTATCTTAGTTATCATAAGATAGATTTCATACTTCCTCCATCTGGAGCCACCATCTGCTTTGTTTTCTGAGGCAGACTGAGGCATAAGGGAGGCAGGCTTGACATAACCCCTGCCCACGAATGTCTGACTTACTGAGTCAAGGGGTTGGGAGGGGGGATAAGCAGCACCAAATATCCACAAGAGATTTCCCAGCATTCAAGAGTCGCTGATATGCCGTATCTTAGCTTACATACATCTGTTATACAGCAATGAGCATTTCCCATTAGGCATGGTAAGCAGAGCTCACTTCTGAGACAATACAATATAAGTGATGAGGAACAAGCCTGCAGGGTAAATGAGCCTGAACCTGATAGTTATGGTTTCTGACACAGAGGACTAGTTTTTACTTAATTGCATTTCGAGATATGCTTCTAATAATGAAGAAGAGTATCACTTTCCTTGTAATTTTTTTTAAATAATTCCTAGTCAGTTTTTACTGATATTATTAACAGATTTATAAGTCCTAGAACAAAGGCCTGGGGGTCTCATTTATAAAACTGTGCGTAGGATCCTTACTAAAAGTGTACCTATGCCCAAAAGTAATAAATAAAATCAGATTTATAAAACCATGCGTACGCCCATCTGTAAGCAATGTTCCCTTTATAAGTCACAGATTACCCACATGTGTACTTTTTTTAATTAAAATTTTAACAATAAATGACAAAGTGAACAAAGCATAGTTAAAACAGCATGTCACTTCCCCTCCAGTCCCCTACCCACCCGCAAACCAACCCAGTTCAGGTCCAAAACAGACAGGGATAAGCAACACAGACCCATGCACACTGACAGACACACACCAGTAAGGACACACAACATCCAAAGGATAAAAGTAGAAAAGGTAGACAAATTAAAAGAGATAGAGAGGAGAGAAGAAAAAAAAAGGAGGGGGGGGCAGCTGGCATCAATGAGTTCTAGGAAATGGTTCCATGTCTCTAGGAATGTCGAGATAGAGCCTTTCAGTGAAGATCTGAGCTTCTTAAGCTTCAAAATGTTGAGCACCTCTTTAATCCAACGGTCATGTATGGGGGGACGGGAGAGCCTCCAGTTGAGCAAGATCAGTCTCCGGGCTAGCAGAGATGTGAACGCCAGGGCCCGCTTTAGTGGAACAGGGAGGTCAGCGTCAGACGAAACGACCAGAACATATGAGTATGGTTGGCAGGAGACTGGTTACACCTGTTACAGGAGTAACAGGAGTATATTTTGTAAAGACATGGTTTTTAAGCAGTGGGGTCAAGATGGAAGGGCCCTGTAAGCCAAAGTTTTTCCTAACTTAAATCCAAATCTTGAGCAAGAGGGATACAATCGGGCATGCGCCCACAGACGTTAAAGGCAGAGGGAGAGAGCCGAGGACCGAACGCAGCGAAATGTACCCAGGCGGGCAGCAAGGCGCTGTCGTCGTTCATCCAGTACAGGAGCTTTTGCAAGTTAGCTGCCCAGTAGTATCGCCTAAAGTTAGGGAGTGCCAGACCCCCCTCAGCCTTCAGAAACTGTAATATTGCCTTTCGAATCCTAACAGGTTTGCTGCCCCATAGAAATTAATATATTGCCCTGTCCAGCTTGTTGAGATAAGATTTAATGATAAGTACAGGGGTGTACTGGAAAAGATAAAGGAATTTGGGGAGGACAACCATCTTAATCAAATATATGTGGCCCACGAGGGAGAGTGAAAGACCAGTCACTTTCAGTTTTGTCGACCAGAGGTAAGAATTTTTTGCAGAACATGTGTGCTACGGCCGTTGTAATGAAAACCCCCAAGTAGCGAAATCCGTCCTTTGCCTACTTAAATGACGATAAAGACCGTGGGAACTGCCTAGCCAGAGAGTTTATCGGTAGGAGCTCGCTTTTCAGGTAGTTGAGCTTTTAGCCGGAATACGCACCGAACCGTTCCAGAATGTTTAAAGCAAGATGGCTGGGTTAGAGATGTACAGGAGCTGGTCATCTGCATACAGTGAGACTTTATGATTTGTGCCAGATTGTGTGTTGCCCTCGAAAACTTCCTCAGAGCGAAGCCAAACAGCCAGAGGTTCTATCGCGATGGCGAACAGCAGTGGCGACAGAGGGCAGCCCTGCCTGGTACCTAGTGAGAAAAGGGGTGATGTGTTAGTTTGAACTGAGGCAATCAGGGATGAATATAATAATCTGACCCAGAGGATATAATTGTTGCCCATGCCGAACCTGTCCATTGCCTCGTATACGCTGCATGAAAAGTGGGATTTTCGTCCCTGTAAATGCCCGGAAATCCCCCTAATTTTCGGCAGTTAACGACAATTTACAGCCTGTGAACGTTGCGTTCGTCTATGCCACATATTGTCGGAAACGAACCATGATGTATGTGAAGAGCTCCCGCGGAGGTGCTAATGGCTCTAATTAACATATGAATAGCAGCGACACTGCGCCTGGCCAGAGAATGTCTGGCCTGGCTTGAATTTCCTCACTCAGTATTGGATGAAACCACTACTTTTAAACAAGAAAAATCTCTTGTGATTGGTTGGCAGGTCTGTCATGGGTTAGGCTATTGGTCACCCTGGGCCATTATTATAATAATAATAATAATAAATATATATATATATATATTTTTATTTCATATATGCTATGTTGTATATTCATGTCATTGTTATTCTAAGGAAAGTGATTTGCCAGGAACGGGCTGTTTATTCAAAGATAGAACTTTATTAACACAAAACACAAACACAATCAGAAAAAAAACTACGTACAAAGCATAAGAGACACACAGCACACACAACAAAATATCCCACGCTCACGAGAAGCCAAATCCTACAGCGCCGTCAACTGTCTGCCTGCCGCGGCCGCCTCGGCGCTGTTGGTTACTGGCGGCATTCCTTGAGAATTTGGTCCATTTTGCAGACGTCTGTGGTGCTTTGCCCTGTATTTTGGATCATCAGGTCTATGGTGGCACACTTCCAAATGTCTGTCTCGCTTCCAGCAGCTGTAGAATCAATCAATAAAGACAATCAGTACTGCGCGATGCACTGCTTATGGACACAACACATCTATGAATGCACCTGAAAAATATTCACGTTGACCAAAAACAGATCTAATCTTACCCTCTTTTTTCTCGACCGACTTCGAGCTGAACTCTTCACAGCTTCTGCCCGCGATGCCACATCGGGTTGTTTCTACCTGAAGTTCCTGCATGCTGTCTCATAATGTCTTACAGGCAGCTGGAAAACAACCTCGTTATGAGGCTAGGTTAGTCTGTAAAAAAAGTTGGAGGTGAATTACAGTGCGTTTTAAAGGAATACTGGGAAAGTTTAATAACAATAGGACAATTGAAGTCCAGATTATGAGGCCATTTCAGCAGAGCCAACAACTTCATATGCCATGGACAGGTAAATATGGTGCTGAATTTGCCAGTATTTTAAGAAGACAAATGGTTGGGAGCTGATATGCTTTATGTGAAGCACAGTGTTTTGGTGTCAGCAGAAAGACTTCTCTTAGAAAACTGTACAGTGGTGCCTCTGTCTCCATTCCACCAGACAATCTTGGATGAGCAAAACCAAAGAAAGGTCACTGTAGTCATGCCACTATGCACAGTGGTTGAGCTCTAGGAGACTGTGATGTCGTTTGCATGGAATGCACATTTTACCTTTGTGGCAAAGCCTGATTAAAACTAATTGTTGAAATAAATTATTTTGTGTATCTTTTTGACATAACATTGGTCATTGCTAATGGCATACACAGTAATTAATCTAGCATACTTTCATTAAATAAATAAATTCAAGCTAAAATTGAAGAGTCTACAATTAGGCTATACTGATACTGATCTGTTTTAAGAGATTTTCTTGAAATAAAGTTATTACCTTTTGGAAAATGTGACTTGTGGTAAAACTCCCCCTGCTGCTACCCAGATTTGCATTTGTATAGCTCACAGAATTTTCATTTACATGTTAAAGCCTCCCTTAGAATTAGGGGGAGGGGGGGTCATGGGGGGAACACTGGCAAGCAAGGCCCACGTTGATTTCCGACAATTCACGGCAGTTTTCGGTGTTGCCTATAAATTGCCGTGTACAGTCGTAAACCTGAAGTTCCACAACAATCTACAGTGCCGCTTACTGACGAAAATCCCACTTTTCATGCAGTGATAGGTACGCCTTTTCGGCGTCGAGGGACACCACGATTTCGGTATCATTACTTGACCAGTGGATGATGTTAAGTAGGCGTTTAGTATTGTGGGAGGACTATCGGCCAGGCATGAACCCTGTCTGATCTAGCGAGATAATGGAGGGCATCACCCGTTGAAGACAGAGTGCAAGAACCTTTGAGAAATGTTGAGGTCTACATTGAGAGTGGTATATAGCAGCCTCGAAGCAGGGGATCTGGCATGTTAGCAACATTTCACTTTATGAGGTTTTTTAACATTAATATGAGTTCCCCCAGCCTGCTTATGGTCCCCCAGTGGCTAGAAATGGCGATAGGTGTAAACCGAGCCCTGGGTATCCTGCTCTGCCTTTGAGAAAATGAAAGCTCAGATGCGCCGATCTGGAATCTTGCTCCTTATGATGTCATAAGGAGCAAGGTTACCTCCCCTTTTTCTGCTTTGCCGCCCAGAGAATTTGGCCCACCCATGAGCGAGAGACATCATGGCTTTCAAACGAGCAAAGTAGCAGTTGGTCAAGGCCACACCCCCACCCTCCACCTTGCCCCCCCTCTCTCCTCCTCAATAGCTACAGACACAGAAATGGCACATCCTAAGGAAAGCTCATTGTGGGACTGGCTCTAGTGTCTGTAATTCTGCACCAAGGCTGAATTTCGGGAAAGAGACTTCAGATACAGTATTAGGGGACCACTAAGTATCCAAAGAGCACCATGTCATGGGACCTTTAAGAATTACAGAGATAGTGGCCTTCGACAAGGTGTCCGGCAGGCGACAATGACGAAAAGCCTCGTTGTACACATCTCTTAGAACTGGCGCGAAGAGAGCAGAAAATATTTTGTAATACTCCACAGTGAAGCCATCCTGCCCTGGGGATTTGCCGCTCTGTAACGAGTTAATGGCTCCTTGAACCTCAGCAGTGGTTATAAGGCCACCCAGGTCATTTGTGGAATCAATGTCTATTTGGGGGAAGGTTATATCATTAAGCATGTCATCTGCAATGGGAGGGCAGTCAGAGGTATACAGTTCAGCATAAAATTTGGCAAATATTTCATTAATGTTGACAGGATCAGTGTGGATCTCGCCTGAGTTACCTCTAATAGCAGCTGTATCCCCTGACTCAAAAAAGTGCTGTCTAGATTTCAGCAGATGAAGCTTGGATTTATTCGTAGATAAGAGGTCAAAATCTGCCTTCTGCCTAAGATGTTCTCTGTAAAATTAGAGACAAAGGAGATAAGCTGTCCTCTGATATAGGCTTTCGAAGCGTCCCATAGTACACCTCTGTTTGTGTCCGGCAGATCATTGAATTCAATGAATAGAGGAGTGAGGATTTGGGAGTGTAGGAATTTCTTATAGTGATCCTCCGCTAGTAAAGAGGAATTAAACCTACACTGCTTGAAGGGGTTAGAATGAGCGTGAAAGTAGATCTGATTTTACGATACTGTGGTAGTCGCTGGATTTAATCTTTGAGAGTAGCCTATCGTCTAGAAGGAAGAAGTCTATATGAGTGTAGTTGTGGTGCACATGGGGAAAAAAATAGAATGATTTGGCCGTGGGAAACGTGTGCCTCCATGAATCAGTGAGCCCAATTTGTTTGGCAAAAGCATGAGCGTGCAAGCAAGAGTTTTGGCTGGTTTCATTAAAGAGTATAGCCTAGAAATCTAGACGCACCCTGATGGCAGCCAATTTATTTTGCAGCCAGGGGGGTCTAGGCACTGGAAAATTTTGGTCAGGCCAATCACATCGTGTATAGAGTCGGTGGGCAGGGTTATGGTTGCTGCTGCTGGGAACAGCGGTCCTCTGGAAGACTTGGAGTTAAGCTTTTCTTTGAGAAAAGAACAAAGAACGGCACAGAAATCATTCTTAAAAAAGGAAGATGTGTTCGGTGTTCTTGCCAACCGGATACGGCAAAAGTTTAATCTATCAACTAGCTTCGCTACCTTCTTTGTTGCTCTGCCTGGTTGTAGCGCTATCCTATTACGTGCAGAGGGAATTTGAAAGACAACCATTTATCGAGCCCCTCGGATTGAGCCCTGTCAATGGTGAGTTCCCAGACCCTACATCTTGATGTGGGTCTGGCTTGTCAGGCTATAAAGAGTATGGTTTGTTCAACGATCTGTCCAGTATAGGATCCTGGACCAGATTAAAATCTCCACCCACAATGATATGATGATTTTCGATGTTTGGGAGCGATGTGAAAAATGTGGATACAAATGAGCAGTCATCCCAGTTGGGGCCGTAGACGCTGGCCAAAATGACGGGTGTGTTTTGCAATTTGCCCGTGACTACAACAAAGCGGCCATCCGGGCAGGGAAAAAAAGAGAAGGGAGGCTGAAAAAGAGAGAGAAAAGAAAAAAAAAAAAACGCATCACAACTGCCCTTTGTTTCTCGCTGGGGCCTGGTTTTGCAGCTAGCGTACGATGAGCTTGTTCCAACTCAGGTGCTGAATCCAGTATGTGTGCACCAAGGACCTCAACTAGAAGTTGAGAAAAAAAGCTGTTGGCTGAGCTCCGATGTTCTCGTAGAGGCCAATTATCCTTATGTTGTTCCGTCTGCTTCTGTTTTCTAGGTCGATAAGTTTAGCTCTTAGCTTAACGTTCTCCTCAGACACCGGAGCTAGCTAAGCCTCTACGGTACTCATGGCTTGTGGTGTTGGCGAATGTCTCCAGTGACAAAAGACGCTGTTGGTAATCCAATATAGTAGTCTGGATATGATCTACTTTCGCCTTGAGTCGGGCAAACGCCGTGTTGAATTCAGCTAGGAGCGAATTCTTGTGATCAGCTAGCATAGCCGTTAGCATGGCTAGCACAGCGCTCGGCAGCGAGTCTTCCCTTTTTTGTTCTTCCCTTTTTTGTTCTTCTTTCCTCGACCTGCTGGACATCCTTTTAACGTGGTGAGGTGCTGCCGAATATAGTTAGATACAAACGGCAAGTTGTAGTGCTTTGGCTGGACTGTAGAGCAAGTTAAAGGTGAATAACGTGGGAGCTTGGGAAAACACGACTAGTCTGTCATATCGCTCACCGGTAGTCCATACAAGCCCATTTTTAACCATAAACAGTCAATGCAAAGCACCTCATGAATGCTGATCAGTATGTTAATGACCCTGGCAGTTGCTTTTTCGTTACACCAAATCATGACGACTAGCTATTGTAGGGAAACCTGATCTATAGACTACCTATATTAATAATACCTTCCAAAACGGCAGACCTTACGGCACTAAGGGACAGCTTTGATATACCAGACCTACTGTATGTGATAAGAATTAACAGAACTATATATTATATCCAAACAAGCCTTAGTGATAAAGTTGAAGATTATAATATTTATATAAAACACTTAGCTGTCTGCCATTCCCTCAGGAAACAGCCGCATTGCCCTCTCTACTGGACCCAATTCAGTACATAGATCCAAAAGTGCAGATTTAGGGAATTTAAATCGGCATATCATCGTCGTGGTGCCTGAAGCCTCTTTCTCTCCTGATTTTTCCATTGGCCTTCTGCAGTGCCAGCAGTGCCAACATGCAGCATTATGCACGGTATCACCGCATTATTTCAACAATTTGTGATTGTAGACACCTTGCCAAAATCACAGCATCAACTAGTGGTATCCCCTACCCCGAGATACAATTTGAAGACGAAAGGCTAATAGGCAAACACACTTTTCTTCATGCAGGTTTGGTCACGAACAGTATTAAAGTTCGGACCAATAACGTGGACATAAGTGTAACAATTGCGCGAGAGCTTAACGGCTGTATTTTCAGACTTTGACATTTGATGATATATGCACATATTTGGTTATTTACACTGTGTTCTACAGTTATCTAATGGTAGGGTATTTGATGCTATCCTGTATTCCATGCAGTCGGGGCATCTCCTCCTCCTGCACTCCGTAGCGGACTTTGTGACGGTGAGACAGCGCAGATTAAATAAAAATTTTTTTTTTAAGATTGGAGTTGGATTTTACAAGGTGTTTATGGAACCATTATCCCTCAGTACAAGCGCAAATAACACTGCTGGATTTACTCTTCATGATAATGTGGATGATATGGAGTGAAAAAATGTGCGTGAGGCATCAATACATGAAAATATTACGAGTAATCGTTTTTACTTTCTGCAGTCTGACTTCAGTTCACCACCTCACCATCTGCGTCGCCAATTCCCATTGTCTATAAAATGTGCGTACGCATGGGTCAGAGTTTGCGTGGAGGACCGCACATTCTCCCGTCAAGTTTGTTTTTTATAAATAACAACCTTTGCGTGGGAAGTGGCGTACGCACATTTTATAGCCCCGTTTTGTGCGTACGCCACGTTTATGAATGAGACCCCTGAGCTTTATTACGTATCCCATTTAGGTTAAAGGACATACGTTGTTGCTTAGAACAGAAAGCATTGCTGAGCTTGTCTTTGTCCCATTTAACTCAGTGCAGGCTGAAAAACAAATAAAACTGTTCGTTGCAAATTTACCTTCAAACTTTCAGTAAAAGCAGGTACACAGTATATACCACTTTAACAGGATTGCATTATTATCTAGGTTGAATTTATACTCATTGCCAGAAAAGACAGCTTAAAAACATCTTAAACCAACCTGTTTCTGTTCAGTAGTAAAGCAGAAATGTGATGTTCTTATCGCTTAGGAAAAGCTGCAGTGAAAAGGTCAGGGCACAAAGTCCAGGGTTCTACCAAAAGTCAATGTTGTTTTCCTTTAATGGTGGAGGTGTTCTCTCCCTTCTCCTATAGGACCTTCACACTCACACAAATATCTTCAGTTTTTCTGCCTGATGAGACCTGTGCTCAGGGTGAGGTTGGTTGGAGCTACGTATGCTGTGAATTAAATGACTTCACAAAAACACCATGAACTAAATTGAGAAGTGTGCGATCCAAAACCCAACCAGCACAGTACTGGTGCATGCCAATTTAAAGTTTAAAGTTTCAGTTTTAACTGTCATGCTGAATGGCATATTCAGGTTATGCCAACCTGAATTAATGAAAAGAAATAGATGAAAATGAATGACAAAAAGTATGGTAAACATATCTTGCTCTGGCTGATTCCAAATGGAAAAGCACTGTACAGTCTTTGCCAAAACTTGCAAGCTGTCCAAAGGTGAATTACAGTTTGGCAGTGGTGGTTGGAAAAAAACTGCATACACCTTGAAGTCCAAATAAAATCACATTTAATTATTCACTTTTCTTTTTATGTATTGTTAATAGTAGTTTTTTTTCTAAAGGATACCGGAACAGATGCTGTATATGGTAAATATCGGTCTAGGCATATGCTATTCCAGACGTAGAGAGAATGATAGAGGTCAGATTTGGGAACACTCAACAATCCTTTATCGGTTATAAGCTTCACCAAATGCTGTTACATAAAATACACCAGCTAATAGCCTAGAGCATCGTTATAAAGGTTAAACAGGTGCATCAAAACTAACAGGACAGTAAGGGAATCAGACACACTTTTCTTAAAGCCCATGTTGCAGGTTAACCACCACTGTTGATTAATACGTACATATAGCACTCAATATATGTATATCAAAAATGTCTCCAAATAGTGTTAAAGGCCAGTTTTTGTCAGGTTTTTGGTATTAGTGGTTTTTTTCCCGAAATTCGGTGATGACGTCACGTTGGGGAGACGTGTATCAGCCTACTAGAACTATGGTGACTGACTGGGATGAGGAAGAGGGTTTTTTACTTTCCGTGAATAGCACCAAGTGAAAGTCAATGTTTTATTTGTATCTAGTGACAGTGATCATGTCGTTAGTTCAGCTAAGTACCGGTAAACTAGAAAATACAAGGCATCATGCTAGCTATGTGCTAACTTGCCAGTCCCACCTGTGAAATCCCCTGATGGTTGTAAACACATAGATATGATTGATATCATGATTAGATATCTCACGTTTTGATGGTAGCCTACTAGCTCCAGTAACAACATATTTGCCTGGTGTTTATTTATTACTTGGATGGGGATGCTATTCAGCTTTTCACAAGTTTAGACAGCTAGCTAACGCTACGCCGACGTTTCGCTAACGTTAGCGCAACAGCGTTAGCATAGCCGGCTAGGTAAATATTACAACTGCCTTCGGAGTTTCCTATATCTGCGTCCACGTTGTCAACATAAGACTTGTGGCGTTAGTGCTCCTTTTGTACCATAACTTTATTGAATGAAACGTTAAACTTCGCTCCCAAGAAATGTTTTTTGCTAGTTACACACAAAGGTAACTGGCTATAGTTAGCCTGTACGTATGCTAGCGGACATTAGCTAACGTTGCATAGCCAGCAAGCAGCTTCGGCGAGCTAACACATCCATGTGTCTCCATTTCAAAACATTACTGCAGATTGACTGCTTTTAACAGCAGAGGTTGATTGTGGGCAACATACTGTCGCGTTTAGCTCGCCGAAACTACTGCCGAAGTTGCTGGCTGGCTACGCAACGTTAGCTAATCCCGCTAGCATACGTACAGGCTAACTATAGCCAGTTAGCTTTGTGTGTAATGTTACAAAAAAAACACCTATTTTGTAGGAGCGAAGGTTAATATTTCATTCAATGAAAGTATGGTACAAAAAGAGCACTAACGCCACATGTCTTGTGTTGACAACGTGGACGTAGCTCCGAAGGCAGTTGTAATACCGGTATTTAACTATCAAGCTAACGCTGTTGCGCTAACGTTAGCAAACGTCGGCGTAGCGTTAGCTAGCTGTTTAAACTTGTGAAAAGCCAAACAGCATCCTCGTCCAAGCTGCCTTTCACTTCCCCTCCAATATTATTATACACATGATAAAGACACATTTTGCCAGAGCAGTGGCAGAAACCGTGACCGGGACAGTGAACCGAGACGGGGCTTTCGCATAGACAGTATATAATGGACCAATAGACCCCGTTGCTCTGGACGGAGACCAGTGAAGGCTATTAGAAGCACTTTTCCGGTGATGGCCAGCTTTACTGCGCAGCCTCCAACTGAGAGAATGTGACGTGAGCAACGTGTCTGAAAGTTGTAAGTCTTCTGGTAGCTGTGCCGAGAGAAATCTCAATCATTCCCAATCTTACAGATACGGAGACTGTAGGTGTATGTAAGGAGATAACATGGGCACAGGCTAATTAGTGATCACTAACATGCTAGTTAACATTAGTAATTAAACCTAAACATCTCATGTAAGTCGAAACTGCCTGCGAGCTTCTCTTGTACTATACGGTAATTCCTCTACTATGTGACAGTAAGTCACTTGGTTATGACACAATCGTTAGCTTATTTTTACAAAAACGTCTGCTACGGAGCCATAACGTGAGGTACAAGGTAATGAAGCCTTTTATACATTGTCGTGTTTCTTTGGAACTAAACAACGGACAAATAGAGTCTTTCAACGCTTCAGATGTAAAGTTATTCGCTGTCAAGTGACGTAAAAAAAAAATGGCGGTCAGCGGAATGCTAACAGGAGGTGATGGCCAGTTAGCAACAAAATGGCGCCATGATGGCTCGAGTTCTGAAGCGAAGCTTACCCCCTTGGGCTTTCGCCTGTCGTCTCCCCAACGTGACGTCATGCAATGCATTGTGGGGGAAAGGAGAAACCACTGTAAAAAAGTACTACTTTTTCGTATTTTATTCCATTTTGTGATATCCATTGTATTTGATGTTGTTGGGTAACAGTTTAAATGTTTATTACCAACAAGCAAATTGCAAAAAACGTTAGAAAATAAACCCTGCAACATGGGCTTTAACTTTAAGTTAACTCTAGTTGTCTAAACTAAACCATACTTTAACCATAGAAGCAGCTGATTTAAAAAAAAGCAGACAGGTCCTCTTATGCAGGGCCATGTGAAAACACTACCCACAGAAGTCTTTTGGCTGCTTCTTGTGCATATCATATATCATGTCTCACAATTCAGGGTTTTCTCCTCAAAAAATATCAGATTTGTTTTGAATCCACTAACCTTAATTATTATAATAATAATTCTGGGTCACCTTTACTGTATTTCAGTTTTCTATTTCCGTGTGCTGTCTGAAGCAGGCAAACTTTAAGGAACAAAAGGAGGGAGATCAGTGAGTTTAGGGAGAGAAGTCATGGTTCTCAATCCCTTGCCAGTGTGAGAGTTCTTGCAGTCTACTTTTGATCATTACAGTATTAGAAGAGCAGGCATCAATAGTTCAGTGGCACCCTATTGTTTCTCTAGACATTCTTTCCCTTTCTCTTTTATTTCTTGGTAGTCTATGCCTTCAGACATTTTCACGGAAGACATTCTGACAAGCACAGATGTAATTATTAAAATATTAATAAGGGCTGCATTCAATTGAGATGATGCAGTCCCAGTGCTTTGCTATGATGAATGTTTGCTAACTTAATGAGGCACATAAATGGAACGAAGCCATTGCTAATGTTTTTCGTTTCACCTGTGCTTAGTCTGATATATAGGCCAATACAGACTGTTTTATTGAACCATTCGTACATATAGCTACGAAAAGTAAGGGAGGAATTCTGGGTGGATTGATGGGTCCTAAAACACAGGGCTTTCAAGCAGGGGAGTAGAGTCCGTGTCCTGGAAGAAACACCCAGGAAATGGGTGTTTGTGTCCTGGAAGTACTACATAAGAGGTCTGGTGTTTTAACCCAAAGCACAATCTTTTTTTTCTAATCTTAATAGTCGTTTTGGTGCATTAGTCATTGCTGCAGGACAGTCACCTTTTGATGGTTAAACTCAACTGCAATGGCTGCTGAAACAACCGTAACCACTGTACCCGGCTAAAAGTCACCTTTTGTCAGCTAAACTTAACTGTAAAGACAGCTAAACTTAACTGTCATGTGTCATGGCGGTTGCCGTGATTTTGTGAGATATCATTTGAATTGTTGTGCATACGAGTGTGTTGATCTGTAAACCCTACGGGTCAATTTGTAGGAAGTGTGGCACGTTGAGTCATCAGTCACAATGTCATTTAACAGAATCATTCCTTTCCTATGGTTTAACAACAGAGTTTTGAAAAAGTTATGCTTGGCGCTGATGGCTCTGCTTTGATAATGCTCCCTTGGACCAGCCAAGCAGTATGCTCAGCTGAAACAGGGAGCGCCATGCAGAAACCCCCCTGAGTAAAAAAAAGTGTGAGCCAAAAGAAAGACATTGAAAACCATTTTAAACTTTGAGTCATGTTAGGACTCTGAACTAGTAAGGTGGAGGCTGGTTGGTGGAGGCGAAGCGTTGCTTTAGAGATTCAGATTAATAATACAAAATATTATGAATAAATTATGATGTATTAATGTGGATAAAAATTGGACTTTATTGATCCTGTGGTGAAATTCACAAGCTACCTGCCAAGTCATACTTCCGCTGTTATTTTGGTGAAAGTAACTCCAAAGTAACGCAAAAGTAGTGTAAAGCATTACAATTCATTGACAGTAATATTGTAATACAACTAATTACTCTTAAATGATAGTAACTAGTAATCCATAATGTATTACATTTTGGAAATAACTTGCCCAATACTGATGATAATTCACTCAGCAGGGGTATGACTTCCGTGTCCAGCATATAAAGCTAAGCTTAATAAATTTCTCTGCATCGCTTTTCTCAATTATTGTGTACACCTATTGTGTAGGCTTATTTGTTTTAGTTGACATTCAGCTATTTAATTTTCACAAACTCTGGATATTTCAGATCATTGAACATATACTGTATGTGTGGTATATTTATTTTATGTTATTAAGTCATGATAAAGGTTCCCCTCAAACTGAATTATGAAGTGAATTGGAGAAAGAGATATTCTCATGGTCTTGGAGATTTCATTTTGAATTATTGTACTGTAACGAGACACCAAAAAGTAAAATCTGCTGCACAAAATCATTAAGTAAAACGTCAATAAATAAGAGATAACTGTTTATGGTTACTGTGGATGTGTTTTCTAGCACACAACTGCCAGCACTGAAGAAATTAAGCTCATTCATGGGTAAACTTTCAAATGAATGCTCCATCATTTCACAGATTAAGCCTTCTACATAAGCAAAGAATCCTCATGCCATCTTGAATTAGTTTTTTATTTATTTTTTGTCTGTTCTGGGTTTTGCTATTGCTCAAGTTTACATTTCAACTGACTCAGAAAAGCGATATGAAAGTGTTTAAGGGTAGATTTGAGATTTATTTCCGTTGTTTGCTGTATTGAATATCCAGGATTTTACATCACTTATCCAGAGAAAACAATTGCCCAAAGGCCTGTATTGCCAGTTTCTGAGCATTTTTGTGTGCAGCAGAGGAGCTTGCCTGTCAGTATATCACACACGGTTTGTGAAAACTGGGTCAGAATGAGGCAAAAGATTTAAAAGTGGAAAATGTGCACCTATGCTTAATAAAGCATGTCAAGCTCCTGGATGGATTGAACTACACGGGGTGTCTAACTTGAGGCAAAGAACATTTATATTTTGAGATTTTTAGATAAAGATGTTTCAGTGAGCATTACATCGATTGCTGTCAGAGACAGCAGTTGCCAAGATGCAGTATGAGAGGTTACAGATGTCGGAAGACATTTTTTAACCAAATATTCCTCATTCACATTGCCTCCTCAGATGGCTTTTATGAATACATTCTGACTTTATTGTTCGGAGAGGTTGATAAAAAAATAAAAAAATAAATATTCCCATGCCATAGAGGTTAGCATAACCCCTGACTTTCTTTTTAAACTGTGATTTGTACAGAGCAGGAGGCTGGCTGCATGGGGAAAAGAGTGACAAAACTTCGATGTGTCTGCTTTTACCTTACAGACGTGCTCGTATCCTCTTCTTCCTTTTATCACTGAATTATCCTAATGCAATATTCTTAGAGTGTTCCTCTCTTTTTCTCTCCCTCGTTGTTGTGAGGTGATGTCACCTTGACATGAAGGTAGAAACATATTGCGTTTCCCCTGCCGTTCTATCTGCGGGCTGACCTGTGGGTTGCAGGAAATTCTCAACGGGGATGGACTAGCAGAGGAGAGTCTACCTTTTATCTAATTATATGACAAGAGAGGGAGAGCTGCGGCTCCACGATGCCTTCTTGGCGCCTAATATCCCATTCCTTTTCATATTGAATCTTTTTGTACCAAGCAGCCCTTTAATGCTCTCGGCACCCTCATCACCAAGGCACTGGAAGAGAAGTGCTTCAAGCACAAAAAAAAATAATAGTTAGCTTCTCCAATCACACCTACCTACTGAAGGATGTGTCAGATAGATTGCATCACTTCATATTTAGGCCTTTCCTACAAAAATGTTCCTGTGTGAGGCCCTCTGTGGCTCACAGCATCAGATGCAATGCAGGATCTGTGTGTGTGCATGTTGAGTGTGTGTGTGTGTGTGTGTGTGTGTGTGTGTGTGTGTGTGTGTGTGTGTGTCTGAGAAATAGATGCAAGATTTTGATGTCTTTGATCTTTATCTAAACGCCCAGTTAGATTTATATCAGAACATCAGAATTTGCTTTATGCATGTGATTACCACAGTGGGTAATAATTCATGGTAATGCTACAGAATGGTTTCATGTATTCTGAAAAGCCTCTGTCTCAGTGTTGCATCTTTTATGAATGAGGAATTCAGGTACACTGTAAAAAATTATTTCCCCTTTTTGTTGTCTCAACTTCTGTTTTAGGGTCAAGTCAACTTTCAACTCAAAACTTTTCAATACTTTTGTTAAGATAACACACATATCTGTGTTTTGCTCAGAAATTCTAATGCACAGTTGACACAACTGAGTCATGCTTGTCTTCTCAAATGTAAGTTGAAGTTCACCCAGGGTTCACCACGCTACGTCATTTTGCACATGCGCAGAGCGGCAGACCACGTTAGTCAACGTCTCCTCCATTGAAGGACCGAGCGCGAGAAGCGAGCTGACCGTTGGCGTAAGTAAACTTTTAACTTTTTCTATGGTCTAATATTTCAGCATAGTTTGAGTTTTTTTTTTACTAAGCTAAAGTTTTTAACGAAATACTGTGAACTGACCATTCAAACCTACAGTATAACGTGCAAGCCCTTAGTTTCAAAAACTTAGCTAGCTAAGTGATATGTTAGGTGTGTGTGTGTGTGTGTGTGTGAGTGAGAGAGAGAGAGCAGGGGAAAAGAACAAACATTGCTCATTAATTAGCTAGTAGTAGCTAGCTAGCTATGTAATGATTATGTGGAGAAATTCTGAACTTGCCTTCAACTAAGTTATGCAAGTAACGAACTAATCCTCTGAATGTTAGTTAAGTTAGTTAGCCCTTATGTTGACTAGCTAGCTGGTTTGTTCGATGAAGGCTGTATATCTATGGATGAAGGCATGCATGGGGAAATGTTGTTTTCTTTTGAATTTCTGTCATGGCTAAATATGCCTGAGGTGGTTTAATTTAGGCACGCTTGTCCGAACATGTTCTGATAACGTATCTTTTGCATATGGTCAGATGTGGCAAATGAGCTATGACGTTGAAACACGTTAACTAGTTTAAACAAGCAATATACTATTTTTTTTATCATGAATTGTGCGCCCACTTTTGCTCTAGATTTAGCGACTTTTCAAACCCCTGTTTTTTTTTAAAGCGACTAGCCACAAATCTGGCGACTTTCTGTTGAAAAGACGCCAGTATTGTCCGGCGAGCAGGCAAGGTATTTCTCTGTTGTGTCCACCAAAACAGTCTGTGACTGAGGAGCAGCCCCCCCCCCCTCTGCTTTCTCCTCATCTGCAGCAGCACTGATCAGGCAGGTAGCTAGAAGGGGAGGGGTGCGAATGGGTAGGTAGGAGAGACAGCGGGACGGCAGAGGGAGCTACCTAAGTAATACTTAGAATGTAATATAAATTCACGTAGTGAGTTTGTGATTATTTTGGCTAAAGATTTATAGTCTCTCATATCCTCTTCCCCAACCGTCATTTTAATAACTAAATGAAGTGAAACGTAAACGTGAATATTATCAATAATAATAATATTGAAGAAGTGAACTATTTATAGTTCTCAATCTGAACTGAAATATTCATTACTCACGCTACCGTGTGTGTGTGTGTGTGTGTGTGCGCGTGCGTGCGCGCGCAATGAAGTGAGGGTTATCAGACTGACTTGCTTTGTTTTCTTTGGATAGATGTAGGCTTTAGTACACTAGGGAAAGGGCTGACCAATGCATTATTTTTGATTGGTATAAAATAGCCTTCCAACATAGGGCATAGTCCTTAAATTGCATTACATTTCATGAAATAACAAGCTTGTCTGACAACACACCTATGCTATTTGTTTGTATTTTAAGCCACGCTAATGCAGTATTTTTGTTTCTATTTCTTTCTTCAGAATCAACTGACCGAAGATTAATTCAGTGTCATGACTGATGCAGTGGAACTGTAAGTTTTGTAGTTTTTCCTCAACAAATCAACGCAAAGTAATAAGGCATTACAAAGTTCAGCATGGATTCAATGGAACTACTTGCCCCTTTCCCTGCATATACAAAGTTGTGTACATTTTTTTTTTTATTATTTATGAAGCACTGATGTCCTTTCTGGTCTGTATCCCTCTTCTGTTGTCCAGAACTAAAAAGAGAGAGAGAGCAGTTGTTCTCCTTGGCCTGGCCCATTTCAGAAAGAGGATCCCTCCCAATTCTTCAAGATTTGTAAGGTATGTGAGGAATCAATGCCACTCTGGAATCCATATCACTTGCTAATCTCAATCTTTTTGATCCAAATGAAGTCATGATCCTGTAGTTATAGGATATCTAGAAAATATGTCTTGTTATAAAAATCTAGACGTGGAAAGACATCTGCTTAAATGGAGAACAAGTGAATTGTTCAAAGTTGCAGTGACAGGATTCCTTGCTCAATTAATTTGACATTGTAATGTATTTGAATTTCTTCCATTTACATAGGTTTACATTAGTTTGCATCAGACATTTTCATACCCAAGTTTGCTATGCATCTTGAATTTTCATGTGTTGAGGAAATAATGCTGATTTGCAATCTATTCTTATTACTTTGTTGTGTCATTAGCCAAGCGAAGAGAGTGAGGCAGTGAAAGGAATGAACGTAGGAATCTTGGTGTTTACAGAGGAGGATCCTCAACGCCCTGTCCCCAAGGAGATGATTGATATTGCACTGATTCTGGAGAAGCATATCGTTCTTGGGACCTGAAGGATGTGCCCAACGCATTCGCCCTGCTGATGGGTCTGCTCTCGTCTTCAACATCCATTACCCAAAAGGGCTCAATTCAATTCAATTCAATTCAATTTTATTTATAGTATCAAATCATAACAAAAGTTATCTCGAGACACTTTACAGATAGAGTAGGTCTAGACCACACTCTATAAATTCCAAAACCCCAACAATTACAGTAATTCCCTCAAGAGCAAGCATTAGTAGTGGCTATTGCGACAGTGGCAAGAAAAAAACTCCCTTTTAGGAAGAAACCTCGGCAGACCCAGACTCTTGGTAGGCAGTGTCTGACGGGCGGGGGGGGGCGTGATGAACAGTGGTGATAACAGTCACATTAGAAGTCACATTGACTTGAAGGTTATCGTGGAAGTTCATGTCATAGCAGGGCACATCGTGTCATACTGAGTAGTGCAGTCTCCTATACCGGATCCTGACTACTCTGTGCGTATGAACATCACAGCAGGGCGTTGCGGGATGTAACGTGGCGCTGCAGAGCACGGGTGGAGGCTGCGGATGCAGCAGGGGCCAGCAGGATGCAGCGGGAAATGCAGAGAATCGCAGAGCATAGCTGCGAAGAAGAAACTATAAGGACTCCGGGAGTAAACTCCCCAGAGCTAGATTAGTAACAAGCATTTCTGGGACAGGATGCATACAAAAAGTAACAAGTAGAGATGAGAGAGCAGCTCAGTGTGTCTTAGGGAGGAACAGCCTCCCCGGCAGTCTAGAATTGTAATAGCATAACTTAAGAGAGGCAGGTTAAAGAGAGGTGCCTGGTCGGGCTAGAACTCCCCCCAACCGGCTCAAGTACATGTTCGAGGTAATACAAAAGGTGATAATGAACATTGGTGGAGACCTTTGCTGTTCAAGAGTTAATGGACTCCGGTCTCTGTGCGGCTGATGGACAGATGGACTAGACAGTCATAGCTGTTTTTTATATTACTCAAAAGTGCCACCCGTTATCTTGGCTACATAGTTGTCATGGAGTTACTGTTCCTTTTTTTAAGTGTGTCTTTTAAAAACTTGTAAGGTCAGTTGTTTGTGGGATGAAAAGGAGAAAATGATTGCCTTTTGGTTGTACTACCTCAAATAGTCTTGTTAAATTATCATGTTGCACACAGTTATGCAAATATTAGCTGTCAATGCTAAGGTGGACTAGAAGTCCTGAGAGTTGTTTTGCTCTGTCTCTCAAAATATGCTGTTTTTATTGCCTCTATAGTTGACATATGTGACTGTATATGTTCTCTTATTTTGCCACCACCTTGCACACTCAGGCTCTCTCACTCACTCATTCACTCATTCACTCACTCTCTGTCTCACACTCACTCACACAAACACTCACTCTCTGTCTCACTCACTCTGTCTCACACACTCACTCACACAAACACTCACTCTCTGTCTCACTTACTCTGTCTCACACACTCACTCACACAAACACTCACTCTCTGTCTCACTCTCTTGTCTCACACACTCACTCTGTCTCACTCACTCTGTCTCTCTCACTCACTCTGTCTCACACACACTCACTCACTGTCTGTCTCACTCACTCTCTGTCTCACACACACACACACACTCACTCTCTGTCTCGCTCACTCTGTTGCACTCACTCACTCTCTGTCGCACTCACTCACTCACACAAACACTCACTCTCTGTCTCACTCACTCACACAAACACTCACTCTGTCTCACACACTCACACAAACACTCACTCTCTGTCTCACTCACACAAACACTCACTCTGTCTCACTCCCACTCACTCACTCTCTGTCTCACACTCACTCACACAAACACTCACTGTCTGTCTCACACAAACACTCACTCACACAAACACTCACTCTGTCTCACTCACTCTCTTGTCTCACACACTCACTCACTCTGTTTCACTCACTCTCTGTCTGTCTCACTCACTCTGTATCACACACTCACTCACTCTCTGTCTCACACACACAATCACTCTGTCACTCACTCTCTGTCTCACTCACTCTCTCTGTCTCACACACTCACTCTGTCTCACACACACTCACTCACTCTCTGTCTCGCTCACTCTGTCTCACTCACTCTCTGTCTCACTCACTCTGTCTCACACACACACTCACTCACACAAACACTCACTCTATGTCTCACTCACTGTCTCACTCACTCACACAAACACTCACTCTCTGTCTCACTCACTCTCTTGTCTCACACACTCACTCACTCACTCTGTTTCACTCACTCTCTGTCTGTCTCACTCACTCTGTCTCACACACTCACTCACTCTCTGTCTCACACACACAATCACTCTGTCACACTCACTCTCTGTCTCACTCACTCTCTGTCTCACACACTCACTCTGTCTCACACACACTCACTCACTCTCTGTCTCGCTCACTCTGTCTCACTCACTCTCTGTCTCACTCACTCTCTTGTCTCACACACTCACTCACTCACTCTGTTTCACTCACTCTCTGTCTGTCTCACTCACTCTGTCTCACACACTCACTCACTCTCTGTCTCACACACAATCACTCTGTCACACTCACTCTCTGTCTCACTCACTCTCTGTCTTACACACTCACTCTGTCTCACACACACTCACTCACTCTCTGTCTCGCTCACTCTGTCTCACTCACTCTCTGTCTCACTCACTCTCTGTCTCACTCACTCTGTCTCACACACACACTCACTCACACAAACACTCACTCTCTGTCTCACTCACTCTGTCTCACTCACTCACACAAACACTCACTCTCTGTCTCACTCTCTTGTCTCACACACTCACTCTGTCTCACTCACTCTCTGTCTCTCTCACTCACTCTGTCTCACACACACTCACTCACTGTCTGTCTCACACACACAATCACTCTCTGTCACACTCACTCTCTGTCTGTCTCACTCACTTTCTGTCTCACACACTCACTCTGTCTCACACACACACACTCACTCTCTGTCTCGCTCACTCTGTTGCACTCACTCACTCTCTGTCTCACTCACTCTGTCTCACTCACTCTCTGTCTCATTCACTGTCTCACACACACACTCACTCACTCTCTGTCTCATACACTCACTCACTCTCTGTCGCACATTCACTCACTTTGTCTCACACACACACACTCACTGTCTCACACACATTCACTCTCTGTCTTACACACTCACTCTGTCTCACACACTCACTCACACTGTCTCATACACACACACTCTCTGTCTCACACACTCACTCACTCTCATACACATACACTCTCTGTCTTACACACTCACTCACTCTTTCTCACACACTCACTCACTCACTCACTCACTCACTCTGTCTCAGACACTCACTCACTCTCTGTCGCACATTCACTCACTCTGTCTCACACACAGACACTCTCTGTCTCACACACTCACTCACTCACACTGTCTCACACACACACTCTCTGTCTCACACACTCACTCACTCTGTCTCACACACAAACATTCACTCTCTGTCTCAAACTCACTCACACAAACACTCATTCGCTGTCTCACTCTGTCTCACACACTCACTCACACAAACACTCACTCTCTGTCTCACTCACTCACTCTGTCTCACTCATTTTCTGTCTCACACACTCACTCACACAAACACTCACTCTCTTTCTCACTCACTCTCTTGTCTCACACACTCACCCCCTCTGTCTTACTCACTCTCTGTCTCTCTCTCCTCACTCTGTCTCACACACACTCACTCACTCTCTGTCTCACACACAATCACTCTGTCACACTCATTCTCTGTCTCACTCACTCTCTGTCTCACACACTCACTCTGTCTCACACAAACACACTCACTCTCTGTCTCGCTCACTCTGTCGCACTCACTCACTCTCTGTCTCTCACTCTCTGTCTCACACACTCACTCCACACTCACACAAACACTCACTCTGTCTCACTCCACACAAACCTCACTCTGTCTCTCCTCACTCTCTTGTCTCCCACACTCACTCACTATGTCTCACTCACTCTGTCTCTCTCACTCACTCTCTCACACACACTCACTCACTCTCTGTCTCACACACACAATCACTCTATGTCACACTCACTCTCTGTCTCACACTCACTCACACAAACACTCACTTTCTGTCTCACACACACTCACTCACACAAACACTCACTCTCTGTCTCACTCACTCACTCTGTCTCACACACACTCACTCACTCTCTGTCTCACACACACAATCATTCTGTCTCACTCACTCTGTCTCACACACTCAATCTCTCACACACACTCACTCACTCTCTCGCTCACTCTGTCGCACTCACTCACTCTCTGTCTCACTCACTCTGTTGCACACTCACTCTGTCTCACACACACACTCACTCAGTCTCACTCACTCTGTCGCACTCACTTTCTCTCTGTCTCATACACTCACTCACTCTCTGTCGCACATTCACTCACTCTGTCTCACACACACACACTCACTGTCTCACACACATTCACTCTCTGTCTTACACACTCACTCTGTCTCACACACTCACTCACTCACACTGTCTCACACACATCACTCTCTGTCTCACACACTCACTCACTCTCTGTCTTACACACTCACTCTCTGTCTCACACACTCACTCACTCACTTACACACTCAATCTCTGTCTCACACACTCACTCACTCACTTACACACACACTCTCTCTCACACACACACACACACACAGTAACAGTAAGGCTTATGATTTGTAATGGCAGAAAAAGGCAGATAGATATTTAACAGAGTGGATAAGGAAAAAAATGTTGATGCTGTGTCTTACCATTGTTTTATATTGTATGAAACACTTGAATGTGTGAAATAAATGTTTTTGTTAATCTTGACTCACATTCTTGTGTTGTGTAAACTTAAAAAAAAAAGTTGGTAGAACTTAGATTTTCAAGGCAACCGAGTCAACTTACTTGATATGTTAATACAACACACATAATAAAGTCAACACAAATACAAAGCTTAGTCAAGACAACTTGAAAATGCACATTAGCCCCACTACATAAAGTTGTTGAATTGATGTAGATTGGAGTTGACTCCACACAATCATTAGTTCATATAATGCATAATTAGAAGTTGGATCCACTAAATTGAATGTTGTGTTTACAAATAAACCTTAGTTGACTGAACATGTTATTAGTACAGTGAACTTGCAACATTAAGTTGAGAGAACTGAATAGCCTCTTTGTGCCAACTTAATATCTGATTTCCAATCAACTTATAATTTCAAGGCAACCAGGTTACACATATTTTTAAGTTGAGTCAACAATTTTTTTTTTACAGTGTAGTTGGAGTCATGTTTACTATCAGGACTGATTCATTTGTTTCCTTTCACTTGTATTTTTCTTTCATGTTCATTCAGTTGTGTTGTATAAAATCGTAATAACACAGAATGATAGCCTAGAAATCTAGACGTACCCTATTTTTAATTTAATTTGCAGCCAGGGGGGTCTAGCAACTCTCCGTTGGCTTGCGAGCTGGCAAAACCAAACTCTAGTCAGGCCAATCCCATCGTGTATAGAGTCGGTGGGCGGGGTTATGGTTGCTGCTGCTGGCGAACAGCGGTCTTCTGGAAGACTTGGAGTTAAGCTTTTTTTTGAGAAAAGAACAAAGAACGGCACAGAAATCATTCTTAAAAAGGAAGATGTGTTCGGAGTTTTGCCGACCGGATACGTCAAAAGTTTAATCTATCAACTAGCTCCACTACCTTCTTCGTTGCTTTACTTGGTTGTAGCGCTATCCTATTGCGTGCAGAGAGAATTTGAAAGACAACCGTTTATCCCGCCCCTCGGATTGAGCCCTGCTAATGGTGAGTTCCCAGACCCAACATCTTGATGTGGGTCTGGCTTGTCAGGCTAACAGACTGTAGTGAATCCACTTACAGACCTAATGTCTCACCGTTTTGTACAGTATTTTGAGCCAGTTAAGAATCGTTTTTTTTATTATTGCAATCGTTTAACTTAAAAAAAAGAAAAAACATTGGGGAAAAGCACTTTGAGAATTAATAGCAACTGCGTTAATTTTGAAGAATAATCTACCAGCAACGTAGTCATTTGCTATGTACATAAATATCAACTGTCCTTTTCCTGACTGTTAACTTTCAGTGGGCTCAACACAGAACTAATCTGACTAACTCAGACTTTTCTAGCAGGGCTTGACATAGGTTAATACTAGCCATTTAGGAAAGCAGCTACCCAGCAGCTAATTCAACAGCACAGCATCTTCCAAATGGAAATGCTCCCAAAACCTATATATAATACTTCAGAACCATGTGTCGTAAACTATAGACTGATAGTCTCCATCGTGGTTTGAAGAAAATGTTCTAGAGGGCTCTGAAACTCTTCAGGTGACTCTCCACCAGCTTCACAAAGTTTGTGCTGACTTGTCTATTTTATAAATATTAGTTGTGCTTCATGTGGTTGACGGTGAATGATGAGGGAGGTCTGATGTTATGTTTCATAGATTTCCATTCAACCAGCTGGACCAAATGAAACTATGGCTGTGATCTGAACTTGGATACCAACATGCCAGAAGTGTGTGTTGTCTTCTCTGATCATTTTGTGTTGGAAAACTACTAAAAAAAATGGAATCTCCAACCAAAGGAGATACTATTTTAGTTTAGTTCTTGGTACAGGTAAAATGGTACTAAAACTGGCAACCTGACTGTGATAGTTAGGGTTAGCTCCAACAAGTAACTCCCCCTAAAACCACATTTACACTTTTGTTAAATAAATATGTTTAATTAGTCCATCACTTTGAAAAGAGCCAAACTAGCTGTTTTACCCTGTCTCCAGTTGTTATGCTAAACTTAGCTAAGCACATCTTCACTCCTGCTCTGCACTTAACACAAAGTCATTGACTAACATCAATGTTCTCATCGTATTCCTATAAAAATTAAAGCAAATAGGCCTAAACTTATTTCCCAAACTCTTAAAGGAACACGCCGACTTATTGGGAATTTAGCTTATTCACCATAACCCCCAGAGTTAGACAAGTCCATACATACCCTTCTCATCTCCGTGCATGCTGTATGGCTGTCTGACGGCTCCAGCGGCATCAGGCCAGCACAGAACATGCAGGTGACTGGTTCCAGTAATCCTACTGCTCCGAATAAGTGACAAAATAATGCCAACATGTTCCTATTTACATGTTGTGATTTATAGAGTCACAGCGTGTACAAAAAACAACGTAACCTGAGACACAGCCATCTTCTAACTGTAAACAAACCGGGAACTATATTCTCAGGCGGAAGAATATAGTACTTGGGCGGAGTGATATGCTCGCAGCAAGCCTGTCTGAGAATATAGCAATGTAAACTTGTGAAAAGTCTGCTTTCAGACACAGCTAGTAAAGAGCATGTGTACATAGAAACACAAAATCCAGCTTCTCTAATGTTTAGAGTGTCTTTCTCTCAGAGATATGAAAGATGGGGCTGCCATCAATCACAGATGTAGGAGAGAGGCCCGACTGAGTCTACACACAGTGGAGACCACCCTAACCTTAACCTATCAAGCCATCGCCAAATGAGTTGCTACAAAGCGTATTAAGACTATCAGCTCCACACAACTCTCTCTGTGTTTCTCAGTATGGCTATATTCAGAAGATTGTGGCATCCGGTGACTTTCCTGCACAGAAGCTTGAGTGAAGATAATGACCTCTTCTGAAGAGTCTGTCATGTTTTTTTATTCCTCTGTGTCCTCCTTGGCTATTAGCAATTGCGTGGAGGAAAAGGGGTGGGGGGAGGCTTGTATTATGTGGACGCGCCCACAGTTTTTGTTGTCATGGGTCGGCAGAAACTATGCACTATAGCTTTAAACATTGGGAATTAAATAACTGTAGCCCTCTTTGTGTTCGCTCTCTCCTGGATCTGACTTTCATTAAGATCGACATAGATTTCCAATGTTATGTTTTACCAGAATCAGCCTAAACAACACTCACGTCTTTCCACATGCTCACCAGTCACCATGACAGATCAGGAGATCATGGTTTTGCCGTGACTTGGCCGACGAGAGATATGTGAGACTACATAGTTGAACCCTGAGCAGTGCAGTATTTTACAATTTAGTTTCATGCCCTGAATGAGTGTAAAAGGAGACTGTCTTTCGGTTACGGACTCAAGAAACGTCCAAAATACAGAACCTTTTTGTTTTTATTGTGTGTCATGCTCTGATTTTATGCCATTTACATGATAATAGGTTTGTTTTATTGTACATGGTTTGATTTTTTAAACCAAACTAAACTAAACTTGATTAAGTCTATGGTTATTTTATTTTTTTATTTTTTTTTGGTGCGGTACATTTATGTTGGTTTATGGCAACAAAAAAATGTAATCAATGCATTATCTATTACAATGACACAGTACGCAGAAAAAAGTTGTCGCACCCAGAGCTCATTTTCTTTCCCGACACTCCATGTCTGTCAGATGGTGCCATTTTCAGGCCGATAGGCATGAGGTTTCCATAGCTACCATAAGCCATCCCTTGCTGCCCATGTTTAAGTTTAAAAACTAAGTTTGGGAAATCTCGCTTAAAAGTGAAAAGTAACAGAAAGTTAATTGCGCAGGATGCAGTTCAGCAGGATCAATTGTACCATGGTGGACTGCGACAGGTAATGGCAGGAAAGAACTTAACAGCTTCCCAACTATTCAATGTATTATCTGGATGAAAGGCAAACTGACATTGGCTGGAGAAGGTTCTTCAAGCGGGTAGTGAAGGGTGAAAGACACTATGTGCAGGGAGGGAGAAAAGCAGGGTGAAAGCCTCTGCCTCAGCCAAGAATGCCAACTGTGTATCTTAAGTTAAACCAAGAATTCCTAGAAACTGCTGTAGCGACAATAGTTGGGCAGGCTGGACATTTCAGGACTGTCTGAAGTATGTACACTTTAGAGCTGGCCGTTCCTGGAGACATGGGATGGTAGAGGCAACAATGGGGAGAAAAGCCATCTATGAAAACTTGGTGAAAGAGAGCTTAAGGCAATCATGACTGCAGATGGTTAACAGCACGGTGGCCATTTCTTCAATACAAAAGCAAGGGGCCATCAAACAACTCAAATGCTGCAGAGTCGTTTCAATGATCAGTAGGAGTGATCTGTGGATCAAGCTTTTTGTTTGTGGAGCTCAGGGGAATTTTTGGTGTTTTTCTATCTAGGAGAGCTGAGTGCTTGGCAGCAAAAAACAAAGTCATTATGAAAGAAGACAGTGTAGGTGTCTGATTGTTTTAGCAATTTTCTGTACACTGCCCTGTCTAAGCAAAATGTCATAATGTATCACAATGTGCTCAGGTCAGTGCAGCCTTACGAGAGCACAAATATTCTACTGTTCTTTGCCTCTGTTACTATTTTTAGGTCTCCAGACGGACATTGTGTGACTGTGGCTGTGACAGGAATGAGGCCATCCGAATGCAGAGAATGAACCTGTGCCAACTGCAACGAGTCTAACCCACTCTGAATATTCATTGTCCAAAACATCTGGGACATTTCCCTGTCAGGCTGATTTCCACATTCACTGTAATGTTTTTAATCAAATGAGTTGCTCATCTTTTTGTCCCTGTGAACCATTATTTGAAAGGCCAAGTGACAAATTAGGGGATTGCCAGATGGGGTATGTTACATGACAGAGATTTGGCCGAAGTGTGTGTGTGTGTGTGTGTGTGTGTGTGTGTGCCATACTTTGAAAATGAATTGAATGTCGTTGTAACGGTTTAAGTTTTGATGCATATACACATTACTGTGTGTATGTGTGTGTCTGTGTTGTGGAGATGGGCCTGCAGCAGTCCTGAATCTGGAGGGAATTGGCTACCACTGGCACATTTGTCAAATGCTTCTTTTGTTCCCAGCAGTGTGTGCAGGCATGATGTGCAATCAGCTGCACCATATTCTACTTTTCCCCTCTTCTTGTAACCCGTTATATAGTAGCCATTTTTATTGGCTAACAGATGTCCACTCAAATAGTGTAACTTTGTTCCTGTCGACAGTTAAACCACCGTTCTGAATCAGTGGGCAAGGTTTGCATTTGCCTTACAGCAACAGTATGTGCTGCATTTAGGCTGCACTAGTAAAACACACAGACTCACAACAAAAAAACCTTTAAAGAAAAAGTAGACATATTGGGAAATACACCTGTTAACTTCCATAGATTCAGAGTAAAAAGATTGAAGGTGGTGGATTTTGTTACCTTTGGACAGAGCCGGGCTAGCTGTTTCCCCATGTTTCCAATCTGTGTGCTAAGCTAAGTAAGCTGGCTGCTGATGGAAGCACCATGTTTACCATACACACATGATAGGAGTATCAATCTTCCGTCTTACACTTGACAAGCAAGTCAATAAACGTCAAACACGTTCAAAAACGTTGTTCTTTTGAAAAGTAGGTATTAAAAACGGTGTTCTGATAGAGAAAATAAAAGACCACCTCATGGTTTTCATATATTAGGAAACCCTGCAATGTATGTTATCGAATGTATTTCTTAATTCTACACAGGAAGTTAACGTGACAATCCACTCAAAATCTTATAGACTTGAAATGTGGCTGTAAAAGGTCTGTAGATTACTCTTTCACAAAGGAGAGTGGCTGCTGTCATAGTGACAGATTTTCCCTTTGGAAAAGGTATTTTAAGCATTTACAGATAATTATTAAATAACTGTAGCATACATGAATACACCCTTCGACTCTTTATTTGTACACTTAGTATATTGTGAACACTCACAGCCAAAATATGGTCAAATGCGGAAGCAGTATTACTTTGTTCCTGCAGTCAACCATAATTGCAAGATTGCCAGTAAACAAGATGAATTCCAACCATCCTGATGTGAATAAACAAAGAGCAAACATCGTGCCACCCATGTGTCTTCATGTTGGTGTGTATTGATTGAAATGTGCTGAAAACGTAGAGGCCAACTATGTGCACATACCTTGAAGAGAACAATGTATCTTTCTACAGCTATTGTACCTGCATGCCAACAGCTGACAAGAGCAGGTGTGTTGCATTTTCCATGTACAAATGTGTGATTGCTTTGCCCAGACTCATTGTGTACAATCCAGTTAGACGTAACGCATCAGATTCACTTCACGACAAAATACTAAATGCTAAATACATCGTCCCAGATTTGGACACGTCAATTCAAAGAATCAAAGTAGGGTTAACTGTCCTCTTGGGGGTTGTATTGTTAAACTATCACTGTCACATCACTAACATTGTTTTAAAAGTCCTGAGCATGATAATTAGACAAAAATAGCCTCAGAGCTATTTTTAATTAATAATGCCTGGTTCACTGAACCATGTATGTATGTTAGTAATTAGGTGTTTGTATTATGTGAACAGAGCATTACTGGAAAGAGAGGATTTAATGTTCATATTGTTCACGATATGATATTAAAGTTGAAAACTTGAAGGCAGTCTTCATTATTTAGTCAATCATTTGTATTTGCTTGACATTTAAATAAAGCTTTGCAAGTAAGTACATCAACATTGTTTTAAACCTCATAATAATTCTTGATTGTCTCGTTAATGGCAATATAATTGTCTTTGAAGCTGCAAAGATTCTGACATACAGGTTCAGCTGCAGATCTAAAGAAATAAATAACTCCTGAGAAACCTTCCATCCCAGAAGAAAAAAAGATGAGTTTCTCACTGACTATTCACAGTGCCACATGTACCAAGTTAGTGGCAATTTTCTACTGAGGAGCTGTAATCTGCGATTAGCTCCACTACTGAAAGTATTTTATGGGTCTGTGACTTTTTGGTTAAACGTACAGTATTTGTAAGCTAAAATTGAAAAGCAGCTGAACCAGTAGCAACCGCAACTTGAAAATACATTTATTTTTGTTTTTCCTGGTTGTTTGCTGCGAGTGATTGGCAAAGTTCAGCTGTACATTTGCATTTGTAATGCTAGACTGAAACAATTGAACTGAGCTCAGGTATATGTCAAAGTTCAACAGAAATTGTAAATTGTATTGTATTTGGTTAACCAAAAAGTCAGGTCGCCAAAACCCCTCTCTATTTGAACACATGGATGAGAGCACGTTGTTCCGAGTTAAGCAGTCCTACGGTAGTAGTGTGTGTGATGAGAGCTGAGATGCAGAGTCAGCATTAGGCGGAAGTCAAATCTGTGATATATAGCCTAATATAGTTTGTAAATGAGGATTGATGCTTTAATTGTAAAATAATATTGACCTCCAGAAAAATACTGCAAGGTAATAGAATTATTAAAGTCCCCATTTGTGGGAATTCAGTTGGAAAATTAAGGCATGGATCTTTTTTCGAGGACACAGCGGAGAGAACCAGTGACCGGATGCCTTCCAGGAATGGAATTTTAACTCATAAAGTTGGACTTACTGTAATCTACACCCAAGAAAAGTCCCAGATAGTGAGCACCCAGCAGTCCATCTAGAAAGGAAATAGCAAGATGATAGTCCCATATCAAATACATAGCAGCGGCCATAATAATAGGATTTCCGCTCTAATCTGACTGCACCAGTCACTGCACACTGACAGGTGTATCCTAGAAGCAACCAACTGTATGAAATATGACTATGAATTTTTTTGCCAATCGTGTCCAAAAAGCACACCGATTCACTGATGTGGCTCTGCTGCCCTTTCGCTCTTAGTAAGCCACAAACCTGTCTCATTTACCACTCCGTCATGCTCGCAAACCTCCCTGTCTTTTATTCCACCATGATGCTTGACCTTTGTCACCAGCTTGTCATTATTCTGTCATCTGGGTGTTAACAGCCACTATGTGAGGTTGAATAGGTAAGGTGTTGTCAGGGGTTGTAGGCTTATAGCATCAGATGATGTCAGGATGGGAGAGAGATTGACCTGAGACTTGAGATTGGTTGGGGCAGTGTCAGTGTGTCTACCTTCTGAAGGGATGCTTATTCTGCCTTTTTTGGCAGAAAAATAGTGCTGCCTCAGTTAGATGTTGTGTTGATATGCAAATCAAATCATGTGATGTGCACTTTGTTTCCAGATCAAATATCTGGACTACTTTCTAATATCAGTAAATAATATCTTGCTCTGCAACTGTGTCTTATCGGAACATGTTTTTGCACACTTACATTTTGTGGGATTCTGGGGTCTTTTTATTAACATTTCTACTCTCTCCTGTCTTCTACCTGCTTACTATGAAACCCCACCCCAATCCATTCTTGTTGTTGGAATTAACCAGCTTCCCAAAAGTGAGATTAGATAAAAGTGATCTAGTCCTTCCCATGGCTACTCTTTCTAAAAAGCTGTTGTGTTGGAACTGTGTAGAAACAGCAGTTAAGAGTGTCTTTGGATACCATAATTACAATGTGTCCTTGAATTTTAATTGGATAGCTCAAAAGTGTGTCATATTGAATGCAGAGTGATACAGAGCTGTAGAGGACTGTTGGTCTCCACTCACACCGCCTCCACCCGCATTGTTAGATTTGCCAAATGAAATCCACAACTCCAATCCACGATATTGCTGTGCCAATTACTACAACCAACAAGCTAACGGCCCATAAACCTATTTCAACATTTTGGCATGTCATAGCAGGAAAAGCAGAGGTGGAACTAGTAACATAAAAAATGACTGCATTCCATTCAGGTAAGTAAGCTCCAGGGTCCTGGTGTTTTACATACTGGCTCACTGGGACACAAAACCATCGAGACAATATTTTTTTTTTTTTTTTTTTTTGTTACATGTTTGAATTAAATAAATACTAACTAACTAACTACGGATGCACAGAAATGAAAATTCTTGCCCTAAACTGAATAAATTGAAAAACTTGACACAGATTTTAGTGTTTCTTTTCCTTTTTTTTGCCAATTTTTTCATTATTGCACAAATTTAATAGTCAAAGTTAGCTTTTTACTGTTTTGTCTTGCTTTTCAAAGAAAAAATCAATTACAAAACTACAATTTAAAAACATTGTTTAACACTGAATATTTTTTTTAACATTCCAGCACACATTATACTAACAAAGCACAAAGTAACTTAAAATAAATACATTAGTAAAGTAACATTTTTTGTATATGGCCATCTTTGAGCCCCTCTTCTTGAATAGACTATATTAGCCCTATAACTGACTGCTGAAACTGAAACCGAATGCTACTTTGTATGCCTACAACAACAAGTGCATTGAAAAGAGTGCAAAAAAAGTGGATGGACCCAACACAAATGAATAATCGTCCCAGACATGATCCTACTTCTTTAGGAAAAGTTTCAGGTTCTTCTTTATGAAAAGTAGCTTTTCTGCTTTCTTACAGGAATGAGATAGTTACGAGAGCGAGAATGGCAAGGTGCGTTGACTGAGTGACGTCGTGTGGAGAGGGGATTGAGAGCGGCTACAAATACTGCTACAAATGTGCTTCCACAGTGGTTTTTTTGCCATTTTTTGAACCACTAATTTGGGTGGATGAACATTCGGTGCATCCCTATAACTAACAAAGTAGTCAAAATGTCTGCCTTGAAAGAGGTCTATTCCGGTTTAATATGACGGGCGGGTTTAGCAAATTGCACCAAATCAATTGGATTGGATAAAAGTTAAATTGGTTTAATAAAGAAACAAGAGAGAAAAAGAGGGGTTAAAAAAACGCTTTTAATTGTTTAAAATATATTTGGCATACACAAAGAGACAGGTGAACAATTAAAGCTATAGTGCGTAGTTTCTGTCGCCCCCATGAGGAATTCTAAGTAATGACAACAACACTGTAGGCGCGTCCACATGATACAAGCCTCCGGTGGTCGCGCACGCCCCACACTCCACCCACCCCTCCTCCACGCAGTTGCTAGTAGCCAAGGTGGACATGGAGGAAGGATTAAAAAAAACATGATGGACTCTTCAGAAGAGGAAATTATCTTCACTCGAGTTTCTCCGCGTGAAAGTCACCAGACGACACAATCTTCTGAACATAGCCATACTGAGAAATACAGAGAGAGTTGTGTGGAACTGATAGTCTTAATTAGCTTTGTAGCAACTCATTTGGCAATGGCTTGAATGTAATGGGCATTCAATAATATCAAAAATTTACGCTCTAAAGCTTTAACAGAGTGATAAGAGATAAAACTTAAATTGTATTTTTTTCCCCTTTCTTTAATATTTACAAATTTTTTGGAACAGTTGGAAAATTGTCTGTTGCAGTGACTCCAACCTTAAGGTGCCCCAAATTAAAAGCGACCCACTGATAATACAGATAATACACATTCAAATAGTTTTTGATTCTGCAAAAGGTTAAATTCCACTGAATTACCAAACGTTGCTTAGCTTTAGCAATGAAGTGATAGCAAAACCTTTAACCAGAGCTTCTGTTTGTACAATGTGAGATTAGCATTCCTCCAAGCATCATGTTTTTCTCTTCAACAAGCTTTTGACTTATTCTTAATCTTACTCACTTTCTGCCATGTAACTATTATATTTCTCTCTGTTCCTTCTTATGTCATGTTACAAACTCAATGGTCACACTTTGAAAGCTGAGCTGCAAACGAGCTCTAAGTTCAAACAGATTGAATTTTCGCAGCAGGTTTGAGGCCAAGGACAGCACAGCGGTAAGCTCAGTGTCACATTTCTACTCATGGGAAAACAATTGCCACCTCTCATGTGTTGGCAGCTTCATACAAGGCAGTTACTGGGCTGCCTAATACGTCAGTCAGTGGGCTCCATTGATGCACGGTGCATGATGGAGATTTACGCCAGTTAAATGGCATATTCATCAAGCACACCAAGGGCTTTTTTTTTTTTTATCTTGCCTGCACCTGTTTGGAATCTTGCCTGCACCTGAATTAGTAAGTCGCCTTGAACTGAATTGTGCAAAAATGGGGGGTTACACCCAGGCAGGTGATTAAGTACAGTGGTCAAACAGCCCAGTACATTTTTGGAACCAAGCATTACCGTGCTGCACTTCATCAGCTGCTTGCTCAAATGACATCAAAGGCACCGGTTAAGTCACATTCTGGGCTATCATTTTGTCTTTTCCAAGCAGTTTGCACAAGAACACATCCTACCTAATGGCTCATAAACTTTTTTTTTTTTGTAGACATGTCGGTCAAATTGACTTTAACATAAAGTTCTCAAGTAGGAAAGAAATCTAAGAACACCAGCCAATAATGAAACATGCAGCAGACATCAACAATTATAATGTGCTCATAAGCAAACCTGCACATACATACACGCACAGAAGCACACACACAAACACACACTCACTCTCTAAAGTAATTGTCTATGCTGTTGTGTTTAAGTGTCTCTCTGAAAAACAAGCATAGGCAGAAAACTATGTGACAGACTTGACGGTAAAATCTCTGCCTCTTGTTATTTTTTTTTTTTATTGCTATTAAGACCATGTTGCTCTTTTTTCTCTGATTGGCTAAAAAGCAATTTGACTAGCAGTACTGTATGTACCATTCCTAAGTGCCTGAATGTGAATGAAAACTAAACTAATTTTGTTGGCATAATTTGAAATTGTGTTTGCTGACTGCTTGATTGACTAATTGTGAAACAGGTTATACTATTGAAATTGAAAGGCAGTTTATAAAATCCAGAATTATCATTAAACATCTGGTTTAACTAACACACATGAAAATCAAGAACACACAAATTCAAATCGAGAACACATCATGTAAATGAATATGTGCAACTGGCACAACTCTTACACCACAAAATCCGAGTAAAACCACTGACAATGATGTAATCTCCAGCCCAGCCCATTGCCATTGTTGCAGTCTGGACTTTTTAAGGGTAGAAATAGGTCCAAAGAAACAGCTTCATGGAGGTCCAGCAGTGGCAGGAAAGTAAGAGAGAATCAGACAAAGGGTGTCAGAGTAGCAGTGATAGAGTGGTGGAGGCTTGGCAGACAAGCTGTAGCAGAGTGGCGGAGGAGCAGCTCAAGGGGGGCAGGCTGGTTGCCTCTGCCAGGCTGAAACAAAGTGTTAACTGTAGATTTGCTAGATTTTGAAGTATTGCCCGAGCCCATGGGGTAATTTTGAATTTATTCATAAACAGTGTTACTCTGACATGATAAACAAAAAGTGAACCACCATACAGGTACTGATATATCAAGGCTTATACAGTATCATATTCTATTTTGGATGACCACCTGTAAAGAAATACATTGACGACTACATACATACATACATCCTCCAAATGGTTTCACATTATTCTACTGATCTACAGGTAGTGGAAACACACTCAGGAACAGCACAGTGCCAGCAAAGGCAAGACAACTGCTAGCAAGTTGCCATAGGTATAAACAATGGGGGTTTAATTTTTTTTTCTCCAAAAATCAGCTTTGCAAATTTTTTATGAGGAAGGAAATGCATTCAACACATTTGTTAGACTTCAAGAACACAACATTACATGTCATTTAGCTGACACTTTTATCCGTATAGCGACTTACAATTGCTATATACATCAGAGGATGCACACCTCTGGAGCAACTAGGGGTTAAGTGTCTCAGTGCTCAGGGACACATTGGTTTATGCATCACAGTGAGAATTGAACCCTGATCTTCCACACCAAAGACAGGTGTCATATCCACTGCGCCATCACCACCCGACATTAAATGTTAACAGAAACTCTGTTTACTCTGTTTGTGCTGTGTCTGATATTTTTGCTGCTGCAACACCATTATTTCCCATTTTTTTGGGATCAATAAAAAAAATCTGTCGTGGAAGTTTCCTTTGCAGCAGGGCGAAAGAGTTTTCAGAGTTTAGTAAATTAAAACAAATAAGACAGACTGACACTAAAACTAAGTTATATATATATACATATATATATATATATTTGCAAATAGGATACACATGATTTCACAAAAGGCCGCGGCCCAGTGTGGAGTCAGTTTCTCAAATGAGTGAACAAGAACACTAGGCTTATATGCATCTTCAGAGTGACAGCACACACACACTTGGCTTAGTATGACGCTACAATTTTGACAGGCAATCTGATACACATGAAGACAATCAGAGAAATGCAAGAGACATCTTGGAGACATCTCACCTCCTCCTCCCTGTATGACTTTCACCCCCCAGTTACATCTTAACTGGCATGGGAAAACATGAGATAGTTTTGGGGTGACCTTGTACCTTTATCGGTTCAGGCAAACAGAGCTCACATAATGTTCCAGACTGGATGTCTCACAAAGTTAGAATCAAAATCTACATGTGGAAAATGAGATAAACTCTTTCAGCATTTGTGAGAGAAGTAAAGTACGAATTAAACATAAAAATATAAGGAATTGTGCTTAAATGTAATTTTCCCATTACACTATCTACCTTTAAATATCTCTTGGATACACACATACTATAATATGCCCCTGATTACAATAGACTTCGGTTTTTGCGTAACCTGCTTTTAGAGGTTTTGTTACTGAGAAATACTTTAAATATGACATTGCTGAGAATTATACTATCATTTGTTGTTATTTTAGTGAGAAAATACATTTCAAAGATGCTGATATACCAATCACAACCGTCCTAGGCATCACAAAGACCCGAATGCAGCGACGGACCTTGCAAAATAAATAGCTGAGATATGGGAAGGGGAGGGACGTCCGGTGCGTCTCTCAGTTTTATCCCAGCAATGTGTTGAGCCAGACTACAACTTTACTGATTTAAAGTGATCATATTATTATGCATTCTCAGGTTCATAATTGTATTTAGAAGTTGTACCAGAATAGGATTACATGGTTTAATTTTCAAAAAACACTATATTTTTGTTGCACTGCACATTGCGACAGCTCCTCTTTTCACCCTGTGTGTTGAGCTCTCTGTTTTTGCTACAGAGTGAGAAATCTCACTTCTGTTCCATCTTTGTTGGGAGTCGCACAGTAGCTAGATAAGGACTACTAGCTAGTCAGAAGCAGAGTATGAGGGTGTGCCACGCTAGCAGCTAGGCAAGCATTATAACATGTTACAAAGTACTGCATGTTTGTCACGGAAGTAAAGGCTGGACTACAATAGAGCTGTTTGGAGCAGTTTGTGAACAGTTTAAGATTTATTTATTTGATTAGGACAATGCACATTAATCAACATTTCTGTAAATGCGCCAGTGCTAGGGGTGTGACGAGACACTCGCTCACGAGACAAGACGAGACACGAGATTGGGGTCACGAGAACGAGACGCGATCTTAACACTAATTTAAAGAAAACTTCAGTTAAGAAATATGACTGGGACAAATAGTCTTTACTCAGAGAACCAAGGTTACAAGCTAGGGGTGTGACGAGACGCTTACTCCACGAGACGAGACACATCACGAGATTGGGTTCACGAGAACAGAGGAGATTTTCGTCGAGGTGAAAAGTTGTCTCGTGAGGCGATGTGATGTCAGCGTGATGGAGCGTGGAATTACTATTGAAGATCCCCCTGCCACTTTTAAATCATTTGTGTGGCAACATTTTGGTTTTCCTGCGGAAATAATAAACAGCGAAAGAGTGACAGACAAGACGAACACAAAATGTAAACATTGTAAGAAAAAATGCCGTATACCGCGGCTAACACAAGCACTATGCAAAAACACTTACAGCACCACCACAGCTCTCTACTAACTACTGCACCCGCGACTCGCGGGTGCAGTAGTTAGTAGTACGGCATTTTTTTCTTACAATGTTTACATATTGTGTTCGTCTTGTCTGTGACTCTTTCACTCTTTTCACCTCGACGAGAAATCTCGTCACGTTTTAATCTCGCGAGATCTTGTAAAACGAGATCTCGTCACACCCTTAGCCAGTGCATTAGTCGGCTAATTTTCAACTGTAGTCCTAGTTACCTAGCATGCATGTCTTTATGGTGGGAGGAAACCGGAGCATCCGGAGGAAACCCATGCAAACACGGGGAGAACATGCAAACTCCAAACAGACAGGCCCTGTCTGGACCGGGGGTTCAAACACTGCCCAGAGAGTGATCAAACTCTGCAGTGCCAACCAGAGTTTTTTCTCTGGATAGAAAAAGTCCCTTTGTAAGTCCCTTAGTAAGTCCCTTTGGGGTGGACTTTGGGCTTTTTCACTTTGTAAACCTATAACGTGCACAGAAATATATATATAACACAATAAAGGAAAGGGAAAAAGCCAATATGAGGACTTTAAGGAAAACAGAATAATGCTAGATTTCAATATACAGTACAGGCCAAAAGTTTGGACACACCTTCTCATTCAAATGTGTTTCCTTTATTTTCATGACTATTTACATTGTAGATTCTCACTGAAGGCATCAAAACTATGAATGAACACATATGGAATTATGTACTTAACAAAAAAGTGTTAAATAACTGAAAACATGTCTTATATTTTAAAATCTTCAAAGTAGCCACCAGCCACCAAACTTTTGGCCTGTACTGTAGCTCTTGGCCACCAGTGGCAGCACTGTGCACAATGCATGCATTGCATGCCACACTGAGTGACAAAAAACACATAAAAGAGCCAAACCTTCAAATGGTGGCAGTTACTTTGTACAATTCTGCACCTCTGAATTAAAAAAAAAAAAGACGGTTTGGTGTATTGTCCATACTATACAGTAAACGTGGCTTTGTGACTTGCTTGCCTCTGAGACTGATCAAAAGTAAACACAGAAAGTTTACTACAGTAAATACACTACAGTGGATGTCTTGGTCTCAATAAAGGAATATGTCACCTGAATGCAGCAGCCTTTTAAAGTTTCTGGATTCAGCACTGGAGCATGAACAAAATTAAGCCGTGGCTGTACAGACGATCCTTTTTGGAAGGAGAAATTCATTGTTGATTTTTCGTCTCTTCGGGGGAATTGTTGTTAATGATAAAAATAAAAAAATAAAAGAAATAACACCAGCCTTATCCTTTTAAAAGTAGCTCAACATATTTAGAGGGGTGCTTGTGGAATACTGTCATGACTCCTTTTTTCTTTCTCCTTTTCATTTCCCTCAAAGACTCTATCTAGTCAGTTCTATTAAAGGATTCTTTGTTTGCATGTAGTTTATTGACACTTCCATTTTGATCCGTCTGATGTTCCTTTTTCCGATGCCTTTCTCTATTGTGTTTTGCAGCTGTCTCTCTCCCACACTACAACTGTTCATTGTCGCTTACACCACTTTGGCTCTGATGCTGCCTCTTTTTTTTTTTGTGAACTCCCCACCTTTTCTTCTCCTGAGTCATATACTGTATGACATCCTCCGACATGTTCCATCTTATCTGTTCTGCACTCAGCTCTTCCTTTTAGCCTGCCTAGTGCTGTTTCCGGGCCGGTTTCACCATTCCCTTTTGTCAGTAGCCTTAGGCCATTTTACTCTGGATGTTTCTGCCCACTGGTCTTTTGCTTTCTTTGGGCTGCTTGAACTCTTGACCCTCCAGACCCACCATTTGGGCATTTGTGTCCACAGTTTGGTTTGCTATGTGTCACTGCAATGTATCTTTGACTTCTCGAGAGGAATTGATCAATGTGAGGTTCCTGTTTTAACTTTTTCAAGCACCTCGTTTTCCTCACTGTTTTTCAGGTTATTTTCAAACTACTTTTCTCTCTACTACAGTTTTCTGTCCATGCTCATATGTAATGCCATTTGTAATCCTGTTAGACATCCTCAGGCTCAGAAATTCACATAAATTAATAATTTGTTACTTTTCATAGTTTTTAGGGGGATGTCTTGTAAGCAGCATGTTGAATACAGCTCTTGTGGGTTGAAAGCACATTACATCCTCAGTTGGGTCTTTTCCCTCCCATCAGCTATGACTATTGGTATTGTTGTTGCATGGTCTTTCAGCAGCTGTCAGCAGCAATACTCACAGCAGTCATTAGAGCAATCTCACTGAGACAATTATGAACACAATCTGAATTGAATAAACTACATGCTTCACACTGTGGGGCAGAACAATGGCTCTGATGTTGGAAAATTGAGTCGAGATCATCAGTTAAGTTGTTGATGGACTTCCTATGAAGGGATTGCTGACTGTAACTTTTTAGTCAAACTAATAGTTTCACATTAAAAGAAAAACAACAACGACTAGAGGCAATGGGCGCCTGGGTAGCACACCTGGTAGAGCGCGTGCCCATATATAGAGGTTTGCTCCGCCACACAGTGGCCGCTGGTTTGACTCCAACCTGTGACCCTTTGCTGCATGTCATTCCCCCTCTCTCTGGCCTTTCACTTCTTCAGCTGTCCAAAAAAAATAAAAAGCCTAAAATGCCCAAAGAATAGAGGCAAGAATAACTGTTGCCAGTGACAGAGAGTAACAAGTAAAACTGAGTAAAACCAACAGATGTTAGAAAAGAGGAGTAGAAAACAGTGCACCATCAGGTTTTTCTTTAAATTAATGTAGAATATACAGTAAATAGCCAGGGCACACAAAGATAGGAGTAAATTGGGTGTTGGCCTGCTTTCTCATTGATTGAACGCCAGTATTTAAAATGTTGGGAGGCTTTGGGAGTTTATAGGCATATTGCACGTACAGTTGTAACACTTGGGGAAATACTGTACCATGTTTTTAATGCGATGCATTAGTTACAGTTAAGCCAAGTTTCAGTTAATGCTCCAGAGTCTCGTCTGTACAAAGTAATCTCATTCATCCAGGTAATGCAAAGCCCAAATAACACCATCCACTGGACTTTTGTCATGAAAGAGACAGCCGTTTATCTAACTGGCTTCCTTCTAACGGCAGACTGGACCATCAGTATTTATTCTGTTGAGATACATCCTCATTCCCCGAGTGGATGAAAACCTAATTGATGCCATCTGTTCAAGGGAGCCAAAAGATAAGCACCTTCTTCCGGTGATTTCCCCTCTGTGATATGTTGGAGAAACGCAGAGATTTGATAGCAGCATTTGAGAGCCCTCTTTACGTAATGCCTATGGGTTTTGCGTTTCCTAATAATATGACACAAAACAAAACAGGCTCAGTTGCACAGCCCTAGATGTACAAGCGTTATCCAGAATTAGCTAAAAAAGAATCCGCTGTCTTCAGGCACCCTAGGTTTTTGATAGCAATTGTGCTGTTTTGTTGTTTTTAGGCAGTTAGCCATTCGAGGTGTTTTCTCTCTAATAAGCTGTCTTTCCTCCAGAAATAAGACATGTCTGTCCTCCTGTGTACTTCACCATTACCTCAGGGCATTAAGAGGTCATCCAAAGAATACTCCATTGTGGTATGTTATGTTAGTCATTCCTCGTCATCATAATTGCAGGATCTAAAAGATGACTTATACTTGTGACAATAATGCTTTTTTTGTCTTTTTGTCTTGCAAAATAGGAAATCTGAGAAACCAACCCTGTCTCCTAGAAAGTACTCTTTCAATACCACTAATTTGCAAGAGTAAATACATTTAGGGAGAAATCCCAGCAACACAGTCTCACTCCCTATTCGTCAAATGTATAACGCATGGTCAAGAACTCTGGCGTCAAATTTCAACGAAAGAGGTGTACCCTTGACGTTATTTTTCGACGAGAGGGTCCGTCAGATAGACATTCATGTTATTCCCTCACCGTCAAATACCGACAAAAGAAAAAACGAATTTATCGGTATTTTTAGCCCAATAACCACTGTTTTAATCAACATTATTCACAAGATCGTATCATGGTTTATATGTATTTCTTTTAATGTTATTATTTCGGTCTATTTCGGCCAGGGAAGCTGGGTTGCTTTTTTGTTTATTTATATTTTTTAAACTATAACGCTACATCTATCAACATTTATTTAGATGTTATCATGGTATGCATTTCTTTATTTTAATAATATTACTTTGGTCGTATTACCGGTGAAATATTACAGTATATGCTGTAATACAGAACATTACGATATGACCCAAGCTGGACGCATTCAAAGCCGATATCCCCCAATGCAATGCGGCCATTCATTCAAAGAATCGGGCAGCGATCAGCGGGTCTTTAACGCCAGGATCGCTTCAATATACATATATACAGTCAGTGATTGTGTCACCAGCAACAACACGTTGCTCAGTTTTGTTCCAGTAAGTTATGAACCATAATAACGTTTAAACGAATCCGCGGAAAACTCTGGAAGTGACGTAGTACGTCCCGCTCAGCAGATATGAAGATAAAAATAACTAATATTCGTAATATTGATGTTTTTTTCTAACGTTGCATTTGAGGAGTTACACAATAAAGACAGCAATAATAATAAAATAAGGTTTCATGTATTTTTCTCATGTACTGTTTGCTCGGCCGGCCGGCGGGCGGCCTCAATCTGAAATGGAATCAAGCCATTTTACGGCAGACAGACAGAAACACACATAATTTCGGATACACCCAGGTTTTTTTTGGGATGGAGAACACACTGGTGTCATCAGATTTTAAAAATTGAATCGTTAAATAGGTGAAAATAGCTTATTACCATATTTGATAGTGCTTACAGTGGGTAAACTTTGGTGACCATATCTACATGATAGCTGAGGTCCAGAACTTTTAGAACAGCTGGTCTTATGTGTGTAGCACCTTCTGTTGCTAAATGACAAGCCTTCAAACATGTACTGGGTTCAAGGTTCAGAGGTCAATATTTCAAAGCAGGAGTAATGTATCCTCTTCAGACTGACATATGTTCCTCTCCAGGTTGAGACCTTTCCAACGATGTGTTTGCTATAGTCCTACAACAACGTTTTAATTTTTACACATCATGGAGACCACTTTGCAGGCGATACTTTATTGTTCAGAGGGATATTTGCCTTGAGTTCAAATGCTTCACAAATAACACTTGACATATTGTTTTATCATACAGCTGACATATTACAATAAAAAACAACATGACCAAAGTGATATGTAGTCAGACTGAAGCACATCACAGCCAATCTTGCTCATCTTTCACAAACAGTGACAAGAGCAACACACAACCCTATATGCATCATATTATGAAGCTATTGCACAACACCTGCAGCCTCAAGCAACATTATTTAAAGTTGTAATTGAGGTAGGTCCACATTAGGCCTATAGTTTAGAAATGTTAAGTTTACCCATATCTTCTGCCAAAGGATAAGAGCTCATACTTGGCATGGAGAATAAAGATAGAGCAGACCATATGTGCTTGTCAGGAGAGACGGGTTTCTATTCCTCTCCACAACCTTCGTGACACTCATAATAAAATGCTCTGTAATGCAGCCTTGTATTACATAAACCATCTAATTCACCATAGGTGTCTGCTCTAAATGATAACACACACTTTCAAGACGGGCCTTCCAGCCAAAGGTGTTGTCCATATGAACACCAAGGTGCCTGGATCAGAGCCGATGGATTGGTTCATCATTTCTGACCTCTGATATCCTCTGACCCAGTGGTTCCCAACCTTATATAAAATATTTGCACACATTAAACAAATTATGATAATACACTAGAATATATAATGTATACAAAAGTCTGTATGAAATATATTTTGTTGTATGGTCGTTTTTCCTGGCCATTACGGCATCACTATTTTATGAATGAAACATGGCGGAGAAATGTAATAGTGCTGATAACTCCACTGTATCAAAAAAGAAAGTAAGGCTTTATGTCGAGAGTTACCTCAACTTTGTTTTCGGGTGGCTCAGCTTCTTTTCTTATGAGTAGGGGGGGCACCATGACCCATGTCATGACCCTTTTCTCAGCTAAGGTAGAAGTGTGCCAAAAATGCCAAAACACATGTTGTATATGTACACATACCCAAACAAAGCTATATACATCTTACTCTGTGAATAAAAACCTCGGCAACAATCTGCTTATCCTTTTAATGTCCTGAAAATGCTTCCTAAAACTAGTCCCTTCTTAATTTTGAAAAGGTAGTCTCAGTAAAGGCTATGGCTACAAGCTGTAACCATGGTGATTGATATGAGGATCATCTTCTGAATATAATAATTAATATCTTAGGCCTACCATAAATTGATAATTCAAAAAAAGTCATTTATTCAAAACAACTAATAATGCGGTGGGATTTTAAATCAAACTAAGTTCCACACATAAATATACTCATGTCTTTCCCCTTTAGTCTTTGCTATTAATATTCATCAACTGCAAAATTTGAAAATTGCGTTTTTAAATAACTATGCATAGAAAATAAAAAATGCTTCTCTTTGTACATAGTTTATTGTTTTTCACAACAGTACAAGTCAAAACAAATGCAAATTAGTCAAACAAGCCATTAGGCTGTATTTCTAAACACTCAACTGTAGGTTTTTTATATAGTATACTGTATATAAGGCAAATCAAAGTGCTAAACATCAAACACCATTTTTTCATTATTAGTATTTTATTGTGTAAATTCTCACGTACAACGTGAAACATTCTTTCACAGATGAGGTGTGGAATTACTATGTCACTTCTGCGGATTTGTTTAAACTTTATTGGGGACAATAAAGTATATTCATGTCTGCTGAGCGGGACGTACTACGTCACTTCCGCGGATTCGTTTTAGTGTGGCTGGCCAGCCGAGCACACATTACATGAGACAAATTCATGAAACTGTATTTTATTATTATTGCTGTCTTTATTGTTTAACTCCTCGAATGCAACGTTAGAAAAAAACATAAATATTACGAATATTATATATTTTTATCATCTTATCCGCTGAGCGGGACGTACTACATCACTTCCGGAGTTTTCCGCGGATTCGTTTAAACGTTATTATGGTTCATAACTTACTGGAACAAAACTGAGCAACGTGTTGTTGCTGGTGACACAATCACTGACTGTATATATGTATATTGAAGCGATCCTGGCGTTAAAGACCCGCTGATCGCTGCCCGATTCTTTGAAATGAATGGCCGCATTGCATTGGGGGACATCGGCTTTGAATGCGTCCAGCTCGAGTCATATCGTAATGTTCTGTATTACAGCCTATACTGTAATATTTCACCGGTAATACGACCGAAATAACATTATTAAAATAAAGAAATGTATACCATGATAACAGCTAAATAAATGTTGATAGATGTAGCGTTATAGTTTAAAAAATATAAATAAACAAAAAAGCAACCCAGCTTCCCTGGCCGAAATAGACCGAAATAATAACATTAAAAGAAATACATATAAACCATGATAATATATCGTACATAATGTTGATTAAAACAGCGGTTATTGGGCTAAAATTACCAATAATAACTGTCACAGATTTCGTTTTTTCTTTCGTCGGTATTTGACGGTGAGGGAATAACATGTCTATCTGATGGACCCCCTCGTCGAAAAATAACGTCAAGGGTACACCTCTTTCGTTGAAACTTGACGCCAGGGTTCTTGACCATGCGTCATACATTTGACGAGTAGGGAGTAAGACTGTGTTGATCCCAGCGGAATTGCGTTCTTTATCAACATAATGAAAAAAGGTTTTTAATGTACAAATATGCAAAACATTCACTGACAATATATTTAATCTGTGTTTTCCAACAATATCACTCATGGAATACAATATTGGGTCAACTGATTGAGGTATTTTAATGGTTGTCACAGCACTTGGTTTAGGTAAGAGAAATATGTTGATCTTGGTCAAACATGAGGAAAGGCAAAAGTGACTTGAAGCACGCAACACAATGTTACTTTATTACATTTAACTGAAAGCATCATGAGCTTTGGTAAACCTAACCCCTGGCAGGGCTCAGGGCGTGAAGCGTGGTCTAAGGTTTTAATTAAAGTCCTGTGCTTTGTACAGCCAGCAGCATCCTTCTTACGACTTGCATGCTGTACAAAAACATAGCACTTCCTTCACTGGAGAAAGACATTGCATATGAACCTGACAGCAATCACATTTCCTGCAAAACCTATTTGGCGAAACAAAATTGGTATATAGGCGTAATATTAAGAAGACGCGTGTTGGAGTGACAGATGATTTTACCTGCCTGGTCTGACTGACACTGAAAGGGACAAATTCACAGATTACAGAGGGCATCAGGTTCTATGAGGATGGTATTTTTGGCCACTGCTGCATTGAGAGCAAACTTTCCAGGGACACAATACAGAAAGGAGCAGTAGATTGAGATGGGACCTTGCAGTGTTATATGAGGGTTATTTAAGGGAAGGGACGTGAAAGCAATGAGAAACTCTTTCCTGACTTTGTTGGGAAGGGGATGATCTTCTTAGGGCTGGCTGTAAAAATCACCTGAGGACAGAAAAAACGTGTTTTGGTAAAAGTGAGGTAGAGAAGACGACCACACTATGTGCTCCAAGGTGCATGAAGACCAAGCTGGGTTAGATAATTTGTCAGTGATAAATCCTGGACTATGAGAAGACATGTAATTCTAAGTGACATAATTACTAGGAGGATAATGAGCGTGCACCTTTTTGCAGAGTCCTTAAGATTATAGAATGGTGGAGTGGCATTTGCGTGTGACGACATGAACACGAAATCGAGTAGTAAATATAGTAAAACAATAGGTTGGAAACACATAATAAAAGAAAATCACTAAACAAAAGAAGAGTCCCATGGAAATTACAGCGACAGATTTATTGGGAGAGAAAGAGGGAGCTGAAATTCTATACACGGTTTCCATTTCCTCTTGAATTGCCAAGCTAAAATCTTGCTTGGGGCAGAACACAGAAAATCCTGCAGAGAAAACCTAGTGTGTCATGAAAAGAGAAAATTGGTGAGCACTCCACTGTTATCAGCAACATGAAATTGCCCAAGTTGGAATTCTATCACGTTCACAACCTCTGTACAGTACTGCACCCTAATGGAAATAACTTAAGATATGTGTTGCATGTCGGAAACTTAATTTAATGCGTTAGTCATGTGAGGATGATGTGGTTATCTTTAACTACTTGCACATTCAATCAAATAACTTTACAGCCTGAAAACCTTCTGTTTTATGTTTTTGTTTTCATTTGTGAGTCATGGGTGCCTTCTAATTAATAGTACGGTGGGTTGTGAGAATAGTAAAAAGACAAGAAGTGCAAACCACTGATTCGACCCCAGTGAATTCATTAAAGCGTAATGTTACAAATTAATTACGATTTTTTCTTTAGCTACATCCAAACATCCTGAGTGCACATAAAGGTCTTGAAACTTGATTTTAATAAAGGGCTGCTCTTCAAAACTGAGCCTGGAAAAGGTTAATAAAGCAGGTGCCACATGCAGTACCTTATCACACCAGTTGATGTTATGCTTTAGTAGTACATATTCCCACATGAAGTTACAATTAACCAAGTTACCACAAACCCATTGCCACACAGTGAACCTGGGGCTTTTGAGGCCACAAGGCGATCTGGAAAATGTGTAAAGTTAACAGAGTAATGCTATGGTTAAACACCAGTAGCATTTATGTGGAACATTTTGTTCCATTAATAATCGATAAATACCTAATAAAAGTGAAACAGCCTCATGTAAACACCTCAGTCAGAACAAACTGCCATGTTCTGAATGAAATTTCAGGTTTTGAAAAGGGTGATTTCACCTGTCTGGCATATATGTAAACTCTGATACTGTTAATGTTCTCGCTGCTCCTCTGGCTATATATAGCCTATATATAATTGTTAATGTTAGTTTTTACACACAGCATAATGATCACTTTGGTCTGTCCAGTGTGAGGCTGGCTGCAATGCTTTTGTCTGTAGACAGCTAAGGACTTGAGCTTGCTGAGCAGTAAGCCTTGTAAATTAAAAACCAAAATCTGTTGTTTGTGTATGAACTCCAGAACAACACAGATTTCTGAACTGAACCACTTGACCTATCTACCGTGTTACAGTCCAATATTTTGACCCATTCATCCACCCTGACCTTCCTCTTTTGTGGGCTTTGTTGCTTTATAATAGCGTCACCTTACCTTACTTCCTTCTTCGCTCCTCATCATAATTAATACGTATTTTTTCGGCACTGGCTGAAACTCGCTGATGCTGTTGTTGTTCTTGGGAGTGCGGTCTATCCTGAGGGTCGTATGTTGTGGGAAACTAGCCCAGTCAGTGGTGTGGCTCAAAGAAAATCTACTGTAAGTAATGTGGCTCATGGGTCACTGGAGTAGGACTGTCTGGGAAGAAGCTATCAACAGTGGGACTCTGGGCCTCAGGCCTGTGACAGTACAGTGCAGTGAGTGTAAAGGGCGAGTAGCCAGCCTTATCCCTTCAGTGCTGACTTACTGGTTTTATTTCAGCTATTAGTGTCTGTAACCATAAATACTTACTATGTCTTTCAGCTCATTTAAATAGGTTAATAAAACAAGCCTACCATTTCGTTGGTGCCTATAGGCTGGTGTAAACAACTGACAGTCTGAGTCCCTTTGGCCCTGCATATTGTAAAGTGTACACAAAAAAAAAAAATCCTCATAAGCCGTGTTTAAATTAAAAACCGTGCCAAATTCTCGTTTCTGTTCCGTGTCTTAACACTTTTAAAGGGGAATGGCCCTTTCTCTTTTTGATCACTGGTGTATTGTTATTTTATCCCTTTTTATAGCAGCCATTACACATCATAAGCACGCTGTTTGCTCTCATATCTTTAATGAACATCCCACTGAATTGTCTCTTCTTTGTCAGTTTGAGTGCAAATGGTGCAGTCTCCCCCACAATGGATCTTTTAATGATTTCACCCAGCTGCGCATGTTACTGCTCCATCCACGAAACAATCAACAATCAGATCATCTGGACTTAGATTAAATGTTTGTGAATTTACCTCTCAAGGTTTTTATTCACTTCTGTTGATCACAGAAGCCCCGACAGGTGTTTCTGCTGCTCTGATCGTTAACACTGAGAAATTAATAACAAAGCAGGTAACTGTTTCCTCATAATTTATTTCCAAGCTGAATTGTTGAGACACTTTCCATCCACTTTACTGAAAGACTACAGTTGCCTAGACACACACTCTTTTTTTTTAAGATACTGTACTCTTACTGGCTCCCTCTTAAAGGTTATGAGATATACTGGAGTAGGCAGTTTCTTGCTCTGCCGTCAACAGTTCTTTGTTTCTATACAAATTGTTCCATGCCACTCTTTTCATTTGTTTTTTCTTTGAATCCCTTTTACATGTAGTTATGTACGGAAGAGGATTTGAGTTCAGAATTCTGACTTTATTCTCAGAATTCTGACTTAGTTATGTCATTTTGTAAGCGTGTAAGCATCGAAGAAGTAGTGATGGCCAAATGAAGCTTCGTGAACCATTTTCTCTTTATCCTGAGCCCACTAGATGGAGCTCTCTCTTCAACAAAGGGTTGAAAACACACTGAATTGCCATTCCTTTAACCTTTTTCTTTGAACAGAGAGCGCCATCTAGTGAGCTCAGAAAATAAAGAAAATGGTTCACGAAGCTTCATTTGACCATCACTACGAAGAAGCATTCAAGACAGATTGAAATCTGATTGTTGAAAAGACACATTTTGGCCAGATATTGAAAATAAATAAATCCGTCTCCCCAATATGCATATGTAAGCTTTACCATCAGTAAGCACTTTGCAGAAATATTGTCTACAGGGCGTTAACAGCAGCTCAAGTTACAATTACATTACACTCAAATAGCCGTTGTTCTCTGTCTCTGTTGAAGCAGTGGGAAAAAAGGTCTCCAGAGATTCCAACAGTCATTCTGAACCGAGGTGTTTATCTGATCCCTGATTGGTGCAACGAGTGAATGATCTGTGTGGGTGAGGGAGCGACATACATGAGAGCCTGTGAAGATGGTAAAACTTTTGACATGTAATTCATAAATATGATTAATCCATTCGCTGAATGGATAGTTGTTAACGCTAGCTAAACTGTTATTGTTGTAACTAAACTACTAAAGAGTGTACATTTTTCTTCTGGGGTTTGTGGCACTTACCAAACAGCTTCAGCTGATCACGTCCCTCTGGAATGGACAAGTGCTTACCCTGATTTGTGTAATAGAGTTATTTGAAATACAATATTAAAAGCTTGTTAAACTGTTTCCTTTCAAGAAGGTTAAAAAACGTTTCTAAAATGTTTAACATAGCACATACTATTTGAGAACATTTGTATATGTAAGCTATAACTACCTGTTAAAGATTTCGGATCTGTGATCTGTTAGTTTAACCTTTTTGAGAAAAGTGATCCGTGATTGATTAGTTATGTCTGCTAGGTCGGAAGCGGGAGCTTTCAGCGCGATGCCTCATTCTCGGTGGTGCTACCTGAGAAAAAAACATCGTTGTCTGAGTGGTCATTTCTATCTCGCATTTCCAGGTATGAAAATGAATGTTTATGTGCTTGAACTGTAAGAAATGTGTTAGTGAAATTCTTTGCGCATATTGGTTTTGTTTTAAATGTGTTAGAAGCTGTATATTCATGTTAAGTGCTTAGTGCAATATTACCAGTCTAACGTGACTCCTAGCGGCCATTACAGAGTGGCACAATTGTGTTGCTATTGTTGCAAACTGTTCATTGTAAGTAAGAGACTTTACAGAGAAATGCATGTTTAAATAATGTTTTGTTTATTTAAAGTATATTTAAGAGTGTATATGTAAGCTTTTGTTTATATACTATATACTACTATAAGTATATATATATGTTCACCTGAAAATGAGTAATTGTTTTAACTGTACATACAAATATCTTTTAGCATTTATTTTAAATACAACAATTCGCGGTGGAGCTACTGGAGAGAAAACATCGTTGTCTGAGTGATCATTTCTATCTTGCATTTCCAGGCTGTTACATTTGCATGTAACCCGGGAAAACCAAGACACATACATTTTGTCTGGATTTTATCCGACTATGAGACACCTGAAATTACAGGGCCTGGTTTAATTTAAAAAGGTCTTCACCTCCAAAACGTGGAGGTTGTAGCACTAAAGGTTGAGGCTTTTGTAAAACCCTTTGCACTGAAACCACAATTCTCAGGGCTATTAATTATCATCTGATAAATGCATTCTCCAGTAAGTGCTCAGTGGTAGTGCTGCTTGACCTAAGCCCACCCTCTGATGTGATTAATCATGCCATTGTAATTGATAAACTGGGAAATAGGGTTTGGTATTTCCAGGGCTACGATGGGCTGGTTCTTGTTCGAAAGTGAAAATGTTTAGTCTCCTTTGGTGATTATGCGTCTTCATGCTCCGTCCTGGTTGCCAAAAATGATTTATTTAACCTTTGGCCCGCTGTATTTGTCAGCAACCTTTTCCTTTAACTGCTTTGCCAGCAGTCCTCAGTGCCAACTTGTAGCTGCAAGATACCAGTAGTAAACGACTGTCTAGCTAATGTCAGGAGATAATTGTTCTAAATGTGAGAATCCTGTTGTTTGCTCTAAAGTTATTTCTAGAAAAACTAAATTGTCATTTATAACCCTTTAAGTCCATTTATCAAAGTGAAGAATTATTTAATAAATGTTTAAACCCTTAGCAGCAGGCTACAAATATATTTCAGACATGGATTTACCATCTTAGGCACACTGATTACTCTGGTTTTGTCTTGAGCTTTATGTATTTTTAAGCACTATTTTACATCATCTCTACTCAACTCTAATAATGCCCTGTTTTTACAGTCTAAATTAACACACTGTGTTATTGATTCAGACTGTGCAGAGATCCACTATAAAGTTAGGCCTGATCTTATATGGTGGAATATGAAGCTTAATTTAGCTTCTTTGCAGGGTGACTGACTCAGACCTGCAGTTTTAATGTTACTTACAAAAAATTGTATTGGAAATTCTACTGCTATCTTTCTGTAACTACTGTGAATATATTACTTTTACTAGTTGGCTTTTACTAATGCTACTACTAACACTCTTGCATTAAATAATACTGCTATAACTACTACTGTGGACACAACTACAAATATACATCCTTTTTGCTGCTGCTGCTGCTGCTGCTGCTATGGATTGAAAAATCAACATTTAACCATACATAATAATAGATAATAATACATAATCAGAATCAGCTTTAACGGGCAAGTAATTGTGAACACATACTGCAGGGAATTTGACTCCAGCTTTTTGTTGCTCTTACACACAGAAATGGACATACGACTAAAAACAAGAAAAACAAAGCTGCATGAGGTAAACATTTGACTACTATGCACAGATATAAATTTGCATATAAAAAACTCTATATACATATCCACATGCATAGGCATACATATGTACATACACATACACACATGCAAACCAACAGCTCTATGAGGATTGTAGACAGTAAGATAATAGAGGAATGCAAAAGTGCAAATGGTGCTGGAATAAATGAAGAAATATTAATATAGCTGGTTGCTTGTATATTTGAGGTAGGTGGATATGACGGTATACAGGAAATAATGTATACTACAAAATAAAGTGACTATACACTGCCTGTTTTCCTTACGTTAATATATATCTTTAATACATGTTTGATGACTACTTACAAGATATTTTATTATTATATTAATTATAATAATACGTACGTAATGCAAATACAACTCAAAAGGTTAGATTCAAGCTTTATTGTTACTATTTTCAACAAAACAAAAAAATACTTTTCACTTTTACATTAGAAAAGGGTTTGAGGAGGAGTGCAAACTGATGAGTTTTGAAGATTCATCTCATGTAAACTTTTCCAAATGCTTTATGGCGCAGGACAGACCCCCAACGTTAAACTCTGATAGGCAGGAAGTCTGGTCAAAAACTTACAGCAGGCCAAAAACATTGGTGACAGTTAGGAGACAGGTATACGGGAAAACAGCTGGAACACAAAGCATATACACAACATGGCAACTGGGAGAGGGGAAAGTGGTTTGTATTCATACACTAAAGGGCTTAATGAGGGACGGGTGTGGCTTGATGAGGACATGAGGGACAGGTGTGGCGTGATGAGGACATGAGGGACAGGTGTGGCATGATGAGGACATGAGGGACAGGTGTGCAGGAAGAAGCATAGGTCAGGGGCACGTTCACTCTCAAAACAGTGTGCACCGTTTTGCTATGGTGAAACGCCAGTTCTAGCCTGCTATATTAGGGTGGGCAGGTAGAAAAAAATAGGTGGGCAACTTGGGTGGTTGGTAGCACAAGAGGTTAGAGAAGTGCTTTGAGCTGGAGGATAGAGATGAGGAGAGAAGGGGACCTGGATTGCTGCTGTGGATGCTAGCATTGCTGTAGATGATATTAGCATTGTTTTGTTATAAAGATGTCTAATGGTTATGAGTGCTTGATATTTTTTCTTTGTTGCCTATTACGAATTTAATGCATTCGGTAGTTGAGGCACAAATCCTGATTGCTTACAGTTATCTATATTGGAATGCTCATTCATACAGCATTAGGTCTATAGAACAGAAAACTGTTGATTCCTTTTTTTATGACTTTTTTTGGTCATAACTCCTGCTCCTCTCCATTAACTTTATTCCCTTCCATGAGCACCGGTGGTTAAAAAGGATACGAGAAGCGCTCCTGACACTTTTTTTTTTTTTTTCTTTTACTGTTAATTCATTAGTTGAGTTGTTGGTAACTGGCAGCATGAGTTTGTGATTTCAGAATAAAGCTGACATGTGCACATACTTGTGTCTGTTTCTTGCTGCTTGTGTGCAAGCCTTGTCTGTGGCATAACTGTGCAAAATGCTATAATCACAGGTCTGTTTATGTATGCAGGCTTTTAAACCTTACATCTGTATCTCTTTAACTGAATATCTCGCCTTGCGTTTAACGCAGATGTGTGTTGCAGTAGGAATTAAACTGTGGCAACCAGCACAGTTAATGGGAAACCCTAAATTTCAGAGCACCCTCACTGAAAAGTGGAGCAATTCCATAGCACCAGCAAAATAAAATCTGTGGCAAAAGCCACTGGCACCAAGATGTGATAATTAATTAATACACATTTTGCAGTGCAGTAAAAACAAAGGAAATATAAAATAAGCAGAACCATTATGATGCTTCAACGGTGAGAAACGGATACAGTAGAAAACTAACAATGCATTTTGGCATCTTTTAAACTCCATGCAGAAGCTCAGACATCGGATCGATGGTCTATAACAAGGGATCAAGGCATCGGGATGTTGTTACCGGGCCCTGAAGTGCTCCAGTCTCCCTGGTATGTCAAAAGCTAAGTCATTATATTCACTTCACCTGTATCAAGTTCCTCCACCCTGCTCCTCAAGAGCTACACTAGTCTGCTGCTTTCACTCTGATGCCCCAAGGCAGTGCTGATGCGGTGAAAAGTGCTGTGAAAATGCTTTGGAGAATCCCCACAACTCTCACGATCAATAGGATGAGGGAGGACCCCTCCTCCCCCAAGTCTACACTTTGAGGAGTTAACTTAGGTGAATTTCATTATAACGACAAGCAACAGAGGAGTTTAAAATCAGTTGCAAGAATATTAGCTCTGACCTTTTACTATCATTTCACAGGAACAGTCTGTCCCTAGATGATCTGCATCTGGAGAATTTGTTGGTTAAAGGTCATGTTTGTTAACTTTCACGTATATGAATGTGACATTGTCACTGTGTGGATTAAAGCGAAGCCAAAAAAAAGAAGTAAGAATATATTAAAGTGACCCAGACAGACTCACGCTGAGTGGTGGAACATCCTATAACCTGGGGAAGTGGAAAGTCACCAGGTTTTTAATATTCAAGTGCAACTTCAGAGCTCTAATTGTAAGGATTTGCAGTGTATTTGAAATGAAAACAAGTAATCATTCTTGAATTGTAATGCGTCTTGCACACAGAAAAATAGATAGGCATGAGTGAATTTAGCCTTTTCCTTTCCCTGCTACTTATATCTGGGTGAAATGATAGGGAAGAAAAGGCCTAGTCACTCAAGCTCTGTAGCAGGGACAATTGAATTGTATTTATAGTGTCAAATAATAACATAAATTATCTCAAATATAGTAGGTCTAGACTAATCTATGATTTACAGAGACCCAACAATTCCGCCAAGAGCATGCATTTGGTGCGACAGCGGTGAGGAAAAACATCCTTTTAACAGACAGAAACCTTTAACAGTACCTGTTTGAGGAACCAACGCATCCAAGGAAAACTGTGAAGATAGAAAGCACATGGACTCAGGGTAAGAAGCTCAGTTAGTAAAAGGCATAAATGAATGCATACAGATGGAGAGAGGGAGAAGCTCAGTGTATTAGTTCAAAGCCGATTTAATACCACAGACCCCTACTGTCTGTGTATGCCTCGCTACCCCAGAGTCGCTAAAGTCAGTGCAAAATAGCAAAAAATATTCTTGCAGGTCACGTATCATTTTTTTTTTTAAAGTAATTAATACTTTATTGGTAATAGTGTTCATGTAGATAAACTGTTTTTATTGATTGTAGTTTAATTTGCATAAAAGCTATAGAAAAACTGATACTCAAAAGTGTAAATGATCAGGTGTGTGGGTTAATGGATCTAATCTAAATACCAAAACCAACAATGACAATATCTCCTAACTAGACCACCAACTGTTTATTAATCCACAGCTGAAAATAGTCCCTAACAAATGCACTTTATATTCCTATTTGAGCAATATAGAGACTACTAGCAATATAGAGACTACAGTGCAGCTGTTTTAGGAAACACATAAGCTTTAAAGCAACACTAGAGCACTTTTCCCGCTTCAGTCCCCCTACAGGTTGGAAGCGTAATTGTCCATTACATTACATTATAAGTTTGCCAGATCGGGTAGCGGATCTGTAGTTCGAATGAGACATTAATTGACAATTCCGCTTCCAACCTGTAGGGGGACCGAAGTGCTCTAGTGTTGCTTTAAAAAAAAAAGTCAAACTATTTCTACAATTTAAGAAATCAGTATCTCCATTGTTCGTTTTCACTTATTTGGTCAAAATGTTCCTACAAAAAAGATCAAATCTAATTTATTTGTTTATGTGCCCCTATACAGGGGCATAGTGCAAAATTCTGGGCCCTTTAGAAATGCATTCTCCATGGGCCCCTCCTCGCATCCACACCTATTCATTCAAGCATCTATTTGGCCCTCCTCACATGAGGGCCCTGGGAACTCAGTCCCATTTCCACTCCTAGTCCAACACCCCTGCCCCTACATTTTGGTATACTGATAATGTTGTTACTGATAATTGAACTGGTCCAATATCCTTGTGGACACAGACAAACAATAGTTTGTCTTGTTTATTTGCCAATATGTGGACCAATGTATTGTCTGTAGGTTGTTTTTATGATAGAAGAAAACCAAACTCTTTGCTTGTTTAAAAAGGGCACAATGTCTCCAGCCAATCCAGTCTGCTCGAAGTGATAGTCTTTTTCACACGGTGTAATAATTTCTCCTTTATTTAAAGTGCGCTGGATTTGTAATGAATAAGATCTGCCTGTGTTAAGAGTGACCAAGCAATCCTGACAAATGTATTACTCCACACCTTTTCATAAGCCAAAGGCTTTTCTCACAAGTGCTGTGCTAGATCAAGATGATAGAAGGACTGCAGTTTCTATGGTAGCGCTCAATTGGACCTAATCTTGATGGGGCAATGTGCTGCTTTCTGAAATGTAAACAAAGAGGTGAATTAAAAAGAATCGATTAGACTTTATCAGTCTGTGCCTGTCTATGACATTATGTGCGTTTAGCATTGAACCTATCACTGGGTGGAGCTGACACAGAGCTGTGTTCAAGGTAATAAACCCAGGAAAGTCACAGCAACAATGATAATTGCTGAAAGCATCAAGAAACAAGAATGTGATAATACCTCTTTAACATCATCAGAACTGCTCATAACTGCTCTTTTGATTGTATATGACCTGTTCCTGCTAATGTCTTCTTTAAAGCCCCCTAAAACCTGGTTTTAAATCTTAAAAGCATGTTTGGTTATGTTGAAAAGCTGGCAAGATTTAAAAATTAGCATCTCCTCTGGGTTCCGTCTAAGCCCCCCCGCCCTCGGGGCTCCGACCCACACAGACGTGCAGGGGCACCGCTGCATCTCTGCTTCATAGCAGAGCGGATGTCTCATTCACCGTTAGGCAAACATCTAATATTATCATACTGAATGTTTAAAGCAAACATAACTACCGTTAGCGAAGTGGCGACGACGCCATTGATCTCAGGCTCGTACATGGGAGGGGTAGAGTATGCACAGCGGGGAAAGGAGACATTTCATTGGTTCTTTTCAAGCAGACCGCGAGGCAGTAATTGGGGGGGCATTTTTTACAGGATTAGAGCAGCTACAGATGACCAATATTTTGCTCTTTTTCTCAGAGCCCATAAGTAATTTGTTGCTGTTGACCATTTTTGCATATTGGAAATGGTTAGCTACCCGGCCTTTAAGCATTTCTTTATTACATTAATTATTATTAATAAGCAGCAATCAAAGATAAAAACCTGTTTAGCTGTTTACGCTCTAAAAAACTAAGTTCTTGGGCTTCATCAGGACTGTGTGACAACTGTCAAATGATTTTGACATTTTCCAACTGAGCCTGCCTCTGTCAAACCAGTAAGAGGAGCACAGAGAAAAATAAAATATACAGAAATAGTTGATGTGAAATAACATAAACTCATATAACTGTCAAAAATAATCTGTTCATGTTGGATCCTATTCCTCGAGGTAAGAAACTGATTGTTTTCTGGACCTTCCTGACTTATTGGTGGCATCTGTGGTTACTGGAGTTATTGCCAAGTTCATTTTAGCAATACAGGTCCTCAAGTTCATCATGTTTATTTAATCCTCCTGTTCTCCTTGGCCACTAGCAACTGCGTGGAGGAGGGATGGGGGCGCGTGCACGATCACGTAAGGCTTGTATCATGTTGACTACAGTGTTGTTGTCATTACTGATAATTCCTCATGGGGGAGACAGAAACTACGCACTATGGGCCCTATTTTAATGATCTGAAACGCAAGTATCAAACGTGAAACGCAAGTAGCTTTGTGGGCGAATCTCGGGCGCTGTTGCTATTATATCGGCGGGATAAATGACTCTTGCGCCCGACGCAAATCTTAAATGGGTTGGTCTGAAGTAGCTAGGTGTGGTTTGGGCGTACGTGCAATAAACCAATCAGAGCGTCATCTCACATTCCCTTTAAGAGCAGGTGCGCTGGTTCCATGGCGGATTGCTATTATGACGGCGGATTTGCCTGGCGGGAGCTGTCTGAGATGCGTCAAAGTAACAAATGCCCGTCTTGACCGGGTGACGATGTTGCTGCGGCGTCTCGTGCGCATCTCCTCATGTCTGGAGAGGATTGCTGCAGCCATGGAGGCTCCAAACGCACCACCTGCCCCTGTTGTGCCTCTTCCTCCTCCCCCCCACTCCATCTCCGTCCACCCGCTCCAGGAGTGCATTGCCACTCCCGGACCAGATCCCGCCGGAATGTCCAATCCCGCCATAGTTCAACATCACGTCTCCCTAGGTCCTCAAATATTTCCTCATTTATGTCATCAACACATCCATGATTCCATGGAAATGTTGTGTAAAACACAACAAGCCACAAAGAATGCTGCAACTTTTTGAGGACTGTACTGTAAAGTGCCTCCTGATCTATCCAAACACCTGAAGCACATTTTTCTTTGTAATTATGTATGGTTGCAAAAATGCAAAAATGGGAACTGCTGCGTGTAGATGAGAGAAGCAAGGTGTATGCGCGTTGTGCACACGCTACATTATGGCCAAGCATGCGCCCCTAAAACAGCATCTGAATAACATGCCACTGACTTTAGACTAGCGCCACTGACTTTAGACCAGGTTTTTCTGGTCTGTGGCTGAATTGTTTTCTGAAACTGCAAAATAGCACCAGGGAACGTTTGCGCCTGAACACGCCTCCTCTTTTCGCTGAACGCAAATACATTCCCTAATTTACCGACGTGCATCTGTGGAAAGAAAAGTCCGCTGTGCGTCGGGTGCAAAATAGGAATGATACATGCGTCGGTGTACAAAGGCAATTGCGCTGTGTGCAAGATAGGGCCCTATAGCTTTAACTTTAATGTGTAATCAACATGAAGAATGGCAAGTGTTTCGGTATGAACTTCACCAACTAAGTCTTATATTATATTATAGTATATATTATAGTAATTGTGCGCACACAAACTCAATCATGCGCACATTCACACACATTGACAAAGAAATAGTCCTCAGTTAACCCAGGAACACTTCTGAACCACAATACTTATTATTTAATTAACTCCGCTTTTCATTCACACTACATGTTTATCCAGCATGACAACCTTTAAGACAAGATCCTTGCCAGCTGGAGGGCTGCACATCTTGTTGATTCGAATGAAGGAGTCTATTTGTTGTTTTAACAGTCACTACAGTGGAAAACAACCACCTCAGGTTTTTTTTATTTTCAGCTGAATCTCAAATTAACAACAACCAGTCTGTTTCCCAGTGCAGCTTACTAATAACAACCAGAGATGTGCATCATTAATTCATGAGTGGTGGGGGTGGCAGTTGAGCTGTGTTGATGCCTCAGAGGAGGATAATTAAACAGATAGAGCTGTTTCCATGCAGTAAAACACGCTTGCAGTGCGGTGCCATGGGAGACAAGATGCGCCTGTTGATGCTCATGAGAGCCTTATAATTTAATACAAACCTGAAACTCACATGTATGTTGACTCTGAGCTTCAAAGAGCCCAAGAGATTGGGGTCAAATATGTCTTCCTCTTGGTTGTTTTGACAGAAAACCTGCTCTCAACTTGGGTGATCACACGTGATCTCCTTGAGGATGCTTGCTCAAAAACCAAAGAGCATATTTAGCCTGCTGTTCATTTACTGATATTTCTATTTACATTTGAAGCATCTGCACATATTGGCAGAGGTCTGACGTAACTAAGTACACTCCAGCATTGGACCAAATTACAAAAATGAAGTGCTGGCCCTTTTCTAGAGTATTTCTACTTTTGGAGAATTTATACGACATGCATGCTGGGTCAGTCCTGCCATTGACGTAGACACTGACATAAGTGGAGTTGGTCTCCGAGCGTCAGACTATTGCTGCCCACTGCTCCTAATTAGTTAGGATAGTCCATCCTAACTAATTAGGAGCAGAGAATACATTCCTCGTATGTATAAATGTACTTGGCAAATAAAGGAAATATAATGTGTCACAAATATTTAGAGGGGGGAAAAAGGCATTAAGCCTTTGATGCATTTGGAGCAGTTAGACCAGCAATACTTCTGACCAGTTTAAGCAGTGATGACGTAGAACATGATTTCTGGTAACATAGACAGAGGAAACATTCTTCGCAATGAATTATTCACAATTCATACTTACTTACTTAGATACATAATTTATACTAAAAACTATGTTGTATTTCTTTTCTATAGCTAATTTGCAATTTGAATAATAGGACTAAATAATTTGACCACTATTCAGTTCATACTCTACTTTTAACTTAAATTGTATGTGCTCCTTCTTTATTTTGTTTCATGAAGTCTTCACGTTTTAAGTTTCTTTCATTACCACATGGCTACGTGGCTGCATCCTTGATGAGTGAAACATTTCTAAATACTGCATGTTTAAATATACTCAACATCCAGCAGATGGGGCATAATGATTTGCTGCCCCTTAGGACAAAAGCAAATTTGTCCTTGCATCTGCAGGGTTTGAAAGCGGTGTTGTGTCAATACCAATGACTAAAGAATTCATTTGCCAGATCCTGGATTACTGGCTTTCAAAACTCACTTGCTGGCCTGAACTCTGCTTTAGGACAAAAACTATTAACTACAACAATCCCAACCTTCCACTGTCATTTTCAGCTGTTCAGCAATGGAGGACAGTGCTGTAGTGAACAACTAGCTTCATATCTTTTTAGAAACAAAAATGCAATACAGATAACAACATTTTGTTAATTATATTATGCATTTTTTCTTGATATTTATGTTGAATTTGTGTTTGAATTAGCTAGCTCTTACTTGGTTTAATTAATGTGAAAATTAGACTTTGTTTGTGCCAATAAAAAGCCAGTAGTAGCAGTGTAGCAGTAGAGGTAGGGAGAGGTGGTGCCAGAGATTTGTGTTAGACAATAAGCTCTGTTAGTGATGTAGTGCAGCAATTATTCCTGCTCATCTGTAGAGATTAATTTAGATAGATATAGAAAACCTGTACAATATAATGTAGCCCAGCCTTACAGCAAAGACCTGTGTAAAGCTAAAAATATTCATCATTTGTAAGATTGTGACTAAGACTAATACTAAAATGTTGTGTTGGACTGCTTTAAAGGGGTGATAGAATGATTATATGGGGTATTTCACACTGTTCCTTAAGGTCTCCTAATGGGGTATGTAACATTGGTTGGGCTGAAAATGGCCTGGTTGATATTTTATTGGCCCTTATGCATCCCTGTGTTTTGGCCCTATTTGTAACAAGAGCTTTTCTTCCAAATATGGTATGGTCATGAATATTTAGATGAGCTGCGCGCTGATTGGTTGAGCGAATTGCCATACGCACACATTAGAGACGCGCGCTGATTGGTTGAGCGAATTGCCATACGCACACATTAGAGACGCGCACTGATTGGTTGAGCGAATTGCCATACGCACACATTAGAGACACGCGCTGATTGGTTGAGCGAATCCCCCATACACACACATTAGAGACGCGACAGAATCTCATATTCCAGACACTGCAATGTTTCGTTACCAAATTTACTTCTGAAACTGTTTTATGCGAGAAATCAACTATATAAAGCTCAAATCTGGGCCGTTTTACAAAAATGTATGGCTAATGCCAAATTTGGTAAGACATGTCGGACTTTACACACAGTCTGACGAGAAAGCGGCAGCCTTCTGGGCTCCATACCCAGCGTAAAGTCACCCTTTGTGGATTATTGCACTATAATATATTTATAGTTTGAATTTCGTCACAGCACTGATATCACAGCTACCCCAAGGTCTTACAAAGCTAACATTGTGTCCAATTTGAATTTAAGGTATTTTTATGAACTCAGGGTCTTGTTACGAGGTGCAGCTAGCTAACTAGCTATATGTCCCATTCAATACAATGGGGAAATATCGCAGCTAGCTAGCTACACTTTCGGCATTACTATAATATATTTACAGTTTGAATTTCGTACGACCAATCACAACAATACACAGGGTGACGTATCCAGAGCCCCATACGCTTAGCACCAGCGGAGCTAACTGGTAGATTAAACTGTCGTCATCTGTTTAGCTCGCCTCTAGCCCGCCTATATCAGATACACCAACGTGATTGGTGCAGCTCGGCTACAGGGGCATAGTTAACGAGCATCATTACTCAATGCCAGAGTGACTCGCTGAGCAAATTCAAATTCTGTTTTTGCGAGAACTCTGGATTTCCAGGATAGTACTTTCCTGCAAATAAAAACAATCTTGTGGTTGTATTTCCATATGAAGAGCTTGTTCCCACTTCTGTCCTAAATAGTCCGTAGTTACCATTGAGCTCGCAATAAGGGCACTATAAATCTTTAAGATAAGTTTATCCTTGTTCTTTTCCTATTGTTAATTATGACATCAATTGTTGATGGCTCAGCTTCTTGCGAAGAGTTGTGCTCTGACTTGACTAGGTGCCTTATTTGAAAATATCTAAACAAATGGGAAGAAGGAACTCTATATTTATGCTTAAGTTCAGTGAATGAAAGTGCAAAATTTCCCTTATACCTTTATCATACTAAAATTTAAAGGTATCATCCACACAGCAGGAAAGACCTGGGGGGAATTTCAGGTAGAAGGTTTAACAAACTCTGAGTCTAACCCTGACGTCTGAGTTGGTTTACCCTGAGATGGGAAACTCTTGAGTTTTCGGTTTCAGAACAGCTGATATGAGTTGGTTCAATCAACTCGGAGTAGGTTCATGCGCGTGCACCACCACAATAAAAAGGCAGCATGAATGGAGCCATGATTCTACGATTCACCATGGTAACAACCACAAACAAACGGGTTGGCGGAAATACTCATGCGCACATGGCGCTGCAAAAGAGAGAGAATTTGCGTGGGAGAAACTTTCTGCTAGAGTAAATGCGTATATTCCAATATAGTGTATATCATATTTAATCATAAGTATAGCCTAATATTACTGGTGAAATGGTCTTCAACCTAAAATCTATTTCATTTAGGTGCAATCCTGCATGCGAAAAAGTCCTAGTCCTACTTATCCCATTCTGACGCTGCAGCACCATCATTATCAGAATTATAATCCATAATCTTTTATTTCAAAGGGTTTACATCATTCACCTGCTACTGTGGAACTCCTTTTAAAAACGTTTATAACACGTTTCGGAGCGAGTCACACTCTTCTGACGGCGCAGTGGCTTTACTAATATGCTCCGCATCACCAGTGTTGTAAAGACAAATGTCGATGGCAAAAAAACGTAATGCGACACAAATAATTTGCTGGGATTTAAGAGCATAGATGGGCGACGTTAGTGATGAGGACGGATAAGGTTATGTAGGCTACATAACTGATCGACTGGGAAGAAAAACGATACCGCTCAAATAGGAAGTTACCTAAAAATTAAAATGTCGGGGCTTCAATATCATCTCCCGACGTATGTTTAACTCTCTGTGAAGTAAAGCAGCTTCTTCATCCATGGGATCGTAGACAAAAGGAAATGCCATGTTTTGAGAAATAAAATGTTTTATAGTCTGCCTAACATGGTTAAAAAACCAACATATTTTTTTTGATTCATGCCGATAACAAACTGCGCTAAAATGCGCCTGATCCAGACTGAATGAATGAATGAGGAAATGAGAGAGTGCTGTGTCAGAGGAAGGAGACTGAGAGAAACTCGAGGTTTCTTGAAAAAAACATGCTGGCGACCAGGTTAGGTTCACAGGCTCAGTTACCATAGTAACTGACTCAGAGGTGAAATTACCTCTCTTTCTGAAACAGAAAACCCAGAGTTTCCCTCATCTCAGGGTTAACAAACTCAGAGTTTTCACTAAATCTGCTTTCTGAAATACCACCCTGGATTTCTCTGAATTAGGGAGAAAGGGGAAAGGGTATTTTTGTAGCCTAACAATTTATGAGACAATTTCCAAATATGGAGGCTAATCAGTTTAACAGGATTTTGAGTGATTTTCCTTGAAATCAATGTGTGGTAAACGTTCCAAGTTATATATACAAATGTGCAAGGATTGTATTATTTTCCATGAACATGAAGTGTTTAAAAACCATGATCTAAGCTGTGTAAGATGAGATGGAATAAAATAATAATCAAAGTTAGGAAACCTCAGGCCACCAGAGTCATACGGTGAATACAAAACTTTTTCATTTCATTTAAAGACAAATGTTGTAATCTGGCAAGAAGGGTCGAATGATTGCAGGCAGTGCGGCATCGAGACGGTGGAAACCCTTAATGTTTTAGGGTGTCAAGAGGCGGGCAGCCAGGAGCCCCAGAACATGGAAGGTTTAACAAGGATATGCATTGTGTCAGAGCAGTTGCTGAGGTGTTTTCAAGCCTGCTAAATTTCTAGTGGCTCCCCGGCTGAAAGCTTTAATTCCAAAACATTTGCACCATACGTTTCCTGGTTGTAATGATGGGTTCCTGTCACCTGTGTTTAATAATGAGCCGATGTATCAATTGGCCTGGAGAAGAACTGAGTCGTCCCACTCCACAGTACACTGTTAACACGTCTGCGATTGGTTACTGGTGTGAAGTGAGTTTAAGGGGGTGCTCATTGTGGACAAGAGGAGAGGTAATGTTTGGAGAATATGTTGTCATGTGGGTCAAGAGTCCTTTGAATTATGAAAATGCATTTTTAATGATTCATTTGAAGCTTAAGCGTTGCTAATAAGTTGAGCTGACAGATAATCGACTGAGTTGGTAAGGAACATGTTGAGAGACTCTTCTGCAGATTGATTGTTGCAGAGGAAACCTGAAGCTGGCAAATATGGGGTGCAGTGGTGCATTGATGAATTAGATGTGCCACAAAGCATTATTTTTCTCTGATGTGTTTCAAAGCAATAGGTTTAGAGGTACTTTGTCATCGCTGTCTTGCACCAAGAGAAACTCATAGAAAAATATTTCCTCAGTACAACTCAAAATTTGATGGAGAATCGACTGGAACAAGGTTCTGAGGTGGACTCGAGTTTTGCATTCTCATTCAGAGACCTAATGGACATGAAATAGGGTAAAATAATTCAATTATTTATTGTTTTACCTTACGTTTTTAGATAACCTAATCAAAGCAGCTCCTGAACAAAAGAGTGGATTTGTCCGTGAACAGTTCTGCTTCTCTAAACTGTCATACAAAAAGTAATTCAAAGGATTATTTAATGGTAGGTCTGTACCTACCATTAAATAATCCTTTGAATCTTTGGAGTCCTTGGAACTTTAAAAACATTACATAAGAATCAGTAGCCTTAGATTTGTTACTTCTATTTGTGGTCCACTAAGGGCGCTGCCCCTACTTCTGTTCATATATATTAATGAAAATAGTTGTTGTGTGTGCATAGAAATTTCAGTTTTTACTCTCAAATAAACATGCATTATTACAGTAGTCTACAATGCCTAATAAAAGGCACTGCCTACAGTCTTTATCTGCATGGGCGTACTGTTCTCAGCCCAATGGCAGTATTTGTGTAATAGGTTTGGTGGCCCTTTCTATCTAGTCAGACCAGCTAGTAGCAACGAAGGCTAATACAGCATACATTTTATGAACCTAAAAATATAAGGTTATTCCCTGGGAACGCAACCTTTGTGCCATCGACACCGCCGACACCGCCGACACCGCCTTGGCCAGGCAGCGGTGACGCACGGAGGTTCAGAGAGCCATGGATGACAACATGCAGGCAGGCAGACACATCACCAACAGTATGATAATAACATGCAAAACACAAGATTTACTCTCAGTGGGTTTTGTGACATGAGAAGGCGGAGGGTCACGAGACAGATGGAGACAGCAAAATGCAACTGAAGGCTACTTTTTTGTAGCTTGCTAACTAGCCTATGTTATTTATTTTGTAAGGAGGGCTATAAATCAGTGACAGCGGAGAAACTCGCTAGCACTAGTGCTGCTGTAACTCAGCAACCCCTAATGGTCACTCTTCATGCACGTCTTAGCGGCCCCCGTGAGAGTCTCCCAAAGCGATCCTGCTGTATAAGCTAAGTATACTTATTTTTCTTTGCTGAGGAAGTAGTTGTTTGCAGTTTTTTCGGTGGACTTGCTATATTAAGAGAAGAGGCAGAGTTTCAACATGACGGGAGTATTTAGCCTGGCCAAATCCGATCATATGCTGATCACAATGTGTTGCATTTACACCTTTTCCTTATGCAGATAAGATATGCAGTTACAGATTTATTTTTCATACTGGATGTAAATGTGATAATAATGCCAGAATGAGCAACAAAAACCACCAGTGTGTTTAATAAAAAAAAAAAAAAAAATAGCAAGTATAGTATATGCTGCAAAAAGAGTAGTGAGTCTTTTCTTATTTGTGGCTCTCCATTACAGCACTATCTAATCTTTCTTCCATCTAGTCCTGAAACTTTTTAATGGAGTTAACTGTGAAACTGTGCAGTGCGTACTGTAGGGAATGTACACTCTTACAGCGCAGTCTAATTCCTCATGGAGGAAGTGTGATGGAGGGTGATGCAGAGAGCACTGCAAAGCCTGATTAGGTAGCATTATAATGGGCTTTTAATTTAAGTCTGGGCTTATTAGATGTCAAACACAAAAGGATTGAATGGATTTTCGAGATGAGTTGAGTTAACCTGCTGTCAGGCAAGCATCACACCTTTTCCATTGCTATTCTCAGCCGCTGAGGTGCCGCAGATGCTATGGGAACCTGCACCCTGATTAAAAAGAAACACCAAGCCTAGTGTCGCACAAAAAGTCAAACTGTTGTTGATCCCAGAATAAAACGGGAACCGTTGCTGCGTGACACACGTGCCTTCAAAACTTTGAAGTCTTGTTAGCTATTAAAGCTCAGAGTTGTTGATCAGTTCATAGCTGTACACATACTGTTCAAGATTCCTTAGTCTCTGCTGCAGCTCTCACATCACGTTGATCTCAACTTGACGCCCGTGCAATGCATATTTAAAGTGCATTGTACTAGACCGTGTCATGGCAGCTTGACAGTGAATATAGACAATAAAAGATGGCTGAGAAAGAGCATGTTTGATGACAGTCAAGGTGGAGTCGTGTGTGTGTGTGTGTGTGTGTGTGTGTGTGTGTGTGTGTGTGTGTGTGTGTGTGTGTGTGAGAGAGAGAGAGGCTATGAACTATGAAACAGAATAAGTGATGAACAGGTTCTGCCTGCCTTCTACCCTCCACAGAAATACAAATGTACAGTGTTTGTCTTCACTGACGTGTTAATACAATCCTAATGTCCTCAAACTGGAGTCATCAGTGACAATTAGTGATGGCATTACTGCAATATAATGAAAATTAATTTACATCTTATGGGTAAGTGATGACTTAAATTGAAAATGTAATGATCTGTCAACAGTATTTCATGGCCAGAATATAAAAATAGAGTTCATCAGAGAAAGTCTTGGTTTTAATGTGTATGGTCCACACATGGGTGTGTTTTTTCTGTGCACGCTGGTTTCCGGATTTTGATCTGTTTTTTGAAGTATTGTATGCTGGATTCATATAATTCATTTAAACATTAGATCCTGCTTTTTAGCACTTATCATGGCACCTAGCTGCAGTGTTGTGCCTGAACGCGTTCATTGAACGATAGTTCATGAACTCGTTCATATTTTTGGGCAAACGTGAACTGAACGTACTGTATTACTGCCTGATGAACGTTACTATGAACTCGTTTATTCTGGTGTCTGTGAACAGCACGCTCTCTCTGTTTAACTTCGTTCAATAGGGTGCCAGATTTCTATAGAGCCTTCCAGGCGAAAACCCGGCTAAAACACACCGTAAACAGGCCTTAATATGTAGCGGAAAAAACACCCAATCTGGCAACACCAGCCACCAGTGTCGCACCGCCGCATGCATCATCAAAACAAAAAGCAGCGTGGAGCCGACAAAGCAGCAAGGAGGCGTCGTATGATCATTTAAACAAGTTTTATGACAAGGTCGGTGAGGATGGGAAAAATCTTACATTTCTGTGCAAACTTTGCCCGCCGGCTTTCAAAAATAAAATCTGCACTTCAGTCACATCCACAGCAAACCTGAAACGGCGCATTGAACTGATTGGATATGAAGATGATATCTGACGCATAGTTTCAGTGCAAAATAATTGCTGTCTGTGGTTCTATATGGGCTGTAGCAATAATTTTGAAAAATAATAGCTCACAGCAACATATGGAAAAAAAGAACTTTTTTGGAACTGTGAACTTAGTTCAAAATTTTGAAGTATGAACTGAACTGAACTAGTTCATTTTAAAATTTGTGAACTGAACTTTGAACTAGTTCATGTACCCAGCACTGCCTAGCTGAGTACCGGTCCAGGTTTCTGTCCATTCTCTGCCATGGGTGCAGCTGGTTCCTTAAAGGCATAACATAGGGATGTTAAAATCAATACAATAATAAAATGGATAGTGCAAATTCCTTTTAACCATGGTTTAACCCTGCAGATAAGGAATACTACGGTCTGCTTAAAATAATTTGCATCGCAACTACGTAAGGGATCATTTAGAGCGAGCCATGTGATGCTTTCAGCATATTTTTTGAGCATATAGTACCCTGGGCCCTATGTGGGTGTGTAACCCCCAGCCATTAACAGTACGCAGGTTGTGCAGATTGATCTCATTACCAACCGCCGCTCTGCCCCTCAGCTTCTCATACCGACGCACAAGTTAAACTGACACAGACACACACAGAAACAGACAGGATTAACACTAGAACGGCCATGACGGTGATTTTGACCATTTTTGCTGAATAAAAAAAACGCAGCAGATGCCAAAACGGAGGCAGTGCCAGGTTAGGTTATAGCTAAATGTTAAAATAAGATACTTTTAATTGTTATTTGGCTGCTATGAGTTAAGTTGAATGAATTTCCACACCCTATTTTTCGGGATATGAATGTATGAAATAATTACGGTTTAATTTTGAAACACGTATTACTACTCAAATGTATAATTAAACTTGTTAAAATGTACATTTCGGTGTTATTACCATTTTCTAAAGATAGCCTAACACAATACATAATAGAATATCGCAATTACTTAACTTCTAGTGTTAAGCTTTAGAGGTTGTGTGTGTGTGTGTGTGTGTGTGTGTGTGTGTGTGTGTGTGTGTGTGTGTGTGTGCTTGTGTGTGTGTGTCTGTGTGTGTGTTTATTTGTGCTCCGGAACATAACCACTATAAAATCAGAATCAGAATAGAATGTTGTAATCCTCTGATTCACTGCTTTGTTCAGCGCTTTACCTTTACCCTCTCTCTCTCTCTCTCTCTCTCTCTCTCTCTCTCTGGCTTTTGAGTCGGGGAGGAGAGGCCAACTTTGAACGCTGTGTTTACAAACAGTAAGCGATACTTACTAGTTTATACCTTTACAACATTTTTTTTTATTGTTTTTACAAGCACTTTGTAACTTTGTTCAGAAAAATGCTGTATGAAAAAAAAAAGCTTTTATTATTACATGCTGAAATGAAAGGTAAACTCTAACAAATAAAACACATTGTTACTAAATGCTGTACATTCTAGTTATAAGTGCAGCAGTCCATGCAACCAGCAACCAAAGTGGGCTTATCCTCAACTGTTGAATGTATTCTGTAGAAATATGACATTTTCTGGATGCGGAGGAGTCAAAGAGACGCCTGCTCATATGATCAGAGGCCTGGATAATATTAGAATCACATATGCAGGGATATGAGTAACCAGGATTCTCTATGCTCCGTGTATAAAAACCTCAACATGATCAAAATCTGGAAACTAGTGAGGAGTAACTCCACACTAGAGGTGCTCCATCTATTAAATATACCTTCATTTACTGCACCATATGTACTGTGCAGGGCAGTGCTGAAGAAATGTCATTCAACAGAAAATTAACAAACATTGTTTATTCCATTTGTCAAGAAAATATCTCACTTGTTCCAGTTTCTCACTCAAGATTTGAAATAAAATAATGATAATGATTTCATTTCATTACACTCTGGGAAACTGTGATGGACACTTTTCACAATTTTCTGAGATATAAAGATTGGTTGGCAGATTGATTAATAATAAAGAACGCCATTAGTGGCAGCCCTAGTACTGTTAATTGACTCATTCTGTGTTCCGTTTAGCCATAGAGCTAATTCACACACATTGAATAACTTCAGCTATTGTTGTTTTCAGACTTCATAATCATGTGTGGGGTTATTATTATGGGGAGCACAGCAGGAATATGTATTCCAATCAAAAAACTAATAGCATCCTAATTTTGCTGAATTCAAACAAATAAATTCCAGTCATGCTTCGTGAATATTTTCTTTTTCTGTTGTTTTGTTTTTGCTGTTAAAGCATTGCGTCTCACAACTAAACCGCCCGCAAATTGCAGTTCAAAACAGAAGCACCTTGACCATCTTTACTTTCATAAAAGCACCTTTGCAGGCGCATCTGCCTGAAAATTGATTGGACAGTAAAATGTGTGGAGGGGAAAACATGAATGTATTGATTGCCTCTGCACACTACAATAATAAATTGGCTATGTATTCCCAAGCGGTTTGAACATGTACACAGAGTGGTTTGAAGTATGTTTTGGATTAAATAATTAGCCAAGGTCAGCCTCTGTTTTATGTCATAATTCACTGTTCAGATGAAATGAGACGGCAACAACAACTAAAGCAGCAATTCTCTCTTTGCTCTCACATCCACAGCAGGTTTACATTCTGGTCAGCCCAATTCTTTTTCTTTATGATGGACCATTCAGGTGTGATAGCTTGAAAATTGTGAACTCGTAAAAATAGTGTCTCTGGCAGTATTAAAGCATTACCCCACTGCTGAAGGAGAGTTTCAGATTTTTACATTCCAGCTCACATTTCACCTTTAATTTCCATTAACAATCAGCTGCTGGGCTTAAAGGCAATTGCTTGCTTTAATTTTGGAAATTTAATGAAAGATGACATGATATCAAAGACTCTGGAATCCATTTTCATGATATGTGCACAGTGGATTGGTTTTGCTGTGTGAAAACCTTCTGACTACATTTCTTTTTTTTTATGATTTTCATGTCTTCACTTCATTTGAATCCTCAAATTAATTCCTCTGTGATGACTCTCCAGCCTCTTTGGCTTGTTGAACCATGTCAAAACTCATTCAGATATTTCAACTATACATTGTCATCATGGTGAAAACAAGGCTATTTGTCTAAGTTAAAGAAAAACTGACATTTTAAGATGCTCAGTCTCTTCTTATTGTATGCTAATGCTGTTCCCTTTGTTTATCTCAGCTGCTTTTCATTGTCAAACCTTTAAAATGCAGTATCTCTCTTTAAGTATGTATAGCAAGACTGAAAAATATCTGCACAGCCTTTGGGTGTGACTGTGGATTCCCAGCAGCGGACCTTTGTTGATATGGAGGTCACAGAGCTAAAGAAATCTCATCTAAATGCGTCCACAACAAATGCAAATGCTTTTCTAGAATTAAATGGCTCTTTACAGTCTGATCTCCATTAGACTAGATTTGTTTATTTGCTTTTTTGTGGGAAGAAATGTTTAAAAATGTGATTCTTTAATGTGATTCCTGTTGCTGCGGTCCGAGCAAACGACACGTCAAGGAGGCTTAACGGGGAATCAGAGGTTTTGATCATTGAAGCAGGGGCCATAACTCCTTCTGTAGATGTGTATGTGCAAGTCCCAAAGCTGCTGGGGGGATAACACAAAGTCAGATAAAAAACAAACAACCACAGCTCTCTGTGATGTGAAGACATGAATCATCCATTCACCATTCACGATGCGATGGCCACAAACATCTTATCTGTATTTGATCAAAGGGTATGGTCTATTGGAAAACAGACATGCATGTAAATATAACAACCCACAAGTCAATCCAATTTCAGTTTGTTTCTGATGCCACTGACCAAGCGTCAGTATTTGACGAGTCGGGATTGAGAACGGGTTGACAGTTCGTTGTGAACGAGAGCACAGTGTTTATTTTTGCCAATACCCGGAAATACAGAAGGCACGCAGGAGTATAAACTGTACAGTATTTATTTATATGGTAAAAGCCGTCTGATTTTAGGTTGCCAACCTAAGGGTCAGGGGTCTCACAAGACAAGTATGAGTGATGAAGTTGATTATCAGTGTAGCAAAGCAGAAAAAAACAAACATGTCTACAGAGACTGTCCTCCCCGAAAAATGCCCCCATAGGTACAAGCAAAAATTACGACCCATATTTACGTTTTATTGTTAGGCGGCGCCCTCTAGTGGCCGTAATAATTATGACAGGAGCATAGCAGGAAGTCATGTAATGTGGTTTTAAGACCCAGAAAGTCCGTTAACAAAGAAACACCTGACTTTCACCCAGGTGACTGGTGTTCATGTACCATTTGAAAAGAAAAGTAAACAGACTGATGTAGTGATTTTAACCCAAACCACAAACTTTTTTTACACTTAACCGAGAAGTTTTTGTACCTAAATCCAACCAAACTGTGACTGTTTCACGTTTAGATATGAGCAGTGCTTAATTTGTAAGCGCAGAGAGGGGGGGGGAGGGGGTAAGGGGTGGAGATAACGGAACAAAAAAAAAAAAAAAATGACACTGCCCATGTAGCTTACATCAGGGCAATGTTTATTTTAATTTCAGAACACGCACTGCATGGGTACGAAATGTAATGTCTCCACATTCTTGATCGGCAGAAACGATTTTTGCTTGTTTGGGACCCGACTGGCCAGCGTATTTGAACGCGTTAAGCAAACTTTGTTGTGTTTTTTGACATTTTTCCCCTGAGTGAAACGAGGCTAACAGCAATCTCAACCAGCACACGCGCATGTGTCACTTGAAGTGTCTCCCCTCCCTCCGTCCTTCTCCCCCCTCTGTCTTACCCTGAAAATTTCCCTCAAAACACATTCAAAATGCAAACACAACATTTTTGTGGAACTTCAATGGGGAATAAAGACTAACAACACAGATAACAACATTGAACACTACAAAAACAGTAATTTTTCTTTTTCATTTAGGCGATTAATTTTTCATAGTGACACAGGAGGAGCCGGATCCAATAAAAAAGGTTCCGGATCCAATGTCGGAGGTGCCGGAACATGTTCCGGCTCAAATTAAGCCCTGGGTATGAGGACAGAAAACAATCCTGTAGCTCTTATTTCCTGCCACCGCTAGGGGGTCGCTAATTTACGAAATGCTCCTATGGGTCGTATTAGAGGGTAGGAACACATGACCTATGTGGTTGTATGGTTTGGAGGACTTGTGTCTACGGCACCATGTATTTTTTAAATTATTTTCACAGTTTCAGGTCTTCTTTGTTTTTGTTTTCTTCTGGCTTTGGTTGAATTGGCATGTGACATAAAACTTTATATTATATACCTTTACTTTTCTTCCAGAAATGTATAAACCAAAATGCATCTTTTGCATGACCGACAGGGAATACTTTTTCTTTCAGTTTTTATAGCAGGGTCAAGACACAGCATATATCTAATTTAAAATCTTAAGATCTCACATATTTAAACATGTTCCACTCAAAGATCAATTTCATTAAACTAAAATACCATCATTGATCGTTAACATTGAACTCACTGAACTCTCCCACTTTGACATGTTTTATGGTTTTAAAATTCTGTAAGTCTTGTTCCCTGCAGTGCTGTGTGTATGTGCTCTGGGCAATATATCAGTGTTCCAAACATTATTCATTCATAAACTACAGTTTGTTCCATCTTTTTGACATTTAAACATGGATAAGATCCCAGACTGCAATGTGATGCATGATTCATATTCTCTAAGATACGAAAAAGTGGGAAGTCACTTACTGTAAGTTTCCTCTCTAAAGTTACTTTTATATCAAGGGTGACATATCTAGGGTCTTTATGGATGCTCTTCTTACACATCCTGTTCACAGTAGTAAATGACAAAATAGTTTCTTAAGTGGAAAAGGACCAAATATTTTGAAAATGTTTTGAGCATCAGCACTTTGGCAATTTATTTCATTTTTTGACAGGAAGGTGCTGACACTGGTCGGCTGCTGTCACTGGCCAGATGGTCATCTTTAATCTCATCCTCAAGACTGTATCCACCTTGACAAACTATTTCAGAACTGGAGGTAAAGGGCTGATTATTTCCAGTGGTCCTCTTTGTCACTGGCAATCTTAAAAAAAAAAGTCTATTAATGTGCTTTATGTGAAAAGGAGAAGCTGTTTCTGCATCACTGAATATTAGTGTCAGGTTGTTTCAGTCAGCATTTAGCTTTTAGTGTCAGCAAGATATTTAATTACACCAACCAATGTGTTAAGCTATGCCTTGAGAAGTACTAAAAGTTTGTAAGGGCAAAGAGAATGATCAGGCTCAGAAGTGTTCATGGGTGTAGGTCACACCAGAAGACCATTAACTTGTTTCCCAATAGTACCATTACTACTGATGCTGCAGAATGTATTTAAAACTGAGAGGCCTTTTAAAAATACCATAAAATAATATACAATAACAGAATGTATTGGGAGTTGTGGATAGTGAGGTGTGCATGGTTTCTTTGCTGTCCTCTAGAGAGTATCTAGTACTCTGCTATATACTATGAGCTTACAGACACAAAGCAGGTCTGAGAATGAAAGCTGCACAGAAAACAATGGGACTGTGCCAACTTTTGTCAGCAACACTTCCTCTGCTCTAAAACTCTGCTGGAGAACCTGTTTAATGTATATATTAGATGATATCTAAGGGCAAACCCCAAGCGAAATTGCGCATGGGTATGGCCAACAGATATGAGCAATTTCGGTGACCACTGGTGATATAAAGCTACTCTGGTGCAGCACAGTGTAATATAGAAAAGAGGCCAGAAATGTAGTAGAAGGAATACAGCATCAGCAGGTGAAGGGAGGGGGGGCGGGGCAAACTTCAATAATGGCCAATCACATCAGCTCCTCACATCCCCTTTAAAAGCAGCAGACAGATTAAATCAACCCGGTCTCACGGCAGGTCGTGTAATAGTCACGTTTTTTTGATTCATAAATTTGTGTACAGGTTACGTAAATCCCGTTTTTTTCGTGTATATGCAACGACTTTTGAACGGGAAATGAGGCGCCACACGCCGGCCAAAACAACGGAACGGGCCGCCACTCGCGATTGGGGAAATGAGGCGCCACACGCCGTCTAAAACAATGGAACGGGCCGCCACTCGCGATCGGGGAAATGAGGCGCCACACGCCGTCTAAAACAATGGAACGGGCCGCCACTCGCGACCACACAACAACGGGGAAATGAAACGGTTGGGGTTAGGGAAAAAAAAGAACGGGGAAAGGCACACCACAACGGAAAGGAACCGTCACACACGGGACACGCCAACAAAGGAACTGCCACACGCGGGGCGCGATCCCCGGTCTCCGGGGTGAAAGTCCTGTGTTTTGTGTTTTCTGACCCATCCACCACCCCGACGAACCTCCCTACGCGGACTTTCGCCTTATCAACTACTCGCTACTCGCTTTCGTTCTGGGATCACGAAATATGCTTCCCATTAAAATGCATTGCTTTCAATTTCGTAATGGCCACACGAAAAAAACGGGATTTACGTAACCTGTCCACGACTTAATAGATTACAATAACGTGATTATTACACGACCTGGCGTGAGACCGGGCTGGATTAAATAGACCAGGAGGAAAAAAAGGTCAACATTTTAAGGGAAAAACAAGTTGTATTGATGTTTTCTTGTGTTTATGCAATGGCTCAGTAGAAAAAAAGGTTTGAACCCAGATGCAAGATAGGTAAAGGGTTCCATAACAAACAGCTGTTCTAATGAACCAATTGTACAAATAGCTACGAAGCTAAGTTGTTCACTTTCTTGTGTGTAAAACTGCAACATATTGAACAGTAAACGTTCACAGTAAAAGACTAGGGTTTTTGGTCGTCATTCGAAGCCGTCCCAGAAGGCATGTTAGGTGAGTGAAATTAGAAAGCTAACGTTAGCTAACGAGCAGCAGTTGGGTTCGGTTCGGTGGAAAAAAGTTCTAAGGTTCGGCAGAAAATGAACCCCGTCAAAAAGCCGAATATTCGGCCGAACCCGAATCCTGGATTCGGTGCATCCCTACACTGCATTAAATTGATGTTCTTGTTTTTTTCAGCCCTTAACTCTGATAAAAACCCAACCCTTTATGGTAGCATTTTTTACTCTTCATGTTATGTAAATACATAAGTATTGATGACAGTTCAGTTCAGTTTGCCCCAGAAGGATCCTGTTTTACATAAAAAGCTGACTTCCAATCCCCCAGATATCCCTCATACCAAACTCCTTGAAGTGGGGACTCTGGGTCCTGGCTAGCTCCTTGTGAATAGCTCTCTCTAATTAGGTTTTGGATTACTTCAAAATGACAAATGTTCAGCCTCTCCTCAAAAAAAGAATCAAAACATATCAACTGTGGCTTATTATAGTCCAGGTTTGTATTTATGTGTCCTTGTCAAGAGCAGGAAACAAAAAATGTCCTTTATTGAATTTTACAAGTGCATCTGAATCATGACGCATTACTCCCACAGGCCATTATAGCAGCCTACTGCTAATAACAGCAGAAACTACAGCAGATACACTCAGTTAACCCCCAAACTAATTATAAAATAATACCTAAGAGAGTGCTTTACAGGGAGGTGCTGACACTGGTCGGCTGCTGTCACAGGCCAGATGCAACCGTTGCTGCATTGTTGCAACACTTTTGTCAACAAATGCACTTCCTCAATAGTCATGTATCAACGTATTTTTTTGCCCATGGAAACGGCAAAATTCGAAAATGAACTTCCTCAAATTCGCAAAAAAGTTTTGACGCTCACTTGAGGTGGTTTTTGCCTTTTTTGAAAAACAGTTCATGCGCAAAATGGGAGATGGAAACTGCTTTGCCGAATAAGTTGTGATGTAGCGAACATGTAACTCATATGACTATAGTCCCGGTATTCATCGTAAGCGGAAAGGATCGGGATATGGGTCCCACCCATATGGCATCCACCAATGCTCTGCAGCGCCATGTTACATCCCGCAACGCCCATATGCACAGAGTAGTCAGGATCCGGTATAGGAGTCTGCACTACTCAGTATGACACGATGTGCCCTGCTATGACATGAACTTCCACGATGACCTTCGAAGTCACTGTTCCATCATCTTTAATGTGACTATTATTTGCCACTGTTCATCACACCCCCAACCGGCCCTGTCAGACACCGCCTACCAAGAGTCTGGGTCTGTCGAGGTTTCTTCCTAAAAGGGAGTTTTTCCTCGCCACTGTTGCAATAGCCACTGCTAATGCTTGCTCTTGAGGGAATTACTGTAATTGTTGGGGTTTTGGAATTTATAGAGTGTGGTCTAGACCTACTCTATCTGTAAAGTGTCTCGAGATAACTCTGTTATGATTTGATACTATAAATAAAATTGAATTGAATTGAATCCAGTGCTGCGTACACTTGGTGCGTAATGGAGTTGCGGTGCGCTACAGGCTGTGCCTCAGCCACGTCGGGTAAATTGACGAATTGGTTCAACAGCTTGAATCGTATGGTCCTGCACACCGCGTATACACAGCGGTGAACGGTTGTCTCGCTGACACCAATTATCTTTGCCACAACCCTGTGTACTGCACAGGTGGCCAACTCGAACAATGCTACCTTTCATCATTTAGCCAAATAACTTAGCTTCTAAACTCTTTGATTTAGCAAGCCGGTTTGCAATCTACAACCATGCGTAACGTCAACTTGTTAATTCTTTTTTTTCTTTGGGCATTTCTGCCTTTATTATATAGGAAAGCTGAGATATGAAAGGGGGAGACAGAGGGGGGGAACGTCAACTTGTGACGAAACTGCACTTTTGCGTAGACTCGCTCTAAACCAGTTGATGGAAACGCTTCTTATACGCATTTTCTTGCGACATTTTAAAAGTTTGCTTAAAATTTGCTTGACAATTAGATGGAAACATGACTAGTGTTTTATCTAATGTCACCAGAACAATCAGCATGAGATTAAAATATCTGTCATTATATTTCTTTTTCTATTATTCTTTTATTGCTACAGTATTAAATCTATATTTGTGAAGGTCTGCAATTTTGCAGTTTCCTGGAAATAGTTGCCTGTGTGAATTGATAGAATGTATAGGACAGTTATTCAATTGGTACATTCCAATTCATTAATTCCAATTTATAAATAAAGTTTTGTCTGGTATCATGAATTTGTAATGCAAACGGGCATCAGCAGAGATTATCTATATACAAATTGGTCACACTTTACAATAAGGTACACAAAAAAATAGGTAGTTAATGATTAGTTACTGTTTTTGAAAGGGTAGTTACCCTTTTTCAGAAGGGTAGTTACCCTTTTTGAAAAGGGTAGTTACCCTTTTTGAAAAGAGTAGTTACCCTTTTTCAGAAGGGTAGTTACCCTTTTTGAAAAGGGTAGTTACCCTTTTTCAGAAGGGTAGTTACCCTTTTTGAAAAGGGTAGGTACCCTTTTTCAGAAGGGTAGTTACCCTTTTTGAAAAGAGTAGTTACCCTTTTTCAGAAGGGTAGTCACCCTTTTTGAAAAGGGTAGTTACCCTTTTCCAGAAGGGTACTTACCCTTTTTCAGAAGGGTAGTTACCCTTTTTGAAAAGAGTAGTTACCTTTTTCCAGAAGGGTAGTTACCCTTTTTCAGAAGGGTAGTTACCCTTTTTGAAAAGGGTAGTTACCCTTTTCCAGAAGGGTAGTTACCCTTTTTCAGAAGGGTAGTTACCCTTTTTGAAAAGAGTAGTTACCCTTTTTCAGAAGGGTAGTTACCCTTTTTGAAAAGAGTAGTTACCCTTTTTCAGAAGGGTAGTTACCCTTTTTGAAAAGGGTAGTTACCCTTTTCCAGAAGGGTAGTTACCCTTTTCAGAAGGGTAGTTACCCTTTTTGAAAAGAGTAGTTACCCTTTTTCAGAAGGGTAGTTACCCTTTTTGAAAAGAGTAGTTACCCTTTTTCAGAAGGGTAGTTACCCTTTTTGAAAAGGGTAGTTACTTTTTTTCAGAAGGGTAATGAATGGTTAGTTACCCTTTTTGAAAAGGGTAGTTACCCTTTTTCAGAAGGGTAGTTACCCTTTTTGAAAAGGGTAGTTACCCTTTTCCAGAAGGGTAGTTACCCTTTTTCAAAAGGGTAGTTACCCTTTTTCAGAAGGGTAGTTACCCTTTTTCAGAAGGGTAACGAATGGTTAGTTACCCTTTTTGAAAAGAGTAGTTACCCTTTTTCAGAAGGGTAGTTACCCTTTTTGAAAAGGGTAGGTACCCTATTCCAGAAGGGTAGTTACCCTTTTTCAGAAGGGTAGTTACCCTTTTTCAAAAGGAGTTACCCTTTTCCAGAAGGGTAGTTACCCTTTTTCAGAAGGGTAACGAATGGTTAGTTACCCTTTTTGAAAAGAGTAGTTACCCTTTTTCAGAAGGGTAGTTACCCTTTTTGAAAAGGGTAGGTACCCTATTCCAGAAGGGTAGTTACCCTTTTTCAAAAGGAGTTACCCTTTTCCAGAAGGGTAGTTACCCTTTTTCAGAAGGGTAGTTACCCTTTTTGAAAAGGGTAGTTACCCTTTTCCAGAAGGGTAGTTACCCTTTTTGAAAAGGGTAGTTTCCCTTTTTCAGAAGGGTAGTTACCCTTTTTGAAAAGAGTAGTTACCCTTTTTCAGAAGGGTAGTTACCCTTTTTCAGGAAGGGTAACGAATGGTTAGTTACCCTTTTCGAAAAGGGTAGTTACCCTTTTTCAGAAGGGTAGTTACCCTTTTTGAAAAGGGTAGTTACCCTTTTTCAGAAGGGTAGTTACCCTTTTTGAAAAGAGTAGTTATCCTTTTTCAGAAGGGTAGTTACCCTTTTTGAAAAGGGTAGTTACCCTTTTTCAGAAGGGTAACGAATGGTTAGTTACCCTTTTTGAAAAGAGTTGTTACCCTTTTTCAGAAGGGTAGTTACCCTTTTTGAAAAGGGTAGTTACCCTTTTCCAGAAGGGTAGTTACCCTTTTTCAGAAGGGTAGTTACCCTTTTTCAAAAGGAGTTACCCTTTTCCAGAAGGGTAGTTACCCTTTTTGAAAAGGGTAGTTACCCTTTTTCAAAAGGGTAGTTACCCTTTTTCAGAAGGGTAGTTACCCTTTTTGAAAAGAGTAGTTACCCTTTTTCAGAAGGGTAGTTACCCTTTTTGAAAAGGGTAGTTACCCTTTTTCAAAAGGGTAGTTACCCTTTTTCAGAAGGGTAGTTACCCTTTTTCAGGAAGGGTAACGAATGGTTAGTTACCCTTTTTGAAAAGGGTAGTTACCCTTTTTGAAAAGAGTAGTTACCCTTTTTCAGAAGGGTAGTTACCCTTTTTGAAAAGGGTAGTTACCCTTTTTCAGAAGGGTAGTTACCCTTTTTGAAAAGGGTAGTTACCCTTTTCCAGAAGGGTAGTTACCCTTTTTCAAAAGGAGTTACCCTTTTCGGGAAGGGTAGTTACCCTTTTTGAAAAGAGTAGTTACCCTTTTTCAGAAGGGTAACGAATGGTTAGTTACCCTTTTTGAAAAGGGTAGTTACCCTTTTTCAGAAGGGTAGTTACCCTTTAAGGCAAGGCAAGGCAAGGCAGCTTTATTAATATAGCACATTTCAGCAAAAAGTGCTTTACATAAAACATTAAAGATCAGTTAGAAAACAATTAAAAAACAATAATAAACAAATTAAAAACATTAAAAGACAAGAATAAAATTGATAGTGCAGTATAAGAATAAAAGTTACAGTGCAGTATAAGAAATTAAAGTTAATAAAATAGATTATTTAAAGAAAACCAACATCAAAAAGATAGGTCTTTAGCTTAGATTTAAAAGAACTGAGAGTTGCAGCGGACCTACAGGTTTTTGGGAGTTTGTTCCAGATATGTGGAGCATAAAAACTGAACGCTGCTTCCCCCTGTTTAGTTCTGACTCTGGGGACAACAAGTAGACCTGTCCCAGACGACCTGAGAGGTCTGGGTGGGTCATAATGTAGTAACAGATCAGAAATGTATTTTGGCCCTAAACCGTTTAGTGATTTATAAACCAGTAAAAGTATTTTGAAATCAATTCTTTGAGGCACTGGAAGCCAGTGTAGAGACTTCAGTACTGGTGTGATGTGATCCACTTTCTTGGCTTTAGTGAGGACTCGAGCAGCAGCGTTTTGAATCAGCTGCAGTTGTCTGATTGATTTTTTAGGGAGACCTGTTAAAGACACCATTACAGTAGTCAAGTCTACTGAAGATAAAAGCATGGACAAGTTTTTCCAGATCCTGCTGAGACATAAGGCCTTTAACCCTTGATATATTTTTAAGGTGATAATAGGCTGATTTTTTAATTATGTTAATGTGGCTTTTAAAATTTAGGTCTGAGTCCATGACTAAACCAAGATTTCTTGCTTTGTCTGTTGTTTTTAACATTGTCGTTTGAATCTTTAAGGGTAACTACCCTTCTGAAAAAGGGTAACTACCCTTTTCAAAAAGGGTAACTGAAGGAATTATTATTAGGGCCTGAGCACTGACAGCGGTGAAGGCCCTATTGAAACTGAAGGAATTATTATTCCTAGACCGTGCAACTGATCTGCACGAAACTTGGACCGTGGCATCTCCAGACTGACCTGACTAAAAGTTATGGAAAGAAATTTTATACGATAAAAATTGTGCATATAACGCACAAACAAATTTGCGTAGCTAACTATGAAAACACCAACTTTGTCATATCTCAGCCAAAATAAATGCTATCAACCCCAAACTTTAGAATATTCTTTGCCATGCCCCTCTGGAGGTACCCCATGCGTTTTACGAAAATTGGTCACTAGGGGGCGCTACAACTACAAAAAGTTTATATCTCTAGAATGGCTCATCCGATTTATACGAAATTTGATGGTTACCATTAAGGGCCAATCCTGAGGCCAACCCACTACCCTTCTGAAAAAGGGTAACTAGCCTTCTGAAAAAGGGTAACTACCCTTTTCAAAAAGGGTAACTAACCATTCATTACCCTTCTGAAAAAAAGTAACTACCCTTTTCAAAAAGGGTAACTACCCTTCTGAAAAAGGGTAACTACCCTTTTCAAAAAGGGTAACTACCCTTCTGAAAAAGGGTAACTACCCTTTTGAAAAAGGGTACCTACCCTTCTGGAAAAGGGTAACTACCCCTTTGAAAAAGGGTAACTACCCTTCTGAAAAAGGGTAACTACCCTTCTGGAAAAGGGTAACTACCCTTTTGAAAAAGGGTAACTACCCTTCTGAAAAAGGGTAACTACTCTTTTCAAAAAGGGTAACTACCCTTCTGAAAAGGGTAACTACCCTTTTCAAAAAGGGTAACTACCCTTCTGAAAAAGGGTAACTACCATTTTCAAAAAGGGTAACTAACCATTCTTTACCCTTCTGAAAAAGGGTAACTACCCTTCTGAAAAAGGGTAACTACCCTTTTCAAAAAGGGTAACTAACCATTCGTTACCCTTCTGAAAAAGGGTAACTACCCTTTTCAAAAAGGGTAACAACCCTTCTGAAAAAGGGTAACTACCCTTTTCAATAAGGGTAACTAACCATTCGTTACCCTTCTGAAAAAGGGTAACTACCCTTCTGAAAAAGGGTAACTACCCTTTTCAAAAAGGGTAACTACCCTTCTGGAAAAGGGTAACTACCCTTTTGAAAAAGGGTAACTACCCTTCTGAAAAAGGGTAACTACCCTTTCAAAAACAGTAACTAATCATTAACTACCTATTTTTTTGTGTACCTTATTGTAAAGTGTTACCTACAAATCTTCATTCAGCAGTTCAGCAGCATACCATAAAACCCTGTTTTGCTGTGTTAATGTAAATTATTTTAACAAGACTTTCTCCCTTACTATTGGAAGCTTCTTTTTCTGTGTAACCCTGATTTGGCCATGAAAGTGAGTTTTATTATCACAGAAATTGTCCACTGCCTAGTGACAGACATGGCAGAGAAGGAAAAGAGTGAGAATCAGGATCAGGCATTAAAAGTTAAGCTTTTGAATCCCACTGTTTCTTGAGTGATTTTGACCTGTTGCTAGGTAACCGGTGTCTGGTATCTCTGACAATATACACAAAGCAGACTTATATTTTTGCAGGTGTTGCTAGGTTACAAGCGCCATTGTCTGTTTTGTCACTCAGCGGAAAGCCGATCATGTTGCTCGTACGGAAAAAAAACTACGTGTAAATTTACATTGTCCTAAAACTGAGCTTATAGCCTCAGTATGTTCAACATAAGCCACGTCAAAACAGCTTGTCTGTGGCCGGTTAGCTCACTTGGTAGAGCAGGCACACATAATGTATATTGAGGTGTATTCCTCGATGCAGGAGATCTAGGGTTTGCGTCTGAGCTGTGACGGTTTCCTGCATGTCTCCCCTTTCATGTCTGAGCTGTCCTATCATTAAAGGCGGAAATGTCCATAAGAATAATCTTTAAAAAACAGCTTGTCTAACATGACATGCAAAAGGCTGATGGGAGGTGAGTATATTTCTATTGCTAGGCCAAGGCCCTCTGCCATTACCAATCGCAAAAATGTACGGTGCAAACTTTATTTGACCATTGACCACTGACATGTTTTAAAGTTGTTCGTTATCTCTTCAAAGGTTTAGGAATGATGTCAAAATATATCACTTACTTTACTGGCAGGTAAAGGAGACAGAGAGCCGACAGCAGGTTTGTAGATAATAGAAAATCAAAGGCTAAATTCCAACTTGTCTGCTTCAGTTTTAAGGTCCTGGTGTTGTGCTCACTGTCACATGGCCTACTGTGACTCTTTAATAAAATGGAGCTGCCGTTTTTTAATAACACCTGTGCTCTTCCTGCTGTGCCAAGTTGTGAAAAAGGCCTATTGTTCGGCTCGAAAATGTTACCAATGCTGTCCTCACAAAAGACATTTGGTTAATATTTCAGAGCAACCAACATAAGAGAGGCTTCCTAAAAGAGTTCAAAAACGGAAAGTTTGAATATTTTTAGCTCCGTTCACTTGATGACAAAAACTGTGATGCAGTCAAAAGCCCCAGAGGCGAGTAAGTGGACCCTGAATGGAGATTGTTCCCAAGGTCAAGAAAAAATTGTCAAGCTCACTGTATGATTGAATTATGACCATGCAAATGGTGCCTCCATTGTTCCAACAAACATAATTAGCCATGTTCACAGATGGAAAGTCTGTAACAGTTCACTCTGTATTTCTCTCTCTCTTTTTGACGTTGTTGCTGCACTAGTGACTTCTTCAGGTTGGTTGGGGTGCCTAAAAAAGTGGAGGGTGGAATATATGGTGACGGTGTTATGCCCTCCAGGTGAGGCTCAGCTGTTTAAAAGAAGTACTTGGCGTTCTGAGTGTCTACAACGTCCCGAGGCCAACAGGAGGGTTAGCACTTGACATGAACTGCATAGCTTAACAAATTCAAATGAGCTCATCGTTGCATCATTTGTTCAGCTCTCAGTTGAGAAATGTACTCGTAGCCTTTACAAACTCTCACTATCATTTTTTTTTTTTTTTTGGTTTCATTTAATTTCTGTGTCATGCTAAACATTTGGCCCATCCCACATGGGATTGCAAGACACGACAAACTTATTTAGCAAACGACTACAGTCGCATATACAAATCATTCGGCGAAATACATGAATACAAGTATATATATATATATATATATATATATATATATATATATATATATATACGAATACACACATATACATACACACAGCACAGCACAGCACACACACACACACACATACACACACATCTCGCTTTGCCAGACCCTCCTCCAAAGCGCGCTGAAGGAGAGTCTGGCTACTCCAAATAGCATTCGGGGATGGGAGGAAAACATGCTCTGGTTTATTGACATTTCTTTAAACCAATCAGAATCATCCTGGGCGCTGCAAAATAGTTGTGCGAGAGAAAACTCAGATTGGACAGATACTAGCTAGCTGGGTCAGTTTAACCTGCAGAGATCTGAGGAGCAGTCAACAATAGTCCTAATAAATCCACCGAATTTAAAATTCCAACACAAAGAAAGCGTAAGGAAACGGAAAATACATGCAACCGGCTGAATTTCCTGCTGCGCGCGAGCAATCCCGCAAGTTGAACGTCAAGGATATAGACTACTCGTTTTCTTAATGCCAATACTGTTTGCTGCTGCATCTCCTTCCACCATCCGGGTTGGATGGTTCTTGTGACTGAGGCTTTATATCGGTGATTTATGGAGATCCTTTGTTTCTATGTCCACTATAGCTGATTGTGTACCATTGGTTCAAGTTATTTATTGTCATACATTGTGAATATGGTCTGGCTACACCGCCTATCTAGTCTGGGATCCCAGCAATGTACATTCGTTGAGCCAGACTACTCTTTAAGTTTCTCTGACTGAAAATCACTTGTGATTTTGATAACAACATGACCTTCCCTCTGGCATAATCCTCGGGCTACAGTTCACTTTTTGCCACATAAGAAAAGGACCACTAGCATGGCTGTTTTTTTATGCAACTTTCAAATACATTCTACTCTTATGATTTTTAATTTCTGCCCTACGTGTTATTGCCTAAATCACCTAAAATTATTACTCTGAGATATTTTAATCTCTTCAAATTACTGACTTGAGAGCCAACTATTCAACCAAATCAGTGAGCATTAGAGTAAAAAAACTTATAATGGAATATTATCTTTCTCACAGTATTTGCACATAGTCTGTCTCTCTTTCGTATTCTCTCACTGGCACACTAACATCATCCAACCCGAGGGTCCTTTTAATTTATTTTTATTTCCCTTGTCATTTAATGCATCTTACAGTTGGTCTATTTCTTACCGAGACATTTGCATTTGAATTCTCTCATCCATTGTAACATTATCCAACTTTAATGAGATTTGTAATAAAGAGCTCCAATGAATGTGATACTCACACACTGATCATTTTTCAGAACATTTTTTCTCAACAATTTCTACTATACAAGTGGTTCTCAACCTTTTCGACCCCCCCAGAATAATAAGGTAGTGTTCGCGACCTCCGTCCCCCTCAAGAGCTGCAAACCGGTGCAAACTGCTGTGTCTACGCGCCTCACCCTGCTGATTTTGAGTGATTTTTGTGAATGTTGTAATTAATACATGCAAAGAAATAATGCTTTGCTTTAGTGATGCATTTGTGACTTTTTCTCTGCCCCTGACCCGCCTTCAGACCAATTTTTGTGTTCCAGGACCTCCTGCTTTCCAAATGAACCTCTGAATATAACACATGAAATGTACCAAACTTACACAGTAACGTTAAAACCATTCCCCATTCTAGAATGGTATTTCATGTTTTTCTCCCCAACCATCCGGCGACCCCCAGAAATGATCTTGCGACCCCCTCGGCAGTCCCGACCCCCAGGTTGAGAACCACTGTACTAGAGAACAGAAAAGCACATTTCCAAAGTGCCCGAACTTTGTCCTGTAGTGGAGTTATTTTTGTGCTTTTTTTGACTCATCTCTATCAAGTGTGCAGATGATTTGAGGGCACTTCAGCATGTCAAGGCAATTAGGATAACATTACCGGTGTTGAATGAAGTTTCATTTATGAAATGCAGCTGTGGTGCTCAAACAACTGGCTATTTATCTTAGAATATACACCATCCAGGCATATAATGAGCTGACTGTTATGGACACCAACTTGTTAAAATATGTTGTATGTTTGCATATTTCAGTTTCAGATTAATTGGATGCAGTGTTCGAACTATACCGTGGCCTTCGATGGAGCCCACTTTATTTTCCACGGGGAGGGGGGTTAAGGGTCGTGCGCTTGCGTCTTACAATGACTTACAAAGATACATAACAGCTACAAGTGTATGCACTACAGGATTTACCCTATTATACTTTATTGACAGTAATAAGCAAACAGCCAGCCACACATAGTCTATAAACAAAGCATCAGGCTGTCTTTGAGATTTCACATGAACAACGGTTAAAGTTACTCAGGCTACCGAAGAATACCATAATTCCTCCGTTCAATTAGACCTTAGCGACGCACCCCAAGCTTCCATCCTTAACAAACAGCCATGTATATCGGCTCTTCCAGTTTCTCCACTGCTGGCTGTTCCAATTTAACGGGAGAGAGGAGCGAGAGGGTTTAGGATCATCTTCAGCCAGAGAGGACATTATTTCTTCAGCTTCTTCATGCGTTGTCACCCCAGTGGGAGGTGTGCTAACAGGGCTTGCAACAGGTGAATTAGTCATGCTATTAACGTCATCGCTACACAATTTCTTAGTAAAACCAAAATTAATTAAACTGCCTTGTTTTCTTTTTGCCATGGCTATATGATGCTAACTGCCGCCACGCCTTGATGCTCATAACAAGAATAGCATGTATAGTTATCTTTATTGAAGTGAAATTAGGTTTAAATCGCCATCATGCATGAATGAATGAATGATATTTTTGCAGTTTTACACATAATAATCCACGATGATCACATTACACAAAACTGAAATTGTCAAATCAAAATGACACATATTTTTAGAGACCCCCCAAAATTTCACAAATCACGTTTTCAGGGGAGCCCATGTCTTATTAAGGGGAGCCAAGCTCCCCCTAGCTCCCCCATAGTTCGCACCCTGATTGGATGTATGTAGGAAGCTTGGCTGTAGTGTCTTCCATTACCAGCATTAAGGGACTGTATTGGGAATCATGAACAGATGAAAAAAAAAAAAAATAGAGGAAATACATGTGCTAGAAGATGATGTGTCACTTTTGTTTCATTCACAACTTATGAAACATCAGCATTCAACTGGCAGAGTGAAACATACTTTGAATGATTTAGACTGTCCAACAGAGAAAAAAAAAACTGGATGGTTTTCAGAACAAAAAAAAACCTCTTGGGACAAAAATGGGGGCGACACACTTTTTTTTTTTTATGCGCTTTATGTAATCCTGCACATGGAGCTACTTCACTTCAGAGAAGAAAGGTCTCGAGGTTAAAGACAACTGGATGTTTTTAACTAGATGTTCGGAGTCCGTGATGCAGCTATAGGCTACACTGTTAGGGTGTCTTCTAAACCCATTACTGGCTGAAACATCCTCACAAACAGACTCACTTTAGTGGCAGGTAAAGAAGACAGAGAGCCCACAGCAGGTTTGGAGAAAATAAATAGAAAATCACATCTTATTTTAGCTATTGGGAAGAAGAGACTCAGGACTCTAAATGGAGCAGAAATACGAACAAAATGTAAAGTTACACTGAAATATAAATTACACCGTACGTACGTACATTGTTCCTGTGGGACAAATTATAACGCTATCAGTCAAGATGCAGTAATAGTCCTAAGTATATAAATATATATAAATTAAAATTTTTTGTAAAGACATAATTTTGTGCATTTAAGTGCTAACATGTATATTTAGTTTCAGAAATTCTTCTTCTTTGTTCATGGACAATGCTTTTATAATCCCTCCTTAAATAATATGACTACTAACTAGCTGTTAGTGCTGCATTGAAGTCCAATATTAAAATACAAATCTATTTAAAGCAACGCTAGAGAACTTTTCTCGCTTCGGTCCCCCTACAGGTTGGAAGCAGAATTGTCCATTACATTACATTATGCAAGTTTGCCAGATCAGGTGAGTAAAAGTGGTTACATACCAACCAGATGGCCGACCCTCGGCGTGGAAATGATCAGTCGCGTCCCCGAGGTCCAAAAAACTGTCTCGGGACACCGACATGAGAAACGTAATACGTTTTCATAGCAGCAGGTGGCGCTACTGTGTATTGTTGCCCAAGAAATGACAACCGGCAGCTGATTGGACTAACGCGTCACATGAGTTTGTTTTCTCCGGAAATTCAAAGCCAGACTGTCATGGCGGCCGTTCAGAATAAGATCTCATATTTTACTAAAATAGTTCACTGAAACGTGTTTCTGAAAACATTTTATGCGAGAAATAGGCCATGCAGTTGCTGAATCTGTCTTCATTTCAGCTCAACAAAGGTCAGTTTAAAAGATTTTTGTCAGATTTTGAGAGACTCTAATCACCTCATTCCGCTCGCCATTTCCGGGTGAGTCCCGACTACCCTGCTGCCGACCGAACATGTCAGGTCGGCTAAAATGAACGCCGACAGCCCCCCAGACGGACGACGGCATGGGACACATCGAACAGATTTGAGTCACTGACCTCGCCAGACTGTCCAACGGCCGATTATCGGCCCCGTGTGTCGCGGGCTTAAGCCCTGACTGCAGTACGCAGATCGAGGTTTGCGTTCCCTGTTCCTCGTTTCCTAAACCCAACCCTGTTCTTCTTTTCCTAATCCCAACCAGTTCTTCTTTTCCTTTTTTATAATTCAAATATCATTATTTATTACATATATATATATATACAGTACAGGCCAAAAGTTTGGACACAGATTATTTTCATGACTATTTACATTGTAGATTCTCACTGAAGGCATCAAAACTATGAATGAACACATATGGAATTATGTACTTAACAAAAAAGTGTGAAATAACTGAAAACATGTCTTATATTTTATATTTTTCTTATATTCCTCAAAGTAGACACCCTTTGCTTTTTTTGATGGCGCTGCAAACCCTTGGTTTTCTCTCAATGTGCTTCATGAGGAAGTCACCTGAAATGGTTTTCACCATCCGGAAAATTGTGAAAACTTTGAATGTGTCCCCAAGTGCAGTCGCAAAAACCATCAAGCGCTACAACCAAACTGGCTCACATGAGGACCGCCCCAGGAAAGGAAGACCAAGAGTCACCTCTGCTGCTGCTTTAATTTGGCTGCCTGGCTTGTCTAGGAGGGTTGTGCTCTTAGTCTGAAATGACAACTGAGCGCAGAGAGAAGACTGATTGGTTAAAATAAAAGTGAACGCCTTTAACAGCTGTTCAGTTTAGAAGAGAGAGAAAAGTGATTAAGTTTAGAAGTCTTCCTGACGGAATTAACGCTGTGCTCCATTAGTTACATAGCAAAAGATACATTTCCAGTTATCAGATAGGATAAAATCAAGCCTTACCTAGTCTGTTGCAGGCCACATTTTGGCATTTGTCTTGACTCAAAAACTGACATCAATACTCATATCTCATTTTGAACCAGAGCTCCTGTAGATTAATTCCATACCCTTTATGTTATGATCCAATAAAGGCATAAAGGCACCAGATGAATAAATCCCTGTTTTTGTTATCTTGGCCGCCATATTGACTGTAAGGGAGCCGGGAGGGACAGTTGGGTGAGATTCAACTCTTGTATGTGTGGGAGAAGAGTTGGAGACCAGGCACGGCGCCAGGATTTTTTCTCTCGTGGTGCTAAGGAGGGGCTTGACCAATAAGTGGGGGTGCTTAGAAAATAGTCAAGATTCATGACTTAATTTACTTTATAAGTAAGTTATCCTTTTATTTAAAAAAAAAATAGCACATATATAGCACATAGTATATTCACCATAAAAGTAGTTGAGATTTGGCAAAGACCATTCCAGAAATTGTGCAGGTGCAATAGGGTTGGGCGATACCCAACGCAAGTCATGCAAAACATGAATCAGTAACCATTTGAATTCATATTTATCAATTAATAGCTGCTCCACCTTTAATATCAGACAGACCACGTTATGCGTTTTTTTTCCTGGCTCAGAATAGGCTTTTGTGGGGGAGACATTAAGTGGGGGGTCTGGGGCGTCAAATACTTTATTTTCTGCATTCCGATACATTTTTAGGCACCAACTTATTGTGAAACCGTCTTTATTTATATCAAGGAAAACACAAAATTCTGGGGGCAGGTGGCAATTCAAAATTTTAAAATATAATGGAATATATTGCAGTAAGGGAAGGTTTGCATCCTGGACGTGGGTCCGGATCTGACTACACTTGACCCCAAAGTCCAGTTTGTTTAATTAATTAACCCCAAGACACACTTGGCAGAGATCTGCACTTTTTTAGTTATCCTGGTCTATTTGGCCCAAGTCTGAATGTCCTTTTGTCCCTTTTGGATAGTTTCACTTTCAAAAAAATAAATACTTGAATGGGTTAGAGGAAAATCAGTGTTAGGTTCATAGAGGTTTTCCACATATCCATTACACATCTGGTCCAAGATCACGAATACACAAGTAGAATATTTAAAATGTATTGCAATTTAATATTGCCATTGCTAGACTTCCACACCATTAATATTAATAGTAAACATATTTATTCTGTTGCAGGGGACACAGAGAAGTATTTTGAAATAAAACGGTTTTCACAATAAACCTTAAATGGCAACATTTGAATAACTGCTGTTTCTCAAATGGCAGGCTACCCCCTTCACTTTAATGCATCCTGGCGATGAAAATTCATATGCTGATGGCTTGTCAGCTAACACGGCTTTAAGATGGGACTATTTTATTTATGTAAAGGAGTGTGGGCGTACAGTCCGCTCTTCTGCAGTAATACTGTGGATCTGAAGGTCGAGGGAGAATGGGCAAGAAAAGATGTGACGGGACACTAGCCAGCAAGGAAGTACTTGTTTGATTTGTGTATGATTTAAATGTTTGACAATCGACAAAACGCACGATTTGTCAATGATGCAAGAAAATTAAAGTTTCCTCCCAGACACCCATAAAAGATTGGATCCATTATTTTATGGTCTCCACCTTTGCTGACACAGGCACATGGAAAAATACATCCTTATAAAATCATCTCTGCGTCAACTCAGCTGAATCAGCAAAGAAAATCAGTCATTTTTTTTTTCAGATGTGGAAATGTCTCATATCTATGAGCCTCCTATAGACTGATTTACTTCACGTTATTCAGGCTGTATCCTGTGGACACGGAGGAAAACTTTGAGTTGAAAACGACATAATTTAGGTGAATTTTTCATTAAAGCACAGATAGATTTAATACTCCAGTGTCCCCTAGTGCTTATTAAATCAGGTCAGGTTGAGATAATGGATCTTTAAAATTCTACAAGCAGCTCTAGTAATCTCTTCCAGCTCTCCTTCCTCTCCTCCCGCTGGACTCTGTTCCCTCACACCATATTTATCACAGGATGATTCAAGTTTGGGTAAAGGGGGAGTGAGAGAAAGAGCGTGTGAAAGAGATTTCCAATAGATAACATGTTTATAATATTAACTAAGAAGCCTAAGAAAAGGAGCTGCAGGTGCTAGAAGTGCTGATAATTTCAGAAAGATGCATTGAGCAAAGATTAGGGAAAGAACAGCAATACCAGTTCACACAGAGTCAACGCAGTCAATAGCTCCGTAATACTGGGGCGAAGCACTAAAGAGGAAAGTAAGGTAACTACATTGAAGTCAACTTTCTTCTTTGAGGTCCGGGCAAAGTTGTTAAATCTCTAGCTGTCACATTTGATGTCAGTATTGATTTATGAGGATGGCACATTGAAAAGACTGGCAGCTTCAAGGGATCTCACTGTTTAGCTATGCAAAGCTTGCTTTTAATCCCACAGCAGGTTTAGGCGCTTCCTGCTTTGTGTGCAGTCCTGGCTCGGCACAGCAGAGTTGCATAATGTGTAATGATTGGAGTATTGAACTACACATGACTAGAAATAACAAGAAAGAAAGTTTCTTTCTAAAAGGAGCCTCTTTTGGGTTACATTTGCCCACTTGGAGGGTGAATGAAATATGTTTTTGGCATGTAGCAAATCAGGAGCATATTTGTTGTTCAAATTAGTTACTTTTGAAGGAGCATTTTTGTGCTGCAGCTAAATGGAAAATAACTAAAGGTGGTAGCTGCTAGCCACAATTGGACAGGCTAAAGATAAGTATTTTAGGGGAAAATGTTTTTGCAGCGTGGCATGAGACCTCATGTCGAATAGGAATCAAAGTTAATGTGCAACTTTAACTGTTTGAAGGTCATTTCTCCCCATCCTGTCATACATTGTCCTGAACTCTGAATCAACTCTAAAATAGCCACAAGCTATTTTCATCTGATACGCTTCCATCAATACATCTGCCCTGCCCATGATGGTCTTATCACAGCTTTAGCATCTGCCTTGAACGTCCACTTTCCGCCGTCTGTCATTCCACATTTTAGGCCTCGGACAAAACAACAAACAAAAAAACGCTTAATCATTGGAGAGATAGGCCTACAGGCCAACATTATGTGCAGCAGTGTGTGGTGTAAACACCCACTGCCACCCGGCAGCATAATAATTACCTTCAAAAGAGAAAGCACTCAGCTCCTGTTGTCAGTGTCGGCAGATGAGGACTCCACATATTTACAGAGCGTTTTCCCCTCGTATGTTCCATGACAGCCTTGAATGCTCAGATGGACATGGTGAAAGCTACCCTGCTGTGTTGATTATGACTTTTTGCATATTTCTGTATATTCATATCTCAGAAAGACTTTAATCTCTTTGAGAACCACAAATCTTGTCTATTCTTTTATATATTTTTATATATATATATATATATATATATATATATATATATATATAAAATATATAAAAGAATAGACAAGATATATATATATATATATATATATATATATATATATATATACAGTATATATATATATATATAGTATATTTCATTCTGCAGCGGCATACAGTCGTGCACTGCGGTCCATGAACGAGGCAGAAGTATCTGTGGTTAGTTCACGTCTGTAAAAACAGCCGGACAGTTGAGTGTCTGTTATCTAAACTGCTAAAGTCAGATGTGAAGATAACGTTGTCGGTACCAGTTACAAACGGGCTTGGTAGTAAACAAAACATTGACGGATTCCATGTTTTTGTGTTTTTAATTTAGCTGAGCTAGACCAGAGAATATTCAGTTAAAACAGATCGCCAATGCTGTTTTGCCCTCATTGTTCTCTGTTTGCTGAAAGTTACTGTATGTAATGGTCCCCCGGGGTGTTTTATGTGGAGTGAGCACTGCACCAAACTCCTTTTAAAAATAGCAGGCAACACACACAAGACCATTTGGTCTAGTGTTCCCTGATTAATTTCACATGCAGTTAACACACCAGTCATCATGTTGTTCTAATAAAACTCCACTCCTGGGGCTCCTGCTGTTCACCACTGTTTTGGAAGAAGGAAATAATGGGAGTAACAGGCAAACCGGCTTTAAAATGGATGTATTTTCTTTTTTAAATAAGTGCAATGGATGTGAAGGTGGGTCATGTGATTTCTAAAATTAACTTTATAGCTACATTGTGTAAGAATTTCTCCCATCTAGCGGTGACATTGTATATGACAACCAACTGAATATTACTTTCTAGCCCTTCCTCCTACGGTGGCCAAACCCAAAATTAGCTTTTTCCATCGTTTACACGCAGCTATTCTAGCCACTCCAATATTAACTTTGGTCGCGTTTTCGTTTTAATTCTCAGGGTGTCACTGAGTGTAAGATGGCGAAAGGTGGAGGTATGTCCCTCTTTCGTTAATGTATTTTAAAAATGGAGGCGCAACATGGCTGCCGCCATTCGAGCAACTCGCCCGTATGTATTCTGAATGATTCTAAATTGCAGATTCTACACTTGAGAATACTTTGATTAGTTGGTGGAAGCAATTACACATGAATGAGCACACATTTGTGAAAGAACAAAGGTTTTTTTGCTAAGAATCAACTCAAACATTTTTAAAGAAACAAACATTTGAGAACGGAATAAGGTGTGGTGTCAAAATGTTGAATTGTTTTTCTTCCCCTACTCTGGGATTTAGTGTTCCCCCACCTTCCAAATCCCACTTTTACGCCTAGAGTAATAATACATAATGCATTGACAAGTGAGTACATTTATAAGTGGTAAAGTACATTTTGATGGTAAGTTGTGTTTCATTCCTCATTCATTGCATCTCTGACACCTGAACAAGCTGAGAAAGACATCTCAAACTATCTCTCCAAGATAAACAGTGAAGTGTCCAGATAAACTTTTTAGCCATCATGGATGAGAAGTCTTTTGAGTGCTTAGAATCACGGAGGGTTTAAATATCAACAGTCCCATGACAACTGAGCATCTCAATGACGAAGACCATGATTTGGTTGAAAACTCTAGAACAAACGAGCAAGAACCCTCAGTTGAGATTGTTTTGTTGAAAGCGCTCTATAGTTTTGTAGAGCTATGTTATGAAACTACCCGATCACGATTGTTTTGTGGTTCGTATCCTGTCATCTACTGAGCGCTCGGAGAACAAAGCGACAGGAAGCATGGCTCAGTTCATAATGTTCCAAAGGTTTAATAAGATACGCAAGAATATATACATTTACATTATTCACTTTTCACTCCGATGAAGTGAGAGCACATAGATGAGAAAGTGGCACCATAGGAGAGGAGGATTGGTTCAAGGGAGGTTCACGCAGATAAATCTTCAGGAAGGAAAGCACCGTAACAATTTATGATACAAATTTAACTACCAATTAAAACAGATTAGAGAGGCTTTGTTCCCAGTTGTCACAGAATAGAACGTGACATATAACAAGCTACATGGAAGAACACTTTTTTTATATCTAACATGGGACAATTTCTAAATAAAGATAATATAAACATACAGATGTGCTGATGTTTCTAAGAGACTGTATGGTTTTTATTAAGTTCTTTTCCATGTATGCACTAATAGTTACTACTATGGGAAGGCTGATGCCTTGTAATTGAAAGTTTTTTTTTAATGCAAGGTGCAATGGAATATTTCTTTGTATTTCACATTGTAACGACCTCAGACACGAAACTGGTGGACTCAAATGCATGACTCTAAAGCAGTAGTAGGTGTAACAGAAGTATTTTACTGGGAAAAGTTCAATCAAAACAACACTCACAATGAGGATCAAAGTACATACATAACGTAGAAAAACGCTCACTCGGAGGATCAAACAATCAACAAAAAACTTCAATCACAACTTGATAACCTGAAAAGCTGGCTGGGACGTTTGACGAGACTATTGTACAGACTGAACAAGACAAAGACAAAGGGAGACGAGGACTATTTATACATGAGGTAGGGGAAAACAGGTGAAACCAGTCAGGGGTAGACAATCATAATGGCGGGAAATTCACACAAAGGGAGGAAGTCAAGGTCTGAAACCAAGGGGTAAGCTTCGCTTCAGAACTCAAACCTCCTATGGCGCCATTTTGATGCTACAAAACGATCATTCCATTGACTGCCATTCATTTTTGATGTCACTTTGACAGCGAATAACTTTACATCTGAAGCGTTTAAAGACTCTATTTGCGAATTGTTTAACATGACAATGTATTAAAGGCTCCATTACCTTGTATCTCACGTTATGGCTCCGTAGCAGACGTTTTTGTAAAAATAGGCTAACGATTGTGTCATAACCAAGCGACTTACTGTCGCATAGTAGAGGAATTACCGTGTAGTACAGGAGAAGCTCGCAGGCAGTTTCAACTTACATGAGCTGTTTAAGTTTAATTACTAATGTTAACTAGCATTTTAGTTAGCAATCATTAGCCTGTGCCTATGTTATCTCCTTACATATACCTATGCCCTCCGTCTCTGCAAGATTGGGAATGATTGAGATTTCTCTTGGCACAGCTACCAGAAGACTTACAACTTTCAGACAGGTTGTTCACGTCACATTTACGTTGTCTCTCTCAGTTGGAGGTTGTGCAGTAACGCTCAGCGCTCACCGGAAAAGTGCTTCTAATAGACTTCTATTGGTCCAGTTTATATACTGTCTATGTCTGAAACGAGAGGGAAAAGGTGAGTACAAAATAAAACAGGGAGTGCACAACGAGACTAGACATGAGTGACTTTAACTTAACATAAAGTACTCATGACAACAAAGGACTAACATGAAACACTAAACATGAACAAAAATAAAATGAACATACTTGACGAGACACAACACACATTTAAATCTCTTTCCTAATTGTTAGCTGATAAGGAATGTATTTAAAATTTGGTTTCCTGATAAAGTTAGTTGTGTCATTTTATAAATTTGACAGTGTCGAGGAGACTAGAACATGCACGGTCTAACACTTGAGAAGCAACATAACAGGTTACATGTACTGTTGAATAATTCTACAGTGCAGCCCTGTCATTAAGATTATGTTTTTAAGAGGGCATAAAGTTACATGACTCCAGATCGCAAAGACTACTAGCAACATCCAAAATCTGTTTCCAAAGATTGCAGAAATATCAAACAGGCCAAGATCTTCACTGATGTCTTTACCAACAAGATAAACGTGATAAATGGATTCATGAACTGCAACACCTCGTTTTTATGTTGGCTGGACTAAAAAGAAACTAGAGAGAATTTTTGGTAATGAGGAATATTCCATGGCAAGACTGAATCTCTCAAAGCAGTTGCATTGAGGTCATCCCTGAGTCCATTAGAGGACGAGATACTGTTTGCTTCAAATGGAATTTCTAGATTTCAACCCTTGTTGTTAGAGTGCCTTTATTGCCATTGCATATAACAACGAAATTCAACTGCACATCCCCTGGTGGTGACACATAGTATGACAAGAGAACATAGTGAAACATGAATTAAGACATAGGAACACAGTAATAAATAAATTAATTAATTAATTAAGCAAATAAGTAAATAAATTGTAAGAATTGATAAGTAGCTAAAAGAAGACATAGTCCATAAAGTGCAATGCAGTCCATATGGGTCATGAGTTTAGGTGTTTTATGGCACTTGAAACTTTATTGTCCATGATGTGGAAAAATGCCTTTGGCTTCACTACAATCAACATGAATTACAAATAAGACAATAACAACAAACGTTAAAAAACACTGGGGGAGTTTGGGGTCTAATCATATGCAATCATGTACAGGTCAAAAGGCCAGTTACAAAAAATACAATGAGCAAATTCCGCCAACCTAAAGCAACAACATTCCCACAGCTCAATCATTTCTGTGTGAAGTGTTTTTTATTTTTTTTATTTATTAACTTTGAATTTGAATTTGCTTTTCTGAGGCTCCGTATACATTTCATTGTGAAGACAAAGAGGCGGCCTGTGTACATTTTCACAGCCTCCTCATTGATCTGTGTGATTTCTGTAACCCTGCCTTCCTCTTAGCTCCTATCCAGCTGTAGCTCATTGGTGTCATGCATTGCAAAGATATGTAATCAATCAGTGAAATTAATTTCCACCCTGTTGTTTTTTGGCCAATGCACTTATTGAGTGCAAATGGATTGGCAAATCGGTGCTGCGTCATAACACAACAATAACTTGTAAAAACATAAAAGCAGACATGATTTCCACTACAATGGATTACCTACAGTTAGTCAAGAAAGCTTCAAGGCACATTTTTTCACCTTACAGAAATGCAAATGCAATGTAAACTACTGGCTGCCTTAGAGCTGGGGGAAATCTATACACCATGGATTGTTGTGGGAAGTGCTCAGCAGTAATGCAAAGTATATCTGACTTTTAGTAAATGGGCTTAAACATGCAAAAATATTGATATGGTATTTTACAGTAACACAAGCAGAAAGACTGGATGCTCAGTATGCCACAGGACACTTGCTGAACTGCAAAATAATAACATGAAATGAATAGTAAAGTGTATTCTGTAACATGTACTTACCTCACAGGGGACAGAGGATGAGCATATTTTATATAGCCATATCCCTCATCTCAAGAAGAAGAAAACACTTAAATTCATACCACACCCTGCAATGATTAAATCAGTGATTCATTTGATTCACTGGCAGTGTTTGCAGTGCAGCCAGAGTGCTTTGAAATAAATACATTATTAATAGACCATAACAATAAAAGGCAAAATGCAACAACTCATAAATACCAGAGAGAAACGATCAAAACAGTAGAGCACACTGGAATGAGCTGAACCTTTAAACTCAGGGAAACATGGTGGGAATGAAAGCAGTAGTTAAAAAAAATAAAGACAGGAATACAATCATGAATAATCAATACAATAAACTTAGAAATAAAAAGAGAAATAAGAAATTACTTTTAGAGGATGTAGCATTAATACCATCCCCATTGCTTTAAGTACCTGCAGTGACTGTAGGTTGTCTCAGCTTTATGTACAGGTTAAACCAACTTAAACACATAATCAGTACTTCATTTTAATGTGTTATCTTGGTCGACCGGATGAACCAGATAAAAAATAGGCATATCCAATTTGTGGTAGACAAATATAATCTATAATGTTCATATCCACATACCACCTGGTCTCATAGGACACGTGTAATTGTGTGTACTGATGCACTATGACTTTCCTGTGTAGGAATACAAATTAAAAAAAAAACTGTAGCTGCATGCTGTGTATTCCCTGACTTGTCATCAGGAATCTCGGTGAAAACACCCCATGTCCCTTCTGGAGCTTTATACAATTTTTCCAAGACAACCAATTTAAATCGATGGAAGCAGAGCATGTTTGCTGGTACTGACATAATGGCCAAACCAATCTTACAACAATTATAAAATGATTCCTTGTCAAGAATGCAACAACAAGTGCAAGCCAGAGGGGCGGGTCATAAAATCACAAGAAAATGTCTTTTTTTTTTTTTTTGACACTTGGGCTGCCTCGCTGTTTGATGCATTTGCTGTAAAGAGAGGATATTTGGTGCAGGACATAGTACAAGGATTGTAAACTATTGGGAGATCAGTTAGGGCAGCCCAGTTTCTATTCAATGTATATTCTTATTAACCGGTTCCTATGATATCGTACGAAAACGTATGCACAAAAATTCATATGATATCCTAAAACATTTTTGGCGAGCGGTCACATGACAGTTAAGTTTAGCGGTCGTTATAGATAACTTTAGCTGAGAAAAGGTGACTGGGAGCCGGGTGACTGGGAGCCGGGTGACTGGGAGCCGGGTGACTGGGAGCCGGGTGACTGGGAGCCGGGTGCTAGTCACCGTGAGGTGGCGGTCGTTAAAGCAGCCGTAACAGTTAAGTTTAGGCACCAAAACAACTAGTTAAGATTAGATAAAAACTTGTGGTTTGGGTTAAAACACCCGCGGTCTCCTAAAGTATTACTCCAGGGACACGAACACCAGTTTCCTGTGTGAAAGTCTTGTGTTTTCTCCTACTTCCGGGGCAATCAGTTTATTACAAGAGAACTTCACATGGTACCTTTAATACATGGACACTAACAACTAGGTGTAATTAATGTTTTCTGATGCAACTAAACTGAAGGCTGTGACGGCCCCTCTGCTTGGTGGCTTTGCTGTTGCTGTGTTTTCTCTCTCCAGGGCTGCAGACTTGGAGAGTAATCAGTGGCATGAGACACTACTGGGCCCAGAGCGCCCCGTGCATAAAGGCCCGAGCAGCAGCAGTAGCAGGCCTTTGGTGGCAGATCTCCTCAACACACATTGTGTCTTTTATGTCATTTTTACAGCACAACACCCATGCAGCACGTTTTTTTTTTTTACTCAATTGACTCCCTACACTACTGACGTTATAGATTTCTACCTTCAATTTGTTGGATTTGTTGTTATTTTTTGCTTAATAAATTACTTTTTTTTGTTAGTAAACTCACGTGTCTCCCATTTTTGTCACAGTCTATAACGTTTGGAAACGAAGCCAACGAACAGGCCCATAATTTCAGTTACAGTTAGTTTTCATCAAGAAGTCAAACTTAATATGTGTATGTTATTATATTAGTTTACAGACTGGGCCTTAAATACAGTATGTGTATAATATAATAGTATTGAAAACAAAAAGCTCTGCACACTTACTACAGATTCTGTTTGATGATTTTAAATAAACAGTTGTGTGGAGGCATGTTGCTGAAACCTTCTGACACACAGTGCATATGTTGTGTCTGTATTTTATTCTTATGTTGTTTTCATGTTGATCTCTGCAAACCAAATGTGATGCTCTGGTTGCTATGGAAATAAAGAGTCCTGGATGTTGGAGAAAGCGTGTACAATCCAGTAGGAACTGTCTATGCCTTGACAGCAGTGTACCATTGACTGGGTTAGCAAAGCACACAAAGAGCTGGGTACAGATTTAGAATTGAAAGCCTGTGTTTCTGTTATGCTAGCATTCAAAATGTGCAAAGGAGATGTTGTCTTCTCTGCCCGTCTGAGGCAAACAAAGAAGAGAATGCATCTCAGAGGACCTGAGTGTATACAATATGTAAAGGTACAAAATGACCTCAAAATACAGGGAAACAAAAAACATCTAATAGTTTGACATTAGACCTACACTTGATTTGATTTATATTAACAATGGACCAAATGACTATGTGCAATGTTAAAGATGTCACTTTTCATTTTATTTTTTATTTAACCCATATTTAACCAGGTGAGAACGGTTGAAAAAATTATCTCTTTTACAGTTTTCTAATTTTATTTCCTCCACAGTACCATTGACATTAGATATCAGCACTTCTCTATTTGCAGTCTGAAAAAAAAATCATATAATATTTATATATTTTATATAATATTTTACTTTTTAATGATGGTATTCAAACTCATGAATCCATGTTTTTATGGCTACATATTTGGTACACTTGGAAACTTTGGGATTCTGTGGGTTTAAACAATGTTTGCAGAGCATGAGTTTGAAATCACTATTTCAAATTCAAAATGGTGAAGTTTAAGTTAATTATCCTGAGCCTTTTAGCCTCTTTTGGCTCATTGTCTTTCTTTTCAGGCCTGCAAACTCAACTCGTTCTCACTCCCAACGCGTCAAATACTGATGATTGGTCAGTTGCTCTCAATGTGGGATACTGACGCAAAAATCACCCTTTAGCGTCTGTACAGGACGCACCGGGCATAGCAGCAGCTTGACCGCTGCGCTGTAAGATGACGTAGTATTAAGAGCGAAAATGTTAGCGAGTAGCATAAAAGACAGAAAATATGCATAAGGTGGATGTTTGGGTTGGTGGACGGGTCAAACAACACAGGACTTTCACCCAGGAGACCGGGGTTTGTGTCTTGTTCGTGTCCCCGCTTTTGTCCCGCATGTCAATGAAACGTACATTTTGTAACCCTACCCACGAAAAAGTGACGCCAAGAGTCTCGAGCACGTCTAAATATGACGCTAAAGGAGACTTTTTGCATCAATAACAAACATCAAAGGCACCTCACCAAGCGTCTTTTTTTGCCGCGATGGGAGTGAGAATGTGTTGGCAAACTCCACCCAAGCTTATTTCCATAAGCTGAGTTTTGGCACAAAAAAAAGCCTGTAAGAATAACACCAAATGAATGCTAATGTTGCTCTGTACGTATTTGCTGGATGTCTAATGTAAGCGTCATTTTTTGTGTTGCACAGTATATGAATGCATTGTGAGCTTAATTTGATCATCTATATTTGAAATATTAAATGTTGACACAGTATACACAGGATGTAGTACCATGTGTTTTGGGGTGTCTTTTGTTATCATCTTATCATCTTATTACTATTTAATGTATGCATTTATTGCCAATTATTTGAATTATTTTATTCAAAATCTTCATTCCCTGTATGCTTTGTTTCACATGAATAACATAATTAAAACTGATTCAGGAGTTTAGTCAGCCTTCAGGTACTGTAGCGCTGAAAATCTTCTCCGCAGTTAATGAAAACCATATTAAGAACTCGTTAATTTTAATGTTTTTCAAGTTAAAATAGCAGTTAGCAGGACTCCATTTAGTCTTATTTGGTATATGTTGTTGAAACTGGCACACTGTCCTGAGGGTGTGCCACAAATAATGAGTATTCATGAGTGGTTAATACAGTTGCTCTGAAGCTCTTCTAAGTGCCATAAATGTGTTGCATGCCAAATTTAAGGTAAATTGCCACCGTAATTTGTCCCTTGAACTATCACAGTATGCTGGTTTATTAACCTCATGTGCCGTTAATTGACAGTGAAAGTGACGTATGGGTGCATACTGTACTGTGTGTTTGCCCTCAATGTCACCTGCACATAAGTTTTGTTTTGGCAGCTAACTTGTAGCTAATTTGTAGACACTTTAAGTCTATGTATAATGGATGTTATGGTGCAAGGGTGTACAGTGTCAATTGACTGAAGACGTGTTACAGATCATATTTTATACACTGACTGTAAAATTAATGGACAGAGCATCCGGTTCGGCAAAGTGAGTCAAATGCGGATGTGACTTAAACCTGCATTCTATCTAAATTCCAGCAGGGGGCCACTTTTGTGGTTGCAAAAAAGAAGGTTGGTTTCTATAGAAGTCTATGGTGAAATGATCTGCTTCTCACTTGATTTATTACCTCAGTTGGCATTTTCATGAAGAGTTTATGGTCTCAATCGCTAGTTTTAAGTATTTTTCAATACAGAATTATGTTCATTTTTGAATTATTGTCTAGACGATAGACAATAAAGCAGGGTATCTTTTGGGGCGTGGGTACTTTGTGACGTGTCAATCATGACAGAGGCTGGTTGTGTCCATGTTCTTGTTTGACCATCTTTTGGTCCCCTAAAAATGGCTTATTGAGCATTCGGTTGAACTACACGACACTCAAAGAGTCGGCTTTATAGTTTTCCGGTAAGTAACGTTACATTTAGTTTTAAGCCTGTTTTTCGTTAGAGGGAATTACGGTTGCACTTTGCTAACCAAGCTAGCGGGCTAACTAAAAACTGTTGCTATACAAACATAGACTGTAGAAATAGATTATTAAAATGTATTAAGAGTCTATGTATGCATAAAGGTCCCACCGAGGCTGGTAACGTAACTGTTTTCACCTGTTAATGTGGTGGCGTTGGGTTATCCTAAAGTAATGGTACCGTTAGCTTCATATCAAAGCTTGTTGTATAACGTTAGTGCAAATTAACCAACGTAAAGCTAACAACGTTTGTTAAGCGTTTCATTTTGCTGTTTGTGGCGCTGTTTTAATATACATTTATTTAATAAAACTGCCAATGATATGCTATAGTTCAGGTTAACATATTGTAATGTTACTGTTTGTTGTGGCAGCTTTACAAAATATATATTATTTGCTTAGATGTATTAGTTTAGAAATTAGAAATTGACACTGCATGTCCTTGTATGTTTTTTTTTTTTTAAATATCAGTGTAGTAAAGCTCATGTACATAAGATTTAATCATACCAGTTTTGGTAGCTGAATAAGTTGTTTAACATGCCATTTTTAAATATTCATCATACTTTTCTGTTATAATTAATTAACAATAAACCTGCACTAATAAACAACAGCTAGTGCATTTTCAATCACCTACAAGTTTTGTTTTGTTTTTCAAATGTACTACATCGTGAGACATTTTATATGTAGCAGGCTCACAGCTTGGGGGAAGAAACTGTTCTGAAGTGTACTTATGTTAAGGAAAAGGAGGAGGACATCTCTGGCTGCTCTTCCTCATAGGGACTGGTTGAAGAAGGAAAAAGGCTTTCCATCTCAGACTACCCTGCTTAACCAACAGATGTAGACTCTATTCAGACCAAGGTTGTTCTCATGGTCTCTGTCGCTCTCTTGGTTCCACGCAGCTGCCCCCCAATGATCCAGACTGTGGCAGGGTGGAAAAACACATTGTAATAGTGAGAAATGTATCATAGTGTAGGCTATAGAGAAATGCAAAATGAACAGCACTACTCTTAATTTCACACACCTATCTAAAAATGCATGATTCCCTTGGCTTAGTTATACAAAAAGTCTGCTAAAACGTTCGTTTAACATTAAATTGCAATAGAAAAGTAACTATTCTGGGGCATTGTGTAGGTGGAGATCCCAGCACTCAAAATAACTTTCTGAAAGAGAAAAATGACTCATACATATTTGAGGCCCGCATATAGTTAAATATTGGTGCGTTAATATTTAACTATATGCGGGCCTCAAATAGCATAATGTTGAACTGTACTTAATTTAATTGGGAGAATAATACACATTAATAACTGTTCTGTGGTGTAACATTAACTTAGTTTAAAAAAAAAATGTGCAGAATTACAGCCACTAGAGCCAGTCCCACAATGAGCTTTCCTTAGGATGTCCCATTTCTGTGTCTTTAACTATTGAGGAGGAGAGAGGGGGGGCAAGGTGGAGAGTGGGGGTGTGGCCTTGACCAACTGCCACTTTGCTCGCTTGAAAGCCATGATGTCTCTTTCTCATGGGTGGGTCAAATTCTCTGAGCAGGCGAAGCAGAGAAAGGGGAGGTACAATTGCTCCTTATGACCTCATAAGGAGCAAGATTCCAGATTATTCCAGTGCATAACCTATATGTACTAGTGTAGACGTTTGGTATCATTTCGGGCATTATTAGTGGGATTATTTACGAGATACAAACGTGGATCCTTTAGCCATTAATGCTAACTCTCCCAATGTTCGACCCAGGTGAAAAAAGCTTCTGGGGGGTTGTTTGGCTCGAGGTCATGGTGCAAAGGACCCTAGGGTGAAATTACTCCTAACCATCATTTTAACATCCAGTTTGTACAGTACTAACGCGAAAGTGGCCCCAATGAAAAGTTCCACATCAGCTGCAGCCGTATTGGTTGTTTTCGAAAATGCCTCAACGGCGATCCCCTTTACGGGTCTTCATCTCAAACACGCCCCAGTTGTAATTAGCCCGGGACGTCTCAACCGGCTGGAAAATATCCAAAGCAAAAGGGGACCGGATGCATCTGCAAGAGCTAAGAATACACAAGCTTGCAGATTCATCTGGTTCCCAAGCAACCCCAAGTTGCCAAAAAATCAATTGATATTGCTTCAAGAAAAACAAAAAAAATTGTTGTGAGACAAACCTGGAAGGTTGTGATTTGGGTAAGTAGAAGGTGTTGAAAATGAGGAACTGAGAAAGACTAACAGCTATCAAATATCACTTTCTAAAATGTAAGTAAATAACACAGAGCACACACTAGCTTTACACCGTGAATTATCAAAAATAGCCTTGTTCATCAGTCCTTCTGTTGAGTATCACACGCAACCAGGTTTTAATTTAGTTCAGCTGAGAGGCATGTAATTAATTTGCCATAAGCAGTAATGAGTTGCATTGTAGCATCTAATCACATCCTGTCTAAAGAGAAATTGCTCTGGTGTTTGCCTGTGTGTCTAGATATACTGTACCTGTCTTATGTCTTTTTCAAACCAAAATAGATTCAGCCTCTTCAGCTCCCACTTTGAAGTAATTTCTTTCCCCTTCTTTTGTTACAGTGACAGTAGGAAGAAAAAGTAGCAAACAAGGTGAGATTGGTTTGATAATGGCGAGAGAAAAAAGGAATAGGAGAATCATACTGTTCTTTGCAGGCCCCAAATAATTGTAAGTGTCCTTGGTGCACTGGGCTGTGGTAGATTTTAATCAGCTTCCCTCTCAGCCGCAGCATGATATGCGCCACAGGAGCAGCAGGACCCAGTTACCAGAGACACATACGACTGACATTTAGGATCTCTTGATGGCTGTGAAAGGGGCTAATAATGCAGTACATCAATTATCAATAGAGGCATGGTGTGAACACTGACTGTTAACTGTGTGGCACCTCAAACCAAAAGAGCACTTTTACCAAAAGTCTGTATTTATTTCCACTCATGCAGGGCGAGTTTTATAATGGAAATTATTTTAGTTGCTGATGACCACCTACAGTAGAAGCTGTAATCATGTTTGTCAAGCAAGTCATCTGTGACATTTGAGCTCTGTGGCCTGGCTACAGCAGGGTGATTTTCAAAATAAAACTATCAGACACTAATTAGCCGCAACTGCTCACGTGAAATGCCTACTGCTGGAGATATGTGGCCACACGAGGAGCCTTCATGCTCGTCTCACAGTGTCAGCATTTGCTGCAGTGGCTGCTTTGCAATCAGCTCAGAGGGTTGTCTGTGCACGGGCCTTTGCCACACAGGACAAGCTTTCAGCATTCAAATGATAAATGAAGGCTGGCTGCTGCCTGTCTCTGATATTTCTGCTTGGGAGTATCAGCAAAGGACTTACAAAGCATCTTGGGCCATGAACGTGGTTAAAGCTGCACTGATCAGTTATTGGCCATTAGGGGTCCGAAAAACATTAAAATCGCTGGATTGGAAAGTTGCTATGACTAACATGCTAGAACACAATTGCTGCCCTTGATCATGGAAATACAGTAAGTGCTGTAGGAAATTTGAAAGATTTTGCAAGGTGTAGAAAATAATGGGTAATAGTTAAAGCTGAGTTATTTGTTGGGGGAGGTCTGACATAAGGTACTGCATTACCGACTCATAAAGGCAGATAACATACAATAGGTTTATTAGAGCTTTTTGCTGAAGGCCAGCAGGCATTATAAAACCATGACAACATTATTAAATTTCATTACATACAATATTATAATTCTATTAGATTTCCATATTAATACAGACGTATTATCGTAATAAATCGTTATTTAGTCACATATATTATTAAACGTACCATATATACATTGTTTATAGGCCTACTAGGATTGCTGACTCTTCTGCTGTTATTCACATATAATCACAATCCCATTTTTGAATTGCTCTTGTATAGTTTCTATTTTTACTTCCATTATATTTTGCTTTTAAAAACCTTTTACTATTTATGTTTTACTTACTCTAACTGTATTTACACACATCAACTAAATTTCTCCTCTGGGGATAAATTAGTATTAAGTAAGAGTTCAACCGGTCCTAAATGGAGAACGATTTTATATTAGCTGTGTGATACCTTTGGTTTCAAAACCCTTCTCTGCCAGACCATAAACTGCCCCACAAAAGAGATACAGCATGGTGACATATGAGTCAACGGTACCATACGGTATGTATGTAAGTATGTATGTATGTAGGTACTGTATGTGTGTAAATAAACTGTGTTAACTTACTGCCATGTTAAAGAACACATACGGCAGGGGTGTCAAACTCAAGTTCCCTAAGGGCCACACTAGAAAATGAGAATCACATCAAGGGCCAGACGTAGAGTGTGTTGCTTTTATGTCATGGGAAAAGTTGACTGAATTATTGCATGTCTCATATAGTCTTCTCACTTACAGTTTGGTCGACAAAAATGTCGAAGAAAATGCCAAAAAAGGTTGGAAAAAGCATCAAAAACACGTGAAAAGTGACAAAAAGTAGGTGGGCCAAAATGTATTGTGAACCTAAATGTAGATAGGGGCCGGATAAAAATTAGCAAGGGGCCGGATTTGGCCCGCGGGCCTTGAGTTTGACACGTGTGATATACGGTAATAAGTTATTTTGTCACCTCAACATTTGTTTCACAAGGACGCACACATTAATGTTGTGGAGGACGATGAGAGCAACGAGCTAAAAGAGGCTAACAAGATCTGTAAAGCTGCAGAGTCAAGTGTTCCTTCTTTGTTGTGTTTGTTCACTAACAGCAACCCCATCCATCACCTCACACTCATTTGATACGGTGTTAATGTGAAACCTTAATATCCATAAGCAGCATTAACGATCAGCTTGGAACTAACTGAAACTAAGAAAAATGTTTGTGGTGGTCAAAAAAAGAGTGAAGTTTGAAAGTTATTTTTACTGCAAACATTCACATTAACATAACTTACCATCCATGGCCCACTTACTTTGGGGTAGCAGTAGCTCAGTGCGTGGGGACTTGGCTTGCGAACCAGTTCAAGTCCCCGTACGCACCATATACGGAGTGTGGACTGGCAGCTGGAGAGGTGCCAGCTCTTCTTCTTCTTCTTCTTCTTCTTCTTCTTCTTCTTCTTCTTCTTCTTCTTCTTCTTCTTCTTCTTCTTCTTACGTACAGGATAGTTTGTGTACTTTATGATCAACAAAGTTACAATCATCAAATTGTCTGTTACTACTGTAACATTGTCTCCTCCACATATTGTTTTTGCAGAGTGCTATGAACATTTTCCATTTCATATTCATTGCCTTTGTAATAATAATGTCTCTTTTCAAAAAGAGTGGGATTTTTCTTCTTTTTTTTTTTTTTTTTTTTTTTTTTTTTAAACCCACAAATAAAAACCATCAAAACAGTCTTCTCGCAGAAAATTCACACTGGCACTAGCTCTGCTGGACACATAATGGGATCTTCTGAGGACAAGGACCTCTTTACAAGAAGCTGTGTATTGTTGTAAATTGTTCAGTTGCTAAAGCACAATTTATTCTTTTAATGACTGATCTCCGTGGCTGATTGCTTTGGTGTGAACGCCCTGGATGATAATGGCGATAATGATCCGGGAGCATGCAGAGACTCAGCTCAGCACGCACTTTGTTGCAGCAGTCTGGCATATGGCGTGAGATTTCCATGCCTCCTCAACATTTGTTGACCTTGATTTGAGCCTGCCTGCCTCCCATACATAATTAGTACCTGTTAATTTCTGCATTCCTCCCCAGTCATTTAAAGCCAGGTGCCAAGTGGGAACAGGCAAGTGCCTAAGCAGCCTTCCCCTGTTTGAGCATGATGAGAGGTGGAGTGGTGCAGTCAATGGCGGGGCGGTGTTGCTGACCGGCTAGCTGGCTGGTGGCGGTCCCGCTGACTCACTTAGCTGATCGATAGCTAATTCCCTTAAATAATCAAGGGGCCTCTGCAACGGGAATGTGTTGGGAGGTGTGATATAATTGATTACTTTTGCTCTACATTTTCCCCAGTGAGTTCACTTTGCACGATACTCCGCCGCATTTTTCATTGAGCTGTTCACGAGATGCTGAGGTATGCTCCTTCCATGCATCACATTTGGTTAGGGCCGATACGAGGATATAATTCTCCTTTGCTAAGACATTTACTTTGGTGCAAATCTTGCTGAGCCAACCTTCAAGTCCTATCTCACTTAAAGCCTTATACAGATCTGTTTGTTTTCTTCCCATTTGTGACATTATGCACTTAGAAATATGGTACATATCCCCTTACTAGTTTCCAAGAAGCCACAGGAGCAACATGTTTGGTCACACATCCCAAACTCAGACTACAGTTACTACAGACTGAATAAATTATAGTAAATGGGGTCCCATAGCTTTCCTTGGACAATTCACTGTAATGAAACAATTATGTATGGAAGATGATGTTCAAGAACCCTTGAAAATCCATAAATTCAGAGTATCAACATGCAGAGCACTGACCAAATATTGCATCATGACCCCATTTTACCTAAAATGATTTATGAATTTATTAATTAACTGTTCATTGCAGTAATCTAAATTAGTTAATTTTGCAGAGAAACAAATTGTGCTTAAAGTTAGTTAAAAGATTACTGTGAAAACTTGTTTTATATATATCTACTTAGATGTGGGATCCAGGACTGTGCTGCGGAGGAGTGGAGCGAAGATGAAGAGGACCAGAGGCAGATTTTTTGCCAGCCTTGCAGTTCTCATGCCTCAGATCTTCTGTGTGTCAGCCTGCTTCTGTGTGTGTGTGTGTGTGTGTGTGTGTGTGTGTGTGTGTGTGTGTGTGTGTGTGTGTGTGTTGTGCAGGAATAATAGGGGGAAAGCAGAGAAAAAAAACATTTTAATCTTGAAGAGGCACTTTGACTGGCACAAACCATCTATTGTTTTATTCTGTATTCAGTTGCTTGTTTATTTGCCAAAACCCCAAACATTTTCAGGAGGACAACACTTAAAAGAAAAAGATTAAGTGCAAAAGCACTGAGCCAGCAGCAACTTAACACAACTGACAACCGCAATCTCACGAATGAACTCACATTGATTTCTTTCAAGGTGTAAATGAGTTGGTTCGGACACATTTTCATTAGTGGGGGATGCCTACAGTCTTTCTTGAACCACATTTGAAATTAAAAAAAATATAAGCTCCTAATTCTTTTGTAGTCCCAGTCAGTGATGGGTGTAATCAGTACTCAGTCAGTAATGTGTTCAGTAATATTACACAGACATTAGCCTCGTTCATGAATCTTATCAAAACTGACAGATTTTACAGAAAAACATGTTGAAACAAAAGAAATAAAAAACAAAAGATAATCTAGCCCAAGGTCTTTAGTTTTCGATCACATCGCATAATCTTCATCAACAGATGGAATTTGGCTAGTTGTCACTTTAAATTTCTTCTACTCCCCCAACAAAGGTCCGTGCTAAGCTTGAAATGTCCTCAAATCCTATTATTATATATATTATATAATTCTATATCCCATAAATGTGTATTTCACACTAAAAGAGCTTAAATATGCTTGTCATTCTATATCCAGGAGGAGCAGTTTGTTTATGGTTTATGTTTACGCAACATTTGAGCAGCTGCATGAAGAGGTTCCAGTGTTGTCTAAACTCTTTCAAATGTAACCAATTTATTATTTTAATGTGTATTCATGTTATCTGTCTGATAAGTATTAGTAATATTTGTTTATTAACTGACCCATTACCTGTCATTTTGCAAAAGTGGCCTCCATGGCAAAGCGAGTTGAGTATCCCTGGGTTTTACCCATGTTGCCACAGTTTTTTCTCAACTGTCTTAGGCCCTGTCCACACGAACACAGGTATTTTCCAAACGAAAAAAGAACTACTTATGCACATGTGCGAGTGCAATCAAAGATAGTATGGAAGAAAAGATGTCTCACTCTGTAGCTAAAACAGAGACCTGAACCCAAGGTGAAAAGAGGAACTGCAGCAGTGAGACAGAGCTGTGCAGTACAACAAAAATATGGTGTTTTTTGAAAATTAAAACATGTAAACACCCCCAACCGGCCCGTCAGACACCGCCTACCAAGAGCCTGGGTTTGTCCGAGGTTTCTTCCCAAGAGGGAGTTTTTCCTCGCCACTGTCGCACTGCTTGCTCTTGAGGGAATTACTGTAATTGTTGGAATTGTTGGGGCTTTGTAAATTATAGAGTGTGGTCTAGACCTACTCTATCTGTAAAGTGTCTCGAGATAACTCTTGTTATGATTTGATACTATAAATAAAATTGAATTGAATTGAATTAAACCTATTCTGATACAACCTTAAAATACAATTATGAACCTGAAAATGAGCATAATATGGGCGCTTTAAGCCCCCAATGTGTTGACACTAGGATTAGGCAATGGTTATGGTTAGGGTTAGGGTTAAGGTTAAGGTTAAGTTTAGGGTTAGGTGCCTTGAAGTCAACGGTCGCAGCGCTGCCTAGAAGGAGATGTTGGGGGCTTATAACACCATCAAGCCTTTGTTTACATGAGACGAATCTCTGCAATGGTGGACGTAGCTAAGATATTGCTGCTAATAACTGTGCTAACAGGGCTTGTTACATATATACAGATACATGCACACAATTCTCCCATTATATTGCGGAACAGAGGTGTCAGAATGCAATACTCCGCAAGTCACTGCTTATGACCGCCATCGTCGCCGGTTTTGGACGAGACCCGGTCGGACCTCTACGGGAACTTCAGGCTTCTGATTGACCAACAAGGCTTAACGGTTAGGGTTATATACCCGTGTATGTGTGGACTAGGCCTTAGTGGAGAGAAAGACTGTGTGTCTGATGTGGAAGATGTCGCACCGAAATATCAATTTTAAAGGTTCAGATTTAGGGTTAATTAAATTAAATTTGAATGATAACTGGGCAAGCTCCATCTTCTGATTAAAATCATCTGATATGAGTCAAACCAGCTACAAAATGGACATTGAGATGAGTTATTTTGTCAAATTCTAATAAACAAATGTAATTCTTGACCTTAGGGTCAAGAATTACATTTTGTTTATAGGAATTTCTCTTGCTGGCTTACTAACTGTACATATCACCATATTCTTAAAAATGTTACTTCTTTGTCTCTGCTGCAAAGTAAGTTGTTAATGTTGCCACCAAGTTAAACTGGTATTTCCTTTTCAGATCATTACAAAGCACTCCTGTCATTAACTTATTATTGAAAGTACATATAGTGACGAGTACATACTTTGAAGTTGAATCCAAAAACCCAAAGCCTGTTGTTGTTTTCATGTCAGACTAATAATAATAATGATAATAAATTCCAATGTTTTCACTCTGTTGTTATTACACACAGGTCTGAATTACACAAACACGCTCAGTACCTATACATGCACTAATGGAGAGATGTCAGAGTGAGGGAGCTGCCCATGGAAAGGTGCTATGAGCAATTGGGGGTTTGGTGCCTTGCTCATGGGCACCTTGGCAGTGCCCAGAAGGTGAACTGGCACCTCTCCAGCTACCAGTCCATCACCATACTTTGGTCCGTATGGGGACTTGAACAAGTGAACCTCTAGTTACTAACCCAACTCCCTACAGACTGAGCTACTGCCACCCCTACCACCTGTTTCCTTGAATCTCCCTCAGTCAATCCTCTGTACAGTTGTATGGCTTCCTCCAGATTGTATTTGGCAGTTGGCTTGCTTTGAAACTAAGATTTCCAATAATAATGATGTAAATATTGGACATTTAGACCCACACTGCAAACATCTGTCCACAACCCACTTGGATTGTGCTGCACAAGCTGTTCAGAGGAACTCAATAGACAATATTCTGAGCTGTAAATAGACAGCTCTGTTGAACAGCACAGGAGGATGTGTGGTGGAACTGCGGGAGCCAAACTTTATTTGCACAGTAAGTAAGTAAGTAAAATTTATTTATAAAGCACTTTTCACAGATAAAATCACAAAGTGCTGTACAAAAGAAGAGGTAAAACAAACAATGTAGAATGTGTATACATATGTAAAATTAAAGTGACACTAGTGAAAACCCATCAACCAAAAGCTTTCCTAAATAAACATGTTTTCAGATCCTTTTTAAAAGAGACATCAGAGTCTGCCAGACGTATGGACAGGGGCAGGGCATTCCATAGTCTGGGAGCAACAAACTCAAAAGACGTGTCCCCTCGGGTCTTATAACGAGTCTTAGGGACTACAAGCAGGTTCTGTCCAGCGGACCGAAGAGTCCGGCCAGAGGAATACGGCTTCAAAAGGTCCAGGATGTACTGTGGGGCCTGACCGTTTAAGGCTCTGAAAGTTAGCACTAAAATCTTAAAATCAATCCTGAATTTTACAGGGAGCCAATGGAGAGCCGACAAGACTGGAGTGATATGAGACCTTCAAGGAGCACCTGTTAAAAGTCTAGCAGCAGAATTTTGAACAATTTGCAGTTTGTTCAGGGCTGACTTATTTAGACAAGTAAAAACAGAATTGCAGTAGTCAAGTCTTGTTGATATGAAAGCGTGAATTATCATTTCCAGATCTTTTTTTGACAATATTTTGCGTATTTTACAGATGTTCCTAAGATGATAAAAGCAATTTCGGACGAGCTGTTTTGAGTGTGTCTTCAAAGACATGGCTTGGTCAAACACAACCCCCAAGTTTCTGAGGCTGGATTTGACAGAGAGGCCCAGAGAGCCAAGGTGCTGTTTGATCAGCGGGATGTTATGGTCTGAAGCAAAGATCAGCGTTTCAGTCTTGTTTGAATTTCTCTGCAGGTAGTTAGTGGCCAGCCAGTCTTTGATGGAGGACACACACTCTAGGAACAGAGACAAACAATGGAACTCAGCATCATTAAAAGAACAATACAACTGGACATCGTCGGCATAGAAATGATATGATACAGCCTTAAAACAACCAATAATTTGACAAAGTGGCAAAATGTACAGTAAAAACAAAATAGGACCCAAAACTGACCCTTGTGCCACTACGCAGGACAAATTGGACACATCAGACTGTACATTGTTTACAGCAACATTAAAGGTTCTGTCATGAATATAGGAAGAGAACCACTGAAGTACCGATCCTGAGAGTCCCATCTCATTTTGAAGCCGATTGATCAGTATACTGTGATCCACAGTGTCAAAAGCAGAAGTCAAATCAAGAAGTATAAGTACAGTGTAGCAGCCAGAGTCTGATGCCATCATCACATCACTAGAGACTTTGATAAGGGCTGTTTCAGTGGAGTGTAATTTTTGAAAACCAGACTGAAAAGTATCAAACAGGTTGTGCTGCTCCATAAAGGTGGTCAGCTGGCATGCCACTACTTTTTCCAAAATTTTGGAGATAAAAGGAAGTTTAGATATGGGCCTGTAGTTATTAGGTTCTGAAGGGTCAAGATTGGGCTTTTTAAGGATCGGGTTAACCACAGCGTGTTTGAAGTAGCTGGGGACTGAGCCAGATCTAAGTGACACGTTAATTATTTTTTCCACAATATCAAACATTTTCAACAATAAAGTTGTTGGGACAATGTCAGCGGGGCTCGAAGACGGTTTCATACTTCCTGTTATGGTCTTCACATCCTGTAGGCTGACAGGAGTGAAGGACGACCAAGACGACACCGGTGAAAGCTCAGTAGAACAAACACTGATGAGTGGAGAATTAACACTGGCCCTAATGTCATGTACTTTGTTCAGAAAAAACGACAACAAATTGTAACAGTCCTCATGTGTGTACACAGGCACAAGAGGAGCTGAAGGTACAGTAAGATTTTCAATGGTGTCAAACAAGACTTTTGGATTCTTCTTATTTCCTGACACAAGGTTAGAAAAATAACCTGAGCGAGCCTGCTTTATCAATTCATTCAGATCCAGCATCATGTCTCTTAAATAGAGTCTGTGTACCTCTAATCTAGTGGCTTTCCACAGACGCTCTGTCTTCCGACATTTTCTCCTAAAACTACAAATGTTATCATTTATCCATGGGAGGGCCTTTTTCTGTGACCCCGAGATCTTTCTAATAGGCGCTACCATATCCAAAACCGACAGACAGTGGTTGTTGAAACTTTGCACAAGTGAATCAACATCATCACATTCAAAAAAGGGGCGAGAGTCAAAAGAGGCAGAGAACTCACTAGGTGTTGTCTCACTAATGATGCGTTTTTGTATTACAACATTACAGACAGTAGGCATCAAGGTAAGCGACAGATTAAAAGAAATACAGTAGTGGTCACTAATTTGAAATTCTTCAACACTCAGTTTATCAATGTTTAGGCCACAAGAGAATACCAAATCTAACGTGTGGCCTTTTTTATGCGTGGGACCAGAAACATGCTGTACAAAGTTAAAAGAATCCATAATAGTCAACAGTTCAGCTGCAGTTGAACAAGAGGGATCGTCAACATGCAAATTAAAATCCCCAAGGACTAAAACGCGATCTAGTTTAATGATGGACGTTAAGAACTCAGAGAACTCGTCAAGAAATGAACGTGCAGGACCAGGAGGTCGGTAAACTAAAACACAGTAAAAGGGGTGTATTTTCCCAACCTTACACATCTGCAGCTCGAAGGAGTTGAATGAAGCGGTGTCCGTCAAACTGCAGCAGAAAGAATCCCGAAAAACCAGCGCAAGTCCGCCTCCACGGCACGCGAGCCGAGGAGTCCCAAACACGGAGCAGTCCGGGGGGCATAGTTCTTTAAGGTGAAAGTGCTCGTTCTCCCGCTGCCACGTCTCCGTAATGAACAGAAAATCCAAGTTCTCCTTAGTGAAATGGTCGTTCAGTATCAATAAACAGCTTGGTTAAACCTGGCCTGGTTACCTGGTTTTTTGGCCACTTAGGGGCAATGGGAACAAGGTGTAAACACAACACTGACATATCTCCTTTTAAGTTGATATGGGGGACTTGTTAGCAAACAGTCATGTATTTTCAAATCCTGCAAAGACGCATTCATTATGAATCATGTGGTTTCCTGGTGAATATCAATTCAATACTCACTCCAACATATTCTCACTCCCAACTCGTCACATAAAGACACTTGGTCAGGACACCTTGACTCACACAGTAAGTGGGAGGTTGTTTGTGTTTCCTTAATAAATCCTCCACTTCAAACGTTCTCCCGTCTGCCTGCCTGCTCTCTGCATTTTGGGTCCGCCATTCCCTACTCCTCCCTGCTACAACCTGACAGAGGTGAGGGACATCCGGCGTACATATACTGTATCAGCTGTTTCATTCATCCTTCACAGTCAGCTGTATGACCAGTAACGTCCACTTGTATTAATGTAGGCTGACAGCATTGTTTATGAATGTAGTCATTTATTAAAATGGACTACATTCATAAACTTGAGAGACTTGCAGTGTGACTCCCAATTTGCATATAAAGACTTGAGACTTGACTTACACTTTATTCAAAGCACTTAAACAAAGCACTTTGTGTTCTCATTAGTTAGATCTGGTCCCTGCGGGGCTACTCAGTCCTCATCAGCTCTTGTCCCTTGTGGGGACACTCATGCTTTACAGCAACTGGAACCGAGCCAAGTGATCTAGTCTGCAACAAGCTGGCACCCGCCTTAATCACCAGTCTAAAACCTGCTTCAGTCTCACCTTTGACCTTGTTAAAATTCCATTGTGTGAAACCTGCTCCAACCTGTCCTGAGAGGAGGTAAAACGTTTGTAATGACGTTGACATATAAAGAGAAAGCCTTTTTTCCCCTATTATCTCTTTTTATGCCTGATTGATTATAAGGGTACGCTAAAAGCATTATGTCATTATCTTTGGCTGCTAGGCTTTATTATCTGGCCTTACAGACTTTACTGGATTGAAAGCACACTTATCACTGTACCTTGTTATGCAAGAGTTGGCTGGCACTCTCTGTCTCCTTGTAGAAAATCCATTGCTGTAGTTTTATTTATAAGTGCATTCTTGGTCCACTTTCTGTCATATCTTTGAGATTACACTTGTCAAAAGTCTGGTTAATGCTACATTCACAGGACATGTTCCTATTATCTGCCCTGAGTCTTTGCATAGTTGGATAAAAGGGCTTTAAAAAATACTCTCTTGTAGTTGGACCTCACTATAGAATTACTTAAAAATGGATCGACATGTCTCACTTGGAGAATTTAAAAACCTCACAGAGAGCCTTGGGGAAGATTCCTTTTTAAAGTATTTGTGCATTTGTGTCATGATTTATCCCCCTGCCTTGTCAATATCTTGATTTTTGTCATACCATACTGTTACCCCACCCGTAGGCAGCCCTATTGGGCTAACAACACTCCCAAATCAACCACAGTAAACACCTTTAAAACAATCAAATTCATGGGATTTATTAACATAAAGGCATACAAACAAGACAATACAAAATCCCAGACTGAGAGGCAACAAAACCAGCAGTCCCCACGCCAGAGGCCTCCCTTTTCTGCCTCTAGCACGGGAGCTTTTAAGTTTCTATTTCTGACCAACATTCAACGCTGGTGTCATCTCACCATGGTCATTCCCCAACTATAAAGGTCCTGCACAACAACAGTAAACCCACACGGGTGATTTGAATAATTTTGTTTGAGTACACTGCTTCTCTTTCCTGTTCTGCCCACATTCAACCTGAGAAATAAACACCTGTGTGGGTGGGGGTTTTTTTTTCAGTGAAATTCAACACTTCCTGCAAATTCTTAACATTAGTCGTCCACCGTGCTCTTTAATTGGGGGCTTTTCATGTGAAAAATGAAATGGGCAGGAGGTGTTGAGTTCCATTAGGGATAGTGGAAGTGGAAAGAAAAAAAATGATGAAACTAGTATTTCATTTAAAACGAGAAACTTAGAGCAGCAGAGTAGTGAATGTGACATGACTCTTTAGCTGTATTGATGGAATTGGTGCCATGGAAAAGTACATTATACTAATTTTGCAATGTGAGCTTGGCTTTCTCCCTCCTCCGCCTTTATGTTTGTTTTAACCAGCCCTTATTAACGGCCATTTGTTCATGTTGGACACAGCATGCTGGCTATTATTTCCGACTCAATGTTTTAATCCTGATTTTCATTGGAAGATTGACTGTATTTATACTCTGCGGTTGTTTGTGTATATTTACACAATCTTGTTAAATAAAAGTTGAATGTCAGTGGGGCTTAGTAAAGTAAAGGCTAAGTGAAAGTCAAACTCTTTTTTTTTACCTGCCAACCGTGCCTGGAGAGTATGCTGTTTGTTGTCTAAAAAGGTGGCATGCTTTAAATTCCGTTGCCATGTTTCCGCGGGTTTACAGGTGTCTTAGTCGGCATAACTGATAGCGAAATCTATGCTTATTTTACACGGGGCTCTTCAAGTATTCATTGCCTGTCTATGCAAATATCACTCCCCTGTCTCATCTGTATATTTGTAACCTTTCGTATTTGTTTATCTTTCCCAGAACGGGCTCTGTCAGAGGAGAACGCTGACCTTTCAGATCCACCCCAGTGACCCAACAGCAGCAGCAACCAGTGTGGAGAGATCACTGGCAGACAATAGGCTGTCAGACACATGGGTAATGTATAAGCTGCAGTGGCGGCCGACCTGTGACAGTGACAGAGGGAGAATGTTAACCCGGTGCTTGGTCTCATTTCTCACGCTCTATGCCATATCCTATTGAGTTAGCTTTACACCCCAGGAATGTCTTTACTGTCAAAACAGTCTGAGATGTGGGTGTACTTCTAAAATGCAACCTGCCTCCTTCTGTGTGAGTGGTCCTGAACCACAGGTTTACCTCTATTGTTTACACTCATTTCCTTATAGGTAACCCTAAACTAACCTCAGCAGCCGAGATGTCCCAGCCGAGTTGAAGTTGAAAATTATGCAAACTATACCTACAATTAGACTAATACACACACACACACACACACACACACACACACACACACACACACACACACACACATACACACATGCACACTGTATGTTGGTTTAGCACACTTTGGGGAATATTAGATAATTCCCTGTGGGCTTGCACTAAACTTAGTTTGCCCAATTAAGACATCATATCATTCTAAATACATCTGCACTGACACAAGAGTTGTGTGCCTCATAAGAAAATGTCATTCATACATGAACGGAAGATATAAAAATGGAGTAAGTGGATTTTTGAACCTTGTATAGAGCCAGGCTAGCTGTTTCCCAGTCTTTGTGCTATAAGCGTAGCCAATTGTCATCTAGTCTCCCTTTGCCAGACCTTCCTCCACAGCGCTGCGGAGGAGGGTCTGGCTAAGCACTGGAAACAGCCACTGTGCCGCTGCAAAATAGCCTTGGGAGGGAACTTGTTTTGGTGGAACATGTGTACGTTCAAAAGTAGTTTTAGTCATGCAACAGAAAACTCAGATTGGACAGATAGTCTAGCTAGCTGTCTGGATTTACCCTGCAGAGATCTGAGGAGCGGTTAACCATAGTCCTCATAAATCCATTGGAGTTTGTAATTCAAACACAAACAAAACGGAAGTTAACGGACATCCGACTGAAAAGAGTGAAATCCGGCGGAATTTCTGACGGCAACGGAGCAATCCCGGAAGTGGAACGTCATGGATATAGACTAATTGCCACCTGGCTCCATATTTAATTTATAGACATGAGAGTTATTTCGATCTTCTTCTTCTTACTTTTTGCAAGTGGGTAAATAAAAGTATGGTACACAGCTTTTTTCGATTCTTGATTTTGATTGATTTGATGACACTGAATAGCAGACCTATGGTATGGATGCAGTTCTGATTGTAAGCTGCAAGACTATTTTAAAATCAATAAAATATTTTTTAATCAATAGTTTGTGGCAAATTATCGATTTCTTTAGTAAGTGATGGAATAAGTGGGATAATCTAGAGCGAACAAGTTATTATTGCAAATTAATATATAATTACTTTACATTAACCTTACTTAAATTTCTCCAAATGTGGCAGATTTTAAGTAATTCATGTCTCTGTGTTCTCCTGTTATGTATTTTATTGAACCCCTAATTCATTCAAATTGTGCACATCTCATTTGTATCATCCTGGCAACTGCCATTAAACATATTTAACAAAGCACATGTCACACATTTAATTTTTTTATGACTATTGTCAGACCTTTGTTTGGTAAAATTATGTAATAGTCAGGCAGTAGGTTGGCTAGAAAGCCAATGCTGTTACAGTAGGCAGTATAAATATAGATCTCATGCAGCTTAGTGGTTAAACTGAAAATATGAGAGCAATGTGGAATTGTGAGTAGCTGTTCAGGTGTTTTAAATATGTTGTCAAACTGGAGTTCAAGCTGTTCCTCCTTTCACCAGAATTTGCCTCTGTAGACAGGTTGGGCAGGTTTGGCAACAGAGGCTGAGACAGCAGCTGCACATCAGCCTCCATATGCCACCACGTCCTACCATTCCTTCAAGGTTTTTAAATGAGAATGGGGGATGTTGAGTTGTTCATTAAGTTCAATGTGGCTCATCAATGAGAGGAAAAGAACAAACTGAAACAAATCCCTTTTGATCCTTACATCCTTACACACGTCAGAGATTTTCATTTTTCATTCTGAAACTCTGATGATATTGCAGCTATTGTGCATATTTAATTTTTGGACATATTTGTGGAAACTGCGTCAAAACTTTCAGTCTCTGGGGGACGTTTCCCATAGCAGCGGCTGACTGACAATTGAGGGCCAGTGTTGCTATGAGACGCGCTGTCAACTTCCATGTTGTGCTTCTGACTGAAGCACGTCATAGCTTACAAGGCAGTGGTAACCGATGTAGAAGTCTTCCATTATCCATCTGTCCTGCATTATTTCTGCAGTAATCAGTGATTCTTTAACACTCCTCTCTCAGTCAGACGAATTGCTTGTGTGCTGATTGATGTCTGAAATTAGAGCGAAGAAGGAAGTAGACCTGCCGCCTCCTGTTTAGTTCGAGATGATATTGATCAAGTGTGGGCTTTCACTCAGCTAATGATGAGTGAAAGGATAGAGGGAGCTATTAGTTACGAGTTATTGATGTATTCACAGTCCAACTTTGTACAGTGGTTTGTACTTTAATAATTCCCCCAGAGAGTCTCTAAACCTCCATTAACGCAAAGGCCCCATATTCATAATGTTGGCTGTTTTATTGTTTTAGATGTCTGACAAAGTGATAAAGTAATTTGAGTTATTACAGGCTTATATGTTCAACTCATTTCAAGTGAGTTAGCTTGAAGAAAATGGATTCGAATTTAGCCAATAATAAATTTGACATAGCCTCAATTTAGATAGCAATCGATTCATTTCATTCAAATTAATTTGGCTCTGCTGGAAGTATGAATTAACCTGTCTATACCCCCCAATGAGATATGCACATTTCTTAGCAAGGGCTCTGCGTCAGTTTATTGATTACAGCACCCTGCCAAACAATCTCATCCTAAATTGTTGTGCTTAATTAAAACAGAGCAGGTTTTTGTGATGTATGAAAGAAAACCTTAGCTTGTCCAACTATGTTTGTGTGTCTTTAATAAAAGAACCATTTCATTCAGAATATCTTCGAAGGAAATACAAACTCACGTGAGAGCATTTAACATGATATCACAAAATGAAGAAAAACTTATTTGGGGTTTGTTTTTTTTATTAAGGCATCATCATCAAATTTCATTACATTTTACAGGCAGTGGTAACCGATGTAGAAGTCTTCCATTATCTATCTGTCCTGCATTGTTTCTGCAGTAATCAGTGATTCTTTAACACTCCTCTCTCAGTCAGACGAATTGCTTGTTGGCTGATTGATGTCTGAAATTAGAGCAAAGAAGGAAGTAGACCTGCCGCCTCCTGTTTAGTTCGAGATGATATTGATCAAGTGTGGGCTTCCACTCAGCTAATGATGAGTGAAAGGATAGAGGGAGCTGAATAGATGTATTTCTTCACATATACAGATATATAACTATATAACAAAGTACAGTAAGAAAGGTTACATAAAAATAAACAATTGTGAATTCTATTTTACTGTACAAAGGCTTTAGATACATAAAAAGAGGAGAGAGCGTAGTTAATCCCTGCTTATTCTTTCTTGCCCAACCACAATGTATCAGTCAAAAGACGTTTCTTGCTGAAGGTTGTCGCTCAAAGTTGAAGCAAACTTAGAAAAAGAAAAACAATGAAAAAATAAAGACATCAGACATCAGGTACGTTCTAATTTGGCTCTAAGTATGCGGCAGGTAAGCACTATGTAACTCTCCAGGGTGCACACTGTCGCTACGAGAAACTCAAATCTCTGTTTGGACACCTGGAGGTCAGAAGATTTAAGCGGTATATTATGATGATATTATGATGTTGCTACGGAGTAAGACCAAATAAACGACTCCCTTCCTCAATACCAAAATCTCAGTATATAAATAAGAAAATAGCACCCAGCCTCTCTCCACATCCCTCGCTGTGACTGCCAGTTGTGGAATATCTGCGAGCGCAGTTCAAATGCATCTTTTTATTGCCTTCCCTATGTTATAACAGCAGGTGATTGTTGATATGGATAATGTTATTGTTCACCACAGTTTTTGAATTTTGTTACAAACGGCTCATCGGGCCAGCTGTGTCATCTGTTGTTTAGGCAGCAGAACAACAGCACTTTTTGTTCAACAAATGTTTTTTGCATCAGCAGGAGCCACATTCTGGTTTCTTTTCTTTAGCTGTAGGAGTGTGCTCCTATTCCAGCTGATTAAAAGTTAAAACAAAAGTTATAAAAAAAAAAAGTAAATCATTCATTGACTGCAAAGCATATTCTTCATTATGAAAGATTTGATTTGATACCCTTTGGCAACATAAATAAATGTCAATGACAAGTAGTTCATTTTGGCTGTTACGGTGTAGTTCAGATAGATTGCCTTCAGTGATTCCTCTATTTAATTGCTATAAATCTACTCAACACAATGCACCATTTCACAAGCGCCTTTCCATCCACAAATGTCTTATTTACAAAACTCAGCACTGTAAGCTGTTTATCAGATGCCAATTTGGCCGACTTTCTTTCAAGGGAGTTCATGAATTTGGTCTTGGGAGTCTTTTCAGTTTCAGCGGCGTCCTGGAAAGTTGGTCATTTGGATGTTGTCCCCTTGGAGTCCTGGGTTGTAATAGGCCAAACCACCAAAGTTCAAGTCCAAAGGTTCGTTGTTGTCTAATCTGATAACTAGAAATCAGAAATCAAGTTAACATTAAACATTTTTTATAACTGAAATCATTCAAGAATCAAGAAAACCCAGATGGTCAAAGAGCAAGGGTTCCCTGCTGAGACTTCATTTTTGAACAAACATTCAAACAAATCAATCGTACAAAGCTCTATTCCTGAATAAACCATCATCATTCCTGTCATTGTTGTTTTCTGCACCTACAAGTACTGAATGCAACAGGTTCACACCCAATATATAGAGCTTTTAGAAAGTCATTTGGGGAAATTCAGGAAATCACTAGCAGAGGATAGAGTAAACAAGGCAGATTGAAGGTAAGTAGGTACAACGAAGACGTGAGTTCTCTTAACTACCAAATAACAACTGCAACACAGAGATAGGGTTGCTCAATTTCCTGAGAGGACAAAACAATAAATCCCAACAGATTCTTTGACAGGTTGATGTTAGAATGAAGCATAGGTTGATATCATTGTAAATAACATGGCTAAGGGGTGAGCGGGGTCAAATGGACCCCTTTCTCTCATTTATTTTCCCATTAAAGTATTTTTTGTGGAGGGTTTTTTTTCTTATCCAAGCTGGGGATCTAAGAATAGAAGGTGCTGTGTGCAACTTATTCTCATCAACTGGTCCATAGGATATGGTACATATGACCAACAATGTGTATGATATCTTAAGAAATTTCAGTGACCGGTCAACACCGGTCGGGACTATTGGCGTCCCTTTTGACACAGTTCCGTTAAGGAAAAGGTCGTGGGTGGGCTTACGCTTCCGTGAGACGCGGTAATAACGGGACGGTTAAAGAAGAAAGCGCCTTTAGGAAACGTGCCGGGCGGGTGAAAGTCCTGTGTTTGACCCATCTGCCACCCCAACCAACCTCCTTACGCGGAATTTCGGCCTTACATACTACTCGCTAAACCCTGTGTAGCTAATGCTCAGCCACTGTCCAAACGTCCGTATTTTACGATTTCGGAGTGAGAACGGGTTAGACCGGTCTCCGTTAGGCCTTTGTGACGGTTAAGTTTAGCCATGAAAACGGTTAAAGGAACACGCCGACTTATTGGGAATTTAGCATATTCACCGTAACCCCCAGAGTTAGACAAGTTGATACATATCCTTCTCATCTCCGTGCGTGCTGTAATGCTGTCTGACGGCTCCAGCGGCATCAGGCCAGCACAGAACATGCAGGTGAATGGTTCCAGCAATCCTACTGCTCCGAATAAGTGACAAAATAACGCCAACATGTTTCTATTTACATGTTGTGATTTATAGAGTCACAGCGTGTACAAAAAACAACGTAACATGACACACAGCCGTCTTCTAACTGTAAACAAACCGGGAACTATATTCTCAGGCGGAAGAATATAGTACTTGGGCAGAGTGATATGCTCGCAGCAAGCCTGTCTGAGAATATAGTTCCCGGTTTGTTTACTGTTAGAAGATGGCTGTGTCTCATGTTACGTTGTTTTTTTGTACACGCTGTGACTCTACAAATCACAACATGTAAATGGGAACATGTTGGCGTTATTTTGTCACTTTTGTCACAATTTGGAGCAGTAGGCTAGTTGGAACCAGTTACCTGCAGGATCTGTGCTGGGCTAAGCTAATGCTGGAACCGTCAGACAGCGTTACAGCACGCACGGAGATGAGAAGGGTATGTATCGACTTGTCTTACTCTGGGGGTTACGGTGAATAAGCTAAATTCCCAATAAGTCGGCGTGTTCCTTTAAGATTAGAAAAAAAGCGGACGGACCTTCACCACTTTTCTTTCCGCTTCAAAAACAAACTCTCTCTCTCTTTTTTTCTCTCTAGCTGTTCCACTCAGCCCTCTTACTAGAGGCTTTCGAGAACCTCAGTTGTGTGTACTGTAATTGTAGCAGGTTTTTTTCTGTTGCATGTGTTTTTGAGGTTTGTGTGTTTTTACTTTGCATCGTTTCTGTATTTGCAGCACGTTTCTCCTAATTGAAGTGTTTTGGGCCATTGTAGCACGTTTGCCCTGGCCAGCCATCGTACTTTGGGGATCATGCTCCATTAGCCTCCAAGCCTCTGACAGTTTAGCCAACAGGAGCACAGTGACACAAAATAAAAAAATATATTGAAAGAACTTGCTGTTAACTGCAGCTTACAGGTCAAGGATAGTGGTATTGAATAATAATATCTACAAGAATAAATAATTATGCATACGATTCAAAGTGGCAGGCATTCTAAGCCTTTTATCGTTACTTTGTAAGCATTTTGTCATGTTTCCATCATACTGGTGCACTTCATAGAAGTTACTGTAATTTGATTAGCGATGTGTCCCTCTACAACTCTAAGTTGTATTGTATTAAATGTTTTTACCGCAACAACATTTTGTTTTGGAAGATTGTTTTTGAATCATGAGGGAAAAACAGTCTTTCAAGGCTCAATTCACATTGAAGGGCATCCTGCTGCTCCTCCAGTGTTTGAGAAGGTATGCATGAAATGGGCCTAAGGACCAACCACTTAGGATGTAATCTGACTCATCTAAAATATGCAGGTAAGCATCTATCCTGCAATCTGACTTGTATGCTGCAGCAGAATATAAAACATGCGGGTTCATTTCAGTTGGACCTCAACAGGTTAAGAATGAGGGCGTGCAGGGGGAACTGTGACAAGAACATGCTGTCTTCCTCTTCATGGCAAGAATTAGCCAAATGGCAAACTGTCAGAGTACATGATCCCATTTTGCATGCTAAGCTTAACTTAGAGTGTGTTCGTGTGTGACCAAGAAAGAGAGGTGCGGAGGAACCAAGGGCTAAAAGGAAAAGTTTGACATTTTGGGAAATACTTCACTTTTCTTGCTGAGAGTTAGATGAGAAGATGAGTACAACTCATGCCTGTATGTTGAATATGAAACTACAACCAGCAGTTATATCTTATGTACATCTATACATTATATCTTGTTTCTTCAATCCTTTAAAAATTAAGTGTAGACAATAAAAACTGCTGTTTGTCAGGGGTTCATGTATCACACTATTTCCCAAAAATGTTAAACTAGTGTATAATGTAAAGATATTTTAGCATTATGTTTAGACTTTGCACTCTGCCGCCCACCTACTGTACCAGAGGTTTTTTTTATATACATATATTAGAAAACGTCAGGTCAAGTTGGCAACCCTAATTAAATGCTGATCAAGCAATCACAGATAAATACATTACATAATTACATTTGTCCTAGTGTGGAATTTTCCTTTAAAATGATAACAGGGTTTAACATTGGCTGTATTAGGCAGTGCTGGGACATACCTGGGGCTGAAGGATACTCCTCAACCAGTTTAGTGTGAGAGAAACCCTTCTGCTGTTTCTTCTTCAGGATGATGTAGGCTACCAGTCCCACAATGGCCACAGCCACCGCCGTTCCCAGAACAGCTCCCCACGCTTCGTTCCGTTTATTCTTGTTGGTCCCCGTTGCCAAACCTTCATTGGAGGAATGAGGGGTCGAGGGGGTGGGAGACAGACATAAATAATATGTAAACAACAAAATGATTTATATCAACTGCTGTCTTTGAGGGATATTGTCAGATAATTATTGCTAAAATTTGTTTTTGCACTTGTGTTTCTAGTGGCAGTACGCTGCATAGATACACATCCCAATTAGTCAGCTGTTGTCAAATTCACGCTGCGATAATTAATGCAATTAACAAGGCAAAATCATGATCATTTCTTGAATACATTTGAATATTTAAAGACGGCAGGCTGTGCTCATCATCTAAATAAGGTGAAATGTGACTGAACATTACTTACTTCACTTACACTTTTTTACATGTAAATATAGCAGTAAGTTAATCATCTGCAGCGATTCACATCTTTCCCCCACACATTATGAAAAAAAGTATGACATGATGAAGTAGACGTGTAATTGTTGACGTTAAGAACATGTTCTACTCTTCTGTTTCCCAGTTTGTGTTCACGGCAACAGCAGTGGAAAAAACAGTTTCTGAAAGTGACAGAATTGTTTTCAATAGCCTTTGACATAGAAATACTACATTTGTATTTTGTCAGGACTCACACATAAATAATTCAGTGGCTCCGTTTATCTACAAATGACTTAATTTACCCACTTGCTGGGATCAATTTACCCCTAACCTGAGGCAAGTTGAACCAAAAGATACATTTTTTCAGGCAGTGTTTACTTTAGCTGCAATCCTCCATTTCAAAATAGACAAAATAAGATATCAGTGGAAGTATATATTATATATACTGTGTGTACTAATATATATCTTACTCCACTCTCTTCTGAATGTTGGCTCACAAACATAGTTGAGGTTACTGTAAGTAAAAAATATGTTTTCACATCTTTTAACTGTCGGATGGATTGCCATGATTGTTGGTACATACAGGTGCTTTTCCTCTCAGCATGAATTGTAATAATTTTGGTGATTCCCTGGTGATTTCCATGTAGTGGTTCAAGTCAAAACTTCAATTAGACCAAATACTACAGTAATTTGGTTTATGTCCAAATACCTGCAAAGCTAATGGAATTCCCATCACGCTCAGCTTGAGTTGTGTTTAGTGCTAATTAGCAAATATTTGCATGCTAACACACTACTGTAAACTAAATGAAAATGGTGAAAATGGTATAAACATCCACATGTTACAGTAACATTGACATTGTGAACGTATACTACTAGCATGCAGATGTTAGCGTTCCCCGTATAGCATCGCTGTGCCTCACAGCGCTGCTAGCATGGCCCTAGACTCTTGTTGTATTTTGATGAAACAATTTAAGATTCATGAAGTGCCTCGGTCAAGCAGCTGGAGTAAGTGGATATATTGTGTTTATTGATGACAGTGACAGCAAAGTTCTCTCTGCTCATATTTATAGACTCTATGTTTATCTGTACTCAACCGTCTGTCTTTTTGTATAGTTTGTGTGCACACGCTGTGCCTGTCATGGTAACTATGGAGCATTTTTTTGTTTCCCCACTGTTTATTGCCATCATCTGTTAGTGTTATGTCCTGCTGTCACATCTGTCCGTGTGATCCAAGTTTTATTTTAATCCCAACCTCACGCCAGCTCCCTAAAAGCCCCTTTTTTCTTTGTCTTGCCATGGTGTACATGGCTTCAAGCTGCATATATTATGCAGGAAAAGTTACTTATTGAGTAGATAGATAGATAGATAGATAGATAGATAGATATGACATTTGCACTGCAATACGACAAACAGCCTTTTCCAGTCCTACAGTATCTCCTTGATCTTGTGGTTGACACCAAAGACTAGTCTCACGCCCCTGCACAGAGGCAGCAAAAGTATCTTTGACCTCAGTCTCTGGCCACCTCTTTCAGATTCTTTTGCCACTAAAACAGGGGTTCATTGTCCTGCTAAAAAGGTGGTTGTAATAGACCCCTTCACTCACTCGCCACATCGATAGCACCTGAAACCCAATCTAACCTTTTCTTTTGAAAGAAGGGCAGTTTGTCTTCTGCCAGTGGGAAAATAGATGCAGGCAAATGTGGGTCAGGGAAAGGGTGGACAAAAGCAATGCGTAAAAGAAGAAACATTAATATATGCTCTTGAGCAATGATACAGTTACTTTAAGTCACTTAAAGTGATCTCTGTAAAGGATGTTGTGCCTGTTTGGTTGCTTTATTGCTCCAACCTTAAAGGAACACGCCGATTTATTGGGAATTTAGCTTATTCACCGTAACCCCCAGAGTTAGACAAGTTGATACATATCCTTCTCATCTCCGTGCGTGCTGTAATGCTGTCTGACGGCTCCAGCGGCATCAGGCCAGCACAGAACCTGCAGGTGAACGGTTCCAGCAATCCTACTGCTCCGAATAAGTGACAAAATAACGCCAACAGTTTCCTATTTACATGTTGTGATTTATAGAGTCACAGCGTGTACAAAAAACAACGTAACATGAGACACAGCCGTTTTTTAACTGTAAACAAACCGGAACCATATTCTCAGGCAGAAGAATATAGTACTTGGGCGGAGTGATATGCTCGCAGCAAGCCTGTCTGAGAATATAGTTCCCGGTTTGTTTACTGTTAGAAGATAGCTGTGTCTCATGTTACGTTGTTTTTTTTGTACACGCGTGACTATACAAATCACAACATGTAAATAGGAACATGTTGGCGTTATTTTGTCACTTTTGTCACAATTCGGAGCAGTAGGCTAGTTGGAACCAGTTACCTGCAGGATCTGTGCTGGGCTAAGCTAATGCTGGAACCGTCAGGGAGCGTTACAGCACGCACGGAGATGAGAAGGGTATGTATCGACTTGTCTTACTCTGGGGGTTACGGTGAATAAGCTAAATTCCCAATAAGTCGGTGTGTTCCTTTAACACACATTAGTCAGGAGGGCTTAGAATTTCACACACACATGCTTTTTTTTCTTCAGGTATCTGTCTATAAAGTGATGTCATGCTGCTAGGAAGACACACAAAGCAGTTTGGACACAGAAATGTGCACCAGATACCGTGACACCTGAAAGGCAGCAGTACCTTTTTCTTTGCTGCCCCTTGAGGCTGCATCTCTGTCTGTATTGTTGGCCTTGTCAGGTGTGATCGGAGCAGAGGGAGTTGTAGTCGCAGGGCTCGTTTCTGTGGTGTCGGATGGGAACACGGTTGTAGATGAAGACGTGGTGGTAAATGTGGTGGATGTCTCCTTTATCTCTGGCTTCCTTGTGGTTGTTACAGTTGTTGTGTTGGTAGATCCGGTAGCATTAGTTAACCCTGTACCTGTGTCGGATTTCGTTGTGGATTCTTGAGTAGCATTTCTCTCTGGAGCCAAGGTGGTTGTCTGCAAATCGGTGCGATTGGAGTTAGCTAAAGAGCTGGTGGAGTTTGGTGCGCCTAGATGAGTTGTGGAGTTTTGAGGGGTCACGGTCGAGTCATGAAATTCTTCCTCGGCTCCTGTGGTGTTGATCTGACTTGAGTTTGTGAGATCTGAAGTGGCATTAGCTGGAGAAATGGTGGCGTCTGGCAAATCAGGTTGATCGGTAGTAACATTTGTGGGATATGTGGGAGCCACGGTGGTATTGACAGTAGACAGATTATCAGATGTTTCATTTGCACCCATATCTTGGCTGGCCACTTTCTCCTCGCCTTCTGTCATGGAGCCAGATGCCATCCCACTGCTGAATTCATTACTTGACTCCATAGCATTTGCATCAGGTGTCTGATCAAACTCTGCAACGTTTTGGTTTCCAGCTGTATTTTTGACTAAGCCACGGAGCCAGCTTTTATCAATTGTCCGCCCCGGAGAGTCGGTTGAATCTTGGAGGGATGCCAGGTGAGAGGCCTGGATAAGCAGAAGGAGGCCTGCTGTGATTTTTAAGTACAGTCCCATTTCCCTCTTTTTGGTTTTACTCTGAAACACAAGAGAGAACATTAGACATTGTTTCATTTCTTGAAATAAATATAATCCATTGTTGTTTTGAAAGTGCCTAAGGTCAAACAGGTTCAGATTGAACATTGTGATAGTACTTCAGATGTGAGTGCTCACTAATTAATACAGATTATGTTGGAAACATTTTTTTTTTCAACTTTCAGTGGAATCTCATGATGGTGATTTTACTACATGATTGTGTTATCATTTTATCATTTTGTTGTCTTAATTTCCAGAAGATTGTCAATAAAAAACAAAAACAATTATTTGAATTTTGATTTTTTTACTCGTGTGTAGAGTTTATTTTGATGTTATGAGTCTGAGTCTGTGTTTGGGTCTCTCTGTGAAATCTAACAGTTCAGTTGTCAGGAAACTGTGATGTTCAAACATTATACGGACCCCTTTTCAATGCATCTTGTCAACTTAAAGGTTGAGATTAAAGGTTGAAAGCTCAAGTTGGTCAGAAGCTCCATAACAAGTAAGTAAGTGGATCTTGAGCTAAAATTGTTTTGTAAACTGCTGTTTCCGTCATAAAAGTGTTCAAAATGATAGTAAGTTTGAACATCTACAGTTCTAACTCCGAATTTCCACTGGATGCCTAATGGCTGCGCCACGGAACGACTCCGCTGCATGTCTGCTGCGTGCTCCGTTCTGGAGCAGATCCGCAGCCGTTTCGCATCCAGTGGAAATAAAGCAAGGGTAAGGCAACTGAGCAAACTGCAGCTAATGATGTGATATGGTTGAAAGATCCCAAACATGTAAGAAAGTGGATCTTGAGTGGACATTTTTTTCTGAATTTCTAATGTGAGTTTGCATACATCTACCAGATTGCAACATTCAAACAAGAGAAATGTTCTCATTATATTGTGTTATTATCATTGTCATATTTATTTCAACCATATCACCCAACTTTACATCACTGTATGTTGAGAATATACTTTTTTGAATATGTCAAAATAACTTTAAGTATCAGCACAGAGAAACTATCGCAAAATACACAGATGATTTATTTGCTGAGAACAATAAATATGATAATAACTCTGCATTTAACATATGGTGGGCTAATCTATAACCATGCAAAGATGCTTTCACTGTTAGGGTTTGTTTGGTATTCCTCCAAACCCACGCCAATGGTAACAGTTTCATAATATAAATATATCAATCTCTAATTCTGAGTCCAAATTTAAAGAGATTAAGATGCTGGACATAAATGTATCTTTACTTCAAATGAAAACTAAAAGTGTTCTGTTTCCTGCTTCCTCCCAGCGACTGAGGAATCTGTTTACCACTTGTCCAGGATAAACGCCCTCAGGAAGCAACCACATGTATTAAACTGTGTTTATCACAACCTTCAAACTCTCCCTGACCAAATAGAAAGACTCAGTGACAAACAAGACATCTTTGGTTGTTCCCATTTTGCAGAGGCACAAAGTCACCTGCTTTAACAGCTCAGGTCAGCTGCACTGACACAAGTCATAATGAAAATCCTTGAACTACTAATCCTGTCCCACCTCCCGTCTTTCAGGGAACTGCTCTGTTGATGGAACAGTGAACATGGGCCTCAAGTTCATGAACATGACATCCCCTTGCTGCTACATCTGGAGCTTATTGGTGAATTTCAACACACGCAGCAAGCAACCACATTGCAACATGGTCTGAACACAATCTCCAATGAGATCTTTATGAAAGGTTAATTTACACAGGTGCCTTCTGAGCTGTGTGTACTCCCCTTGGCTTCACTTCAATACACAAGTGACTGCAGCTCTAGTTATTCCCCACAGGGCATTCTGTCACTCGCTATTTGGATCGGTTGCTTTGTTCTGAGCTGCTTCTTGTCGTAAGCATTGCAACAGGCTCTGTGTACAGAGCGTAATATTGTGGCCTGAAGCAGCAGAGATTTGAACGTGCCAATCTGAGGATTTCACATTTCTGGTTTTTCCTGTCGTAACAGATTTGAACGAGTCAACGAGGGTACCACCAGAATTAAAATACATTTTAAAAACCACATTTTCATGTGCTTAATTGTGGCCAAATAGTTACCACAGCGACAGTCGTGGTGTATGTAAAGTGAATATAGATTAAATAGATTACATTTTCATTTGTAGTGGTCCCAGTAATAGTTGTTTGTTGGGTACTGAAGTAGCATATCACGTGACATGGTAAAGATACGTTTGAGACAAATAATTAAGGACTGCTTTTCAATGTGATCATGCTATTTTCAGCAAGTTCTCGTTCTGGATCACTCATCTAGTGTTATTGTGTAATTAATGTTACTGTGTCAAAGCTTTAATGTGTAACTTTTTGATATTAATGAACGTCAGTTACATTCAAGCCCTCGCCAAAGGAGTTGATACAAAGCTAATTAAGACTATCAGCTCCACACGACTCTCTCTGTATTTCTCAGCATGGCTATGTTCAGAAGATGGCGCCGTCCGGTCACTTTCCCGCGCAGAAGCTCGAGTGAAGATAATGACCTCTTCTGAAGAGTCCATTATGTTTTTTAACATAATGAAGGGGGGGGATCAAGGGGGGGCACGGAAGGATCACGGAAGGCTTGTATCATGTGGACGCGCCGACAGTGTTGTTGTTATTACTTAAAATTCCTCATGGGGGAGACAGAAACTACGCACTATAGCTTTAAACAGACCAGACGGAGGTTGCACCCCATGATAATTACGAACCACAGCCTTAAATGTTGCTCCTGATGAGCCACAGCATTCATTCATGGCCAAACTTAAACCTACATTGTACATTTACTACCACCTCGCTTAAAGGTGCCGTTGGTATGATTGTGAAGATTCAGGATTTAGCCAAAGAATTTGAACATTGACAACTTCTAAGTCCTTCCCCCCCTTTCTGCTAAAGCCCAAACAGTCTCCTAAGCTCCTCCCCCCACGAGGGAGAATGAATGCGTGTGCCTGAGCAGTGATTGACACGCAGTTAGACACCCCCGCCTGGCACTGATTGGTGCATCTGAACAGGGAGTGGTGGGTTTTTGCAAATCGCACTACAGGCTGTAGGTGGTGCCAGAGGAGCCAGATTTTGTTTTAAATTACCTGCTTTATGTAGTTCTACTGGAACGTAGGGTCAGTTTCAACAGAAAGTTAGTTGTATAAGTCTTACCTACTGCATCTTTAATGTTTATTTTGTCTCTGCATATTTTCAGTGCGGCGATTTTAATATATCTGCCAAAAAATGAAGGTGAAACTGAAGTCCCATTGGCATTGCTTCCTTGCGCTACCTCCAGATGGTTCTATTTTAAAGAAGATTTCTCCTTTCTTCATAATGTGTAGGCCTACTCATTTTTGTTATTTGATTAGGCTAGTTTATCTTTCATCGCACACCAGCAGTCAAATTCTAAGCAATTGTGCAGGTCATACAGCACAATTGTACACGGAGCAGATCTGTAGCGATTGTTTCAGCGTCTCATCTATTTTATTTTCGCGAGCCATGAGCGGCTCTTGCAAGAAAACACACTGATAATATAATATGAACAACATCATCAGTTACAACTGAGAAGGGTCTGGTGTCAACCAGGCTACTGGTCCCTGTGATCCAGCCAAACATTATATTATTATATTATAGTCTTTTAAATACAAGTTGGGATTTCTGAAAAGCCACTTTTACTTTCTAAAGATAAAACTTCTGCTCTTAAATAAGTATGAAAACATGCAATGGTATTGACTGTCCACGGCTAATGAGCCAGTAATGGTCCTCTGTGCTGTGTTTCTCATCAAGCTTGTTTATCGTCTGTTCTGTGGGAAATAACAACCTCTGGGTTGTTGATGTTGCAGCTTGCTGTGTGAACGCAGGATCAATCAAACGGCTCAATCCACCAAGAGATACAATTACAATTTAGAGTTTATAACCCTGCAGCAGGGAAAATAATGAACTGGAATAAACTGACCAGTTCATTTGCAGCTAGAGATTAAAAGTTTGTGAACCTGGCTAAAAATTATTTAGAATCTTTGGCGCTCTCAAGTCCAAGGTTATTTTTTGACTCACCTGTTGTCACTAGACATAATAGAGTTTAAAGTTCCGTTGGGTACATCACTTATAGTGAGCAGAAGCTAAAGCTTACACTTTGTAGAGACTTAATTCTACATTCAACAATTTAAATTATGAGTTAAGTTTCAGATTCCGCTGCTGTGTTTTGTTCTGAATTGATAAAGCGTAATAAATGTGCTACAGTTCTAATTCAGCACTTACTTTTCATGTGTATTGCAGAATGACTGTAATAAATTAGGCTATATACATGTTTACAAGTGTAAATGTTACTACTACTAGTACAGCCCTTCAATGTGGAGTTAGGAAATTACAAACTCTGTGCCAATTTATCTGTTACTTTTCAGTCACAGTACATCCCCCTCTCTTTCCCCGCATTGTCTGTCTTGATTAGAAACTTCCAAAAATAGTCATAAATTAGTAAATAAATAAGGATAAGTTCTTATTAACATGTTGGTTTAACTACAGTAGCACAGCATGTTGAAGTGTGAATCCTATCATGCACTCTGTGAAGTGTAATTATGTTACAGGAGCTGGGAATCAGGTGTAAATATGACGAGTTAATGTAGTACCAGACAACTAGTATAACAGGCTGCTCAGCAGAGCCACTAGTTTGCTTTAATTTATAATGTGTAGCCTATATCATGGTCAGTGGAGACAAGATTTAGGATCGTGCAAAGATCAAACGATAATTAATGACTCTGATCTTTAATCTCAAAAATGTTGTGGGTGACCTGTATTGATTTATATCTGCCAGAGACGAATGTTACCGCTATTGTCTGTGTGTAGGGCGTATGTGGGCTATAGAATTTCAAGCCAGTAATTCCTGTTTTGTGTAAATTCAACGTGTCACTTCATATCCATAATCAAAATAGCCTCACCTCTGTCATCACATTGGGCATAGCTGTGTGGAACAACTTTCCACCTGTTTTTAGTAATAACAGAAGCAAACTGCCCGACCCGCTGAGAGGCTATTTGGCTGTCAGCATCCCACCAAAGAGTCTCTGCGCCGCTGTGGTTGATGTTTACCTCCGACCCCTTCACACTCAGACAAGCCGTCATTTGAAAAGAGTTCCCACACTGCTGGTCCGTCAGAGTCTGTACCAGCTATCACCTCAACAGCTCTCTAAGATGTAAAGTAATAATCCTGAAGACGTTCATTCAAGTAAATGTCTGTTAAGACCGTATCTATCGCCAAATAAGATAACACAATGGTGATTGAGCCTATGGCCCACTGATGAAAGCCCTTGCATTGTAGCATTACAAACTGGGCGACATTCCTGGGAAACAAGCACAGTTAAGGGACGGGTTGGCAGTGGTTGGTGGAGTTAACGCAACAGACTCGCTCTTCAACTCACTTTTTTTTTTCAATTCAATTTTTTCCGGTCTCTGCCAACTGACTGACGTCACACAGGTGACACTGTTTGGATCTCTGGGAAGTGAGATCCAAAAACACATCCGCAATTAGGTGCAGCCAAAGAGAAAGAAACGGAGATCTTTGAGATTGTTACTTGTCAAACAAATACACTGTAAACCAGCTGAACTCCTTCAACCCACACACAGACACTAATGACATTGACGACAATGTCATTTATGTTGCAATGCAAATCACTCAAATCAAACACCTATATCGTCATTTACGTTGCACATTTCAAAAGTAGCTAAGAACATTTACTCAAATGCCATAAAAGTTTGAGGTACTTTTATTTTATGCTTCTTCATCCCTCTACTACACTAAATTTCAGGTAGAAATATTATAATTTTTACTTCACTAAATGTATTTAGCAGCCTCAGTTACTTTTTTAGGATTAGGAATTAACGTATAAAACATATGATTAGTTTAAACAATGATTGTAGATTAAACTACCCTCAGCATACAATATGAAGCAGTTAAAATTAGCTCCACCTCGACCAATGATTAAAAAAAATATAATAATATAACACTGACAGAGGCCATTCTGAATAAATAATTGTACTTTTCATACATGTATATATGTCCTTTTACTTACATTTTGAATGCAGTTCTTTAACTTATAATGTAGTATTCATTTAGTGAGATTTTTAATAGTAATTTATGTAAATGATCAAAATACTTCTTAAAACCACTTACCCTAAGTTCACAAGTCAATAGGGCTTATACTTTTAACTACGTTTGTATTGTGTAACTGCATTGTATGTATATACCCCTGTTTAGGTTATGTAAGGCCCTACAGCATGTATGTCACTTCCTTTTGTGATGTTTTGGCACCCGGCAACAAACTTTTTTCCCTCTCACATTAAACACAAAAGCATTTCTGTTTGTGAGACTTTTTTTACCCTTTCATAACAGAAAGCAGTGTTGAGAAGACTGCCAGGTATGACCAAATTATATGAAAACATTTTAGTTTAACTTGAAAATATAACAGCGAATCAAAGCTTATTAAACATATTTAGACAAAAAAAACAAATCTTCTATCACACATTTCCTGAGAACCTTAAAGAAGACAAAGACAGAATTCAATCCTTCCTCAGTAAATCCTTACCTTATTCTTAAAGGCTATATCAGGTGAGAACAGGTGCACAGGCAACAAACTCTCTTCACTGAGCGGCCAACATTTGAGAGTGAATCAGCAGTCGGCAGGGAGAGACAAGCAAGGAAGGAGGGAGGAGGGCCCAACAGAGTTGCATTCAGGGAACCAACCTGCCCAACCTGCTTCATCACCTGCATGCCAGCAACAGCAACACGCCCTGAACCGCATCCATCTGCACACTGTGAAAAGGCCACAGAAGGACAGGGACGGAAATGAATGAGTGGGCAAGAGAGAGGAAGGCCACCCAATTTCATGTTCCCAGCTAAAAAGGTTGATTATATTAATTTTGGGCTGCCAGGTTGCCGTGTTGCCAGGTTAGATCTGTTAATTCCCCCAGTGGGTGGAGCCTCTGGCCACAGGTCCTCTGAGCCCTTTCTGTTTTGTTCTCACCGAGGCACCGGAAACGGCTGCTGTTGTTATGGCAACAGAAAAGGAGGCTGGCGAGTTCGGGTTTCATCCACGCCTTTGTGCCTCGGTCTATATCAGGCTACCAAGTGACGTGGGACTTTGTGAACTCACAGCTACTGTGCACCAGGTGAGCCGGGATTGTTGTTTTTTTGTCGTTTCATTCCTGAGTTAACTGAGTCACGCAGCGGCTGAATTCATCAGAGCCGACGAGCGAGACGGATGAAGTGGCACTCAAAGACGATGTGCTTTGGGGAGTCAAGGACAAGAAGTGGTTGCACTTGTTTTGTTAATGAAACTGAAAGTTAAAATTGCTTAAAGTGGTTAAGAAATTACTTTGGAAATAAAAAAAAAAAAAACCACAACATACAGTAGATGCAACAAGTCCTCCAAACCATACAATGATATAGGTTGCTGTAATACGACCCACAGGAGCATTTCTTCACAATAATTACTAATTCCATTAACAATGGCTCCATTATATTCAAGTGTCCCAGTAAACCAAAACAGTGTGACAGTGTGAGGCAGCATGCACTACACCAGCTGGAACTGGAAACAAGCTCGGCTTTATTTTATTTTTGTCCTCTGGGATTTTTTTTTTATGTATGTAATGACTGCAGTGCAGTGTTCTGTGGGTTTCACTGAAATAATCAAATAAAAACAATCAATCAAATTTTAATCAAATCGATTCAATCAAATATTATTAGTTAACTGTTCTCAATCAATTTTATCTCCCAATATGAATGTCTAAAGCCTGTTTCAATGCCTTCTTCACACTGTCAGGAATTCAATTCTGGGGAGAAAAGACAATTCAAATCTTTATTTATCTTTTATTGGCCCAACCTATGTCAAATTCAAACACATTGAATCAAAAAACACTATACAATACCCACCATGTATACGTTTTTTTATTTGTATAATGTAAACTTCTACTGCTAACTACAACAGTGTGCGTGTGTGTGTGTGTGTGTGTGTGTGTGTGTGTGTGTGTGTGTGTGTGTGTGTGTGTGTGTGTGTGTGTGTGTGTGTGTGAATAAAAACTGAAAAGCACGTTGGATAAAAGCACTATATAAATGCAGTGCATTTAGTAAATATTCATTAAAATATAAATTAAATAGGAATCATGACCTCAGTGGTAGCTACAGCCCTGACTTCATAACTATTTTACGTATTTGTTACCCACTGATTAAAAATATTCACATTCATGTCCAGACCAAGGTTATATTAGTTTTTATTATATTTTAGTTTTGACCTTTCAATTTCATTTTAGTTTAACTTTTAGTTATTTTTCAGTTAGCTAGTTTGAGTTTTTCTTAAAGGATAACGTTGTTATTTAGTTTTAGTTCACAACAATATTTTTCACTGCTTATTTAGTTTCAGTTTACAATAATCAGCCAGGACCAGACAGACGTGTGCAGTAGACATGTGCCTTTGTTATCATAACCAAATGACATGTATTTAAATTATGTGCAGTGATGGTATCATTGTTTGCAGGTCAGCTGATGATATATACTGCCATAAATGAGGGGAAACAGAGCCTCACTGTCCCGAGCATACAGAGTTCCTCACAGACAGCTTGTCGCTGGCACCTCACGTGGCCTGCCCGTGTTGGAAGCTGATGGGATCATGTAGCCTCATCAGGGACGTGAATAATAGAAATGTCTAAATCTTGAACAGAGGATAAACAGGCCTCAGACGTGAGTGTAAAACAAAAGTGTACAAAAGCAATGAAAAAGTAAAAAGGTGGGGCACTTTTAAAACCTGGTAAATGCATTATGCAGAGCTTCATTACAATTCAAGTTTTATGTCAGCTTAGATAGAAGTGTGAAAGCCAGTTTTATATTAGTTTTTGGCAGTACCACTGTGCAGTGACAGAGGAACTGAATCTGTAAATCCGAAGGGATCACTTGAGGTCATTATCAGGTTTACAATGATGGTGAGGATCAAGCTGATCTCACAGAATTGCCTTGAAATGAACACGGCACCTTAACTCAAAATCTGTGACAGTTTCACGGAATCGCAAAAAAAAGAAAATCTGTGATGGGCCCACGGAAGAATTCCGTGAAATGAACACGGATCTCCGAAAATTCCGTGATGAGCCCAGGGAAGAATTCCATTAAATGAACACGGCCCTTTAAGTAAGGAAAAGGTCGGGGGTGGGCTTAACTTTCCATGACACACGGGACAACAATGGGACGGTTGGGTTTAGGATAAGAAGAACGGGACGGTTACGGTTGGGTTTAGGAACATGACACGCGGGGTTTAGGAATCAGGACACGCGGGACACGATCCCCGGTCTCCGGGGTGAAAGTCCTGTGTTTGACCCATCCACCACCCCAACCAACCTCCCTTCGCGGATTTTCGGCCTTTCATACTACTCGCTACCGTAGTGGCTCCTAATGCTATATCATCGTCTCATTGACTTTATGTTAGCATTATTTTGGTGGCACATTCCGTGCCACCACCATGTAATGTGGTGTTAACAAGTTTGTACGGAGCAAGTCTCAGCGCCGGCTGCTCATAAGACCAATAATGTTATTTCTCCAGGTCGGAGGATGGCTCGTTTTGATGAAAATGAGTTTTTAGCTCATTGTTAACCTTACTACTTTAGGAAAGATCCGTCGTTTGTGATTTAATATAACATTTTGCTATAGAGAATTGATCCCAGAAGTTCGAATCTGTGATATCTTTCTAATTTTGCTTACGTTTATAAAACCGAGAGCACAGATTATGAATCTGTGCGCACGTTTAGTTTTTTTTTTTTTTTTTTTTTTTTTAAATTAGCTGACCCCAGGGGGGCTCCGTAAATTTGTGATCATGTCACAAAGTAGACATTTTTAGGTCTTTTCAAATTCCCAGGCTTGAACACACACAAAGAGACGTTGATTTTTAACTTTATATCCTTTTCTTTTCACCAGCAGCAAAAGTACACATTTTGTCTTACACAGTAAAAACAGCCGTAAAAACAGTCTGTTGTTTTTAGAGGGACTCCAGTATTTATCCTGGCTTGCGTGGACGGGGAGGGACAGTGGCACTATTGTCCTGCCGGCTCTTCCTGGTCGGTGCGTCTGTGCAGTACCGGTGGCCAGGCGTCCTCCTCGCTGTCTGACGGCCTGTCCCTTTATCCTGGGTTCAGCTCCGCTGTCGATTGTACGTCTCACTGCGCGTCATCCTGCATCCCCCAAAGGGCCTCTCTCCGCAGGTACCGAAGGCAGGTCTCGACCGCCATCTAGACCAGCTCCACCTCAGGTCCTGTCCTCAGTCCAGCTCGTCTTGCGCACCCAGCGATGCCTCCGCGGATCCTGATTGCCACTAGCCCCACACCACCTCAGGTCTCCTCCACAACTCCTTCTCCTGCTACGTTTACACGTGGCCGGCTATTTTCATAAATGGACATTTCAACCTCTTGGTTTTCAGAAAAGCGTTTGTTTATATGTACCCGTGTATATATGCCGTCAATGCAGTCAAGAGCACGCCAGACCTGTAGGTGGCAGTGTAACGAGAAGCTCAAGCCCACGTTAGCCAATCAGAATCCCGACAATAGCAACAACAGCAACCAATCACGTCCTCTTTCTCTCTCTCGGCTGCCTAAACCTCCGTTTGTCTCAGTTTACATGCAAACGTGCAAACGAAGTTTTCCAAAATCTCCACTTTGGCCGGAGTTTTTAGAAATTGTCGTTTTCTGTGATTAAAAATGGGGTTTTCGTGTAAATGAGAGGCCAAACCGCAGGAAAATATCTGCGTCTTCCCTTTGTGTAAACGGGGCCTAAAACTCCAACCCCTCCAGCTCTCTGCCCCACAACGCCTATGCAGGCCTAGCTCCTAGCTCACCTAATTAGGAGCTGCGCTACCGGTGTGTTAGGAGAGCGTCCTTGTGCAAACCCAGCATCTCCCCTGAGGAGACGAGCCTCAGGTGTGTTAGGACTCTTCAGTGTCTGCCAGGCAAGCAGAAACACAAACAAAAGCATATCACCACACTATATGTACAATAAAAAATAAGCAAACACATAGCTGCCTGGCTACACTTTGTGACAATCATTTCACGGAATTCTGTGAGACCAGGCTGCGAGGATACAAATTAGCATGCAGAAAATAATACATCCATATTCCTTTGAAGACCGCCTTTACTTGACCTCAGTGGAAAATAGTGTAAGGTAAACAAAAAAAAGACACAAACAGAGACCCCCAGAGTGCTAAGAGAGATATCTGATAAAACTAGGCATCATTATGTATGACAGTGCTCAGAAACACTTTATATATGTGTATCGGATTGTATCAAGTTTTGTCTAAAGCTGTAGTACCTTTATCCTTAAAAATTATTTTCTAAAATGAGTGAAACATAATTAGATTTGTTTATACCCATTCATTAACTCTTAATAACATCAGCATGCAGGTATTGTTTTTTGTTGGTTTAATATTAAAATTTTCCCAAAACAAATGATGTGACGTGTTTTTGCTAAAACCAGATGAACTGAAATAAAAAAGCATTGAATCATCTATTGCCTCTCTTTTTATTTTGTTTAAAGGTCCTATTACATGCTGCTTTTTGGATGCTTTTATATAGACCTTAGTGGTCCCCTAATACTGTATCTGAAGTCTCTTTTATATAGACCTTAGTGGTCCCCTAATACTATATCTGAAGTCTCTTTCCCGAAATTCAGCCTTGGTGCAGAATTACAGCCACTAGAGCCAGTCCCACAATGAGCTTTCCTTAGGATGTGCCATTTCTGTGTCTGTAGCTTTAAATGCTATTGAGGAGGAGAGGCGGGGGGGGATGGCCTTGACCAACTGCCATTTTGCAAGCCATGATGTCTTTCTCTTTCTCATGGATGAGCCAAATTCTCTGGGTGGGCAAAGCAGAGAAAGGGGAGGTAACCTTGCTCCTTATGACCTCATAAGGATCAAGATTCCAGATTGGCCCATCTGAGCTTTTATTTTCTCAAAGGCAGAGCAGGATACCCAGGGCTCGGTTTACACTTATCACCATTTCTATCTACTGGGAGACCATAGGCAGGCTGGGGGAACGCATATTAACATTAGAAAACCTCATAAAGTGAAATTGTCATGCCATGGGACTGTTAAAGAAAGAAAACACGGAAGTTACAATCCATCTGGAGGATTTAACCAGCTCTTATACTGTAGATACATATAAATAAATTCAGTTGGGAGCCCAGTTTATTAAATAAAATTTAAAAAAAGACCTGTACTACAATGAATAATGAGGGTAGAGGGAGGACTTGGCCTTTGATTGAATACATCTGGTTCATTCATTTACTCATTAATATGTATTGCTCATCGATGCACATGAGCTCCTAACATAGAATACAGAATTCACTCATTCATCCGTGCATATATATTTTTACATAAATTCTGTTTGACGTTGACTAGCAACATGCTGTTTGCATGGTCGCACAGGCTGCATAGTTCATACATTGTTGACAGTAGAATCAAACAGACTACGTGCAATGAAACGGCAACAGATTATGTACAGTACAGTACAGTACAGTACAATCCAGAAAAATCACAGTGTGAAAAATGTAATACATTGCAGCTCCTTTTTAAGTATATGCATTCAAATTCCCAAAATATGAGGTTTTCACTCAACAACCCCATTTCCCATTGTATAATTAATAATTTAGTAGCATTAAAATATGCTTACTCTGATGTCAAGTTGAATAGCCTCAGCAGTTTTGGGACATTACAGAAAATAAGTATTAATATGTGGAAATGGTCGGGCTTTTTCAAAGATCTGAGGCATCTATGGCTTTACCAGAGTCAGTATGAGAAAATGGCTACGAGAAGGAACGTAACAACCAAAATGCCATAATGGGTGTGCACTGAATGTGAATCTGAAGAAGCATGTTTTGAGCTATTATTGTATTTAAGGTTAATTCACTCGGAGTAGATGCAAACAGACAAAAACAGGTTGTTTGTCGGTGTCTGGTTTCCATGCTTTTATAAGCAGCTTACACCTGTTTCTATTGACTTCATTTCACAATGATAATTTTAAATTAAGGAATCGTGTGCAGAAATGAAATGATTTTCTTTTTTCTCGTAAGTTCTCCAAAATTAAGCTTTTAGATGCTCCGGATAAACATTAGATTTGATGAGCGTTTTCCCTGTATGCTAAAGATTCTGTGGCTCAGTCTAACACTTTGTAAACATTCAGAGAGGCAGAATGAAAAAACTCAAACTGCGCTTGCAATAGCTTATTTCCTCAGTTGATCATAAAAAAAAAAGTGTATAATTGCTTGAGTCAAATCCTGCATGGTTTCCTCTGGAGCCATTAATGGTTTTTGCCTTAGAGTTAGTTCAAATAAAATTTAGCAATAAATTGCCTCTTCAAGACACATTCATCTGCGGTAACAACATGTAATCACACTCAAGGTGTTCTCTATTGCTCAACATGCTTGTGACATTTGAATAACAGCTGCCTGGCACATCCCCCTGCGTAGTGATTACAGTAAGACGGCTTTCAGGAGATGCTCAATCCAGGAACAGCGTGCCAATTTTGATTTAAAAACGAGAAGAGTATACTCACAGTTTCAACTAAAGAGCATGGCTTCGGGTTAGCCATTAATATAAATGTTGTAAAGACAGAGCCAGGTTGTTTTATTTTCTTGTGCTTTGAGCATTCTCTCCAGGGTTGATTAAAGTCCAACTGTTACGTTACTACGAGCTCCCCAAAAGCTTTAATGATTCCCTCTTAAAACCCACAAAGAGCATGTGATTTGTGTGTGTGCGCGTGCGTGCGCGTGCGTGTGTGTGTGTGTGTGTGTGTGTGTGTGTGTGTGTGTGTGTGTCTGAGGATGTATTTCTGCAGGTCTGGGGAGGATACTTCACTGTCAGAGTTGAATTATCTTTCCAGGGTTTGTGCTCCGGAAGGCAGGATGGAAAGCTGAATGGCTTTGCCTTGATGTCTTTTAGCTTTAACCCTTAGATGCACACTGTAAACAATCTAACATTTCCTATTTTATACCACTGGTTGCCATTTTTCCTGTTCCCACACTGTTCTTATCTTATGAGGATAGTCTGAGAGCCGCTTTTTTGTTTCCCTCTCCTCTCCCAATGTCATGCTGTATCTGTTGCGAGAGTTAGGAGAGAGTTGAGATGGCGCCGCATATGGCGACTCGGTGTGTTTGTGCATGTTGCTTTAATGCTTTAATGTGACCTGTACGTACGATACCAAGACACATCCCTCGTGTGTGTAAACATACTTGGCAATAAAGCTTTTCTGATTCTGATTCTGATTCTGATTTTATCCTACCTTAAAAACCTTAACATACACATGTACATTATGTTACTAAGTATTGTCAAAGGTTCAAGGTTGTTCAAAATCATCCTATTTCACACTGTCTAACAGTATCATATATATTCTCTATCAGCTTCAACTGTTAATTGAAGCCTTATCATTTTACACTGACTGAAATATAAATCAGGACTCCATATTTTCTATTGCATCTATTCCATAAGATAGAAATATTCCAGGTGTCTTGTTTATACATCATTTTATGTGAAATTTAAAAAGGAAAATTTGGTCTCCTCAATAAAGCTCTATGGGTTTGAAAAGGCCACAGTATTATAGTGTCACTAGCTGACCGGTTAGCAGGTGTACAAGGGAACAAAGTAGTCTACAGGCTTTCATATGTAAACTGAAATCTGGTCTAGTACCAACAGACTCTGCATCTGTTACTATTGTTAAATGCATTTTAGTTGTGTTTTTTTAAGTATCCATGAAAAGCAGTGTTGATACAAAGTGCATTATCCTGAGAAAATACAAAGATATTGCTTGCACAGCAGGAGTTTGATGTGTTGGCTCACTGTCCCATCAGCAGGTTGGTGAGGTTAAAGGGCCTTTAAGAAATGCACTCTAAATAGTTTGAAAAGCAGTTATTCCACTTAGCTATATTTATATCAGCCTCAATGCCTTTATAATGGACACAGGCTCAAAATGTATTAGCTGCAGCTTATCAATGTTTCATTATGAAATGTCAATGAAGGCTTTATGAGCATATTTTGGAGTTTCCTGAATCTCTTTTTCCTAATGACTATCTTAACATCAGAAACCCAGCTCACGAGCTTGCTTTGATTTTCACAAAGATATTTGTTGTAATAGTGTTACTGGCAGTGGTGACGTTGAAGAGTAGAAGAGTTATGTGCAAACAAAAAGGAAAGGAATTGTGCCAACCTATCGTTGGTAATAAAAGGGTGACTTTAGTGCATCACTGTGACATAGAAACATCTTACTCCTTTCCAAATTCAGTTTCCCTAATGTGTGCAAAATGTCTTTTATGGCATCAAAAGTACATTTGGTTATCAGTGTTTCATTTGTATAGGAAGCTGCATGTTTTTCATCAATTTCTTCTGGTGAAGTTTTGTGTATGTGGCCAGGTGCACACCTCAGGTGGCACAAAAATAATCTGGTTTATTAATGGACGCTGAAAGACTCAGTTACAGGGTGTCGAAGGTGCATGTAAACAGCTTAACTGGAATGCAGCCAATAGAAAGGTTATACTCTGCATGGAGCCAAAGGACGAGTTTGCATGTACACTAATTATTCAAGCTATTGATATAACAGAAATGGCCATGTAAACACCTCAGTTTTAAGGTGTAATTTTGTTATATTCAATTCATATATCATTAGAGTTGCATACATTGTTTGTATGCTTGTTTGTTGCCACTAGGGAGCAGAATATTTCCACAGAAAGCTGACATCTTTGACTCACCTTTTAAAGGTAACATGGCTAACAGTATTGACACATCCAGCAGACACGGAGCAACAGTCACCTGATGAATGTAAAACTGTTCTCTATTGTTTCGACACTCTCTCTCCCCCGTTACATATTCCATATGTACGGGGATGATCCCCCCTGAGGTCAGGTACGTGGATACTTCTTTAAGGCACACCGGCTTGCCCTATGCTATTTCCTATAATGCACCTGTGCTGGCATGGAATCACTGATAGTTTGATTGTAACCGTCTCCGAGCGGCCTACAGCTGGAGAGGTAGTGTCTTCACTCAGAGAACCAAGGTTACAACGTAATCGAGCGATTACTCTCCTTTTAGCTCTGATTTGTACTCCACCTACTCCTTAAAAAAAAACCTCCATTATGAACTTTCCTCACCAGCCACCAGCTAGTTGCTAACGTTGTGTGCCGTTTGGTGCAGGGCGGGTAGCGCACAGGGAGTTTATTTAAGCTTTTGGAAAAGGGGTACATGACTGCAGTAATACTGAACCAGTAAATGTGCCACAAAATTAAAAAAAAAACACATCCCCCTGCGTAGTGATTACAGTAAGACGGCTTTCAGGAGATGTTCAATCCAAGAACAGCGTGCCAATTTAGATTTAAAAACGAGAAGAGAATACTCACAGTTTCAGCTATAAAGAGCATGGCTTCGGGTTAGCCATTAATATAAATGTTGTAAAGACAGAGCCAGGTTGTTATATTTTCTTGTGCTTTGAGCATTCTCTCCAGGGTTGATTACAGTCCAACTGTTACGTTACTACGAGCTGCCCAAAAGCTTTAATGATACCCTCTTAAAACCCACAAAGAGCATGTGATTTGTGTACGCGTGCGTGTGCGTGTGCATGTGAATGTGTCTGAGGATCCATTTCTGCAGGTCTGGGGAGGATACTTCACTGTCAGAGTTGAATTATCTTCCCAGGGTTCCTAGGGTAGAGAGCAGCAGAGTTTGGCAAAAAAACTAGTATAGTTTGTCACCCCATATAGATCATATTTCTTCATTTGATCCAATGTTACTGTACGAAAACAAAATTTAATTTGTGCATATGGCAAGGTTATTCTCTACATGGAGCCAAAGAACAAGTTTGTATAAACAGCAATGATTTACTCTAATACAGCAGCAATAGTGATTAAAACATTTCAGTCTAATGTGTTATTTATTTATTATATATGTTCATATTCTGTGTTCTCTCCATCACAATTAGAAAAGGATTTATTGCCAAGTAAGTAAGACTTAAGTAACCGTAACACTGTCTTGGCGGTTGTTGCATACATAATAAACATTAAACATCAGTGTAAATGTCAGTTTTATTATGCTAATCTATTTATAATTTGATTTATCATGTTTATTTTAGTACAGAGGGTTAAGTCGTTGTCGACCCAATTAGTTTTCTTTGATTTGATATACATATATATATATATGTATATATATATATATATACATATATATATATATATACAGTATATATATATATATATATATTTTAGCCTTTATTCTGATAGGACAGCAGACATGAAAGGGGAGAGAGGGGGAACGACATGCAGCAAAGGGCTGCAGGTCGTTCCCCCTCTCTCCCCTTTCATGTCAAAAAAGCTAGATTTTTTTTTCTCAAGAGTTGGTGGAGACTAAACCAGAGGTAAAATATTATACAAGATAATACAATATTTGACAGATGAACTGAAGCACAAATATAGGCGCCCGCTCTACCAACTAAGCTATCCGGTCACCCCTGATTTGATATATTTAAAGCCATTATTATGATTTGTGCTTCAGTTCATCTGTCAAATATTGTATTATCTTGTATAATATTTTACCTCTGGTTTAGTCTCCAGTAAACTCCTGATAAAAAAAAAATCTAGCTTCTTAGTTAAATGATCGATTTTTCTTCAACAGTTGTAGCTTACTTGGTCTGCTGTTTGGTGCTGGGAAAGTAGCGTACAGTCTTTTATCCGAGTTTATCACAGTTTAGGTGCTGAAAACAGCTGCCAGCTGCTACTGACAACATGGGTAATTAGGGGATCAGACTAAACCGTACAGTAAATGTGCTGTACAGCTACAAATAGTCAGTTTAAAATGCTTCATAGAGCTGCAGATTTGGGTGATAATTACAGTATATGTGGGTTTGTCACAACCCTTTTTATACTGATCCATTGTTCATATAACAATGTCTGATGGCAGCTGAGTTACCGAAGAAGTTTCTGTTCACACTTTGTTTATTTGGACATGCAAAGCCTGGTTTCCTTCCTATCTGTTGCTGTGTGTACAGTATGTGTCATAAGGGAGCAGAGCTTGCTTGGACAAACAAGCAAGTCACAGTCTCATGTTCCTTCTTGCAACTACTGCTTCGAATGACAACAACACTAAGGTGGAAGAGCATTTACACGTACAACATATAAAACAAATACCAGAGCGATGACTAATATATTCCGACATGTTTGTCTGCTAACACTGTTTGACGAACAAGACGAGACACGACAAGTCTGGCTGATATTTGCGTCATAAGTTATTTTTGGCTCTAAGTGACAGTGGCTAATAAAATATTAATATGCGATGTTCGCTTATCCTTTTTTTTTTTTTCTTCTTCTTTTCTTTGGGACAGGCAAAAACCAGCACTTTCAAAGGCCCCAGTCCATATATCTGGAGATTCTTCCCAAACAGCAATTGTTTTCTGACTGGGCAGAAAAACACTTTGTAAACCATAACTTAAAAAGAGAAATTATCAAGACGACACCGAGGACAGTTTAAAGAGACTTTCAAAGTTATTAGATTGTCAGGATCTAAAAGCTATCCGCTGACTTTCAAAAGCGAAGAAGTCAAAGTTGTTTGTCACTTCATGGTTTTGATGTGACATAAGAAAGGCTGAAATATCCGGATTATTGCAACGTATCAAAGGAACAAGCAGCTTTCAGATGATTAACATGTGACAAATGGAAAGTGCGGTTCCTTTTGAGGACCAAGTCTGTAGGTTTCAGTTCAGATAGAACCTCATTTATGATTACCTTACTTTATGTGATCACTAATAATTGATTTCCAGAAAACCAGTAACTAAACATATTTCTCAGCAGTATTTTAAATAGCTTAAACTGTTAACTGTTAGGTGTGCATCTGTGTCAAATCATAAATTTACAAAAATCCAAATACATTTTCAATCGGTGTAAGCATGCTTTGTTTTCTCTCATTAGTAGAGAACAACTGAACACTTAACAGCATTTGGCTTTAAATTTCCCATATTGTAAAAAGTGAGATTTCCAAGTCTTTTTATTATAATAAAGCAGGTAAAGGTGCTGTATAAATACTGTGAAATAATACATTCTGCACAATCCATAGAGACACACACACGTACACGTATGGTTGTGATGTCACAGCTACACACACACACACACACACACACACACACACACACACACACACACACACACACACAAGTTAAGTTCTTGTAAGAAATCTCTGTTGACCTTTAGCACACATATGTTTAAATAAATACAAAATGTAGCAGAGACACACTAATGTCCTTGATCTTGTGCAATAATGAAAATATTTCTGAATTTCCTGTCATTGCAGCCGGGAAGGCCTGTAACTGCACTGTAGCTGCACACACACACACACACACACACACACATATATATATATATATATATATATATATATATATATATATATATATTGTGTGATTTAAATTATATTTCAGGTTAACATGTTTATTCTGTTTTGTTTTGATATGAAATGTGTAATCTCATGTTGAAATGTTAAGTTAATTAAGCCATTTGAGGCCCACAAACGTCAAATAAATAATGTATTTTCTTGATGAACTGTCACAAATGACCCATGAATAATGCGAAGTGATGTCCTTGCACATCAAGTGATACACAAACAAAGGTGGTTGTTCAAGAGATGACTTGAGATGAACTTTCAGTTTACTGAATGACCAGTTCAAGGGGTGTAGGAAAACACAGCATATCACAGTTTAACATTATTTTCTTGTCTGTTTATTTTGTGTACTTATTTATTGATTTCTATTATTGATTTCCCCTCCCAACAGTGATAATGAAATGGTGCTGATGCATTCTCTACCACTAGATGTCAGCATCAACCAACACCTTCACCTGTGATCACAGATTGTAGATTCTTGATAATGATAGACTGACCTTTTTAATAGCATGACTATTGACCAAAAACCTGACCTAAAACATTACTGGGGGGAATGATTCTTCAAGCACAGACAGGTGTAACAGTAGTCCAATTACAATGTAGAGAAGCAGAATTACAGTATGCTAAGAACTGCAAAATTGAAACACTACAAAGTACAAGAGTCACAGAATGACAGAATTATGATATACAGCCTAGACCTGTAAAGGTAGCAGGGCTGAAATATACTGTAGGCTACCACAGTTAATTGGGTCCAGACCCTTGAATCCTGAGTGTAACGAGTTGACAAGTCTATCGGATATCAGGCAAGTACCACAGAGGACTGTTGATTAATAAATATAGCTGACTTTTGCAAAGTGACTGTAGTATCGAAGAAGGTAGTAAAACAAATGCATTTTGCATTTACAAATACTCCCTTGACAAATATAGACCTCACTATGTGTGAGCTATGCAGGGAGATATACCAAATTAACAGTGCATGTTGGCCTTTGACATTTTTACTGGAAGGAAGCAATTGTGACACTGTGGGAACCGTGTTGGATAAAACAATGCATTCAATGATGGTTACAAATCAGAAAAAGCTATTATAGAAGTTCATTTTATGCAGCCGTTGCGTAACAAAAGGACAATTTCCAAAAAGAAAACAACACAAACATCTACATTAATTAAAACATTTGGCTAAAAAGATGAGTCTTAAATCTAGATTTAAAAACAGAAATGGACTGAGCATTGCAGATTGAAGCAGGGAGGGCATAGGCAGAGCATAGGAATGGTTGAAATTGGCAGTGTAACAAGAAAAGGGTACAGACTAACTTTGGTAGTTACATTGTTTCTCATGCCAGGGATAAACAATGTATCACAATTAAAAAAACATAAAGTCCCGATAGTAAGTACGACACAGCAATTAATCTAAACATATTCATAGTGCAAGAGTACAACTTAAAAGAGCAACATAATACTAACAATAAATTAAAACGTATTAGCAACATATGGCAATAAACCAGAGCACATTTTTCTCCCATCTCCCGCTGTGTGGACTAGCCAGACCCTCCTCCACAGCACTGTGGAGGAAGGTCTTGCAAAGCGAGACTAGCACAAAACTAATAGCTGAGAAACTAATTTAAGATCACAGATTACAAACACTTGCAAAATAGATACAATAAGTGAAGTACCTACAAATAATGGTACAACAAGCGTGGTTTAAAGATGCACGGAAGCAGATCTGAATGTAACAATGACTAATGGTAAACTGTAATAGTGTTGGGACCTTATTACCAGCAGTTGCTACTAGCAACAGGACATTAAACTGCTGGTGGCAAAACAGTGAGGACATGAATAACAAAACCCTGCTGATTTAAAACATTTAGAATAGTTCTGTGAAAATATAATAGCTTTATGAATTTCAAGGCCAACTAGCATTGTTTCTCTCGCTGCATAACTGCACCTTCACGCATAATAAGGGCTATATTTGTCAACGGAGTATGTGCGAATGCAAAATGTATTTGTTTCATTGCCTGCCTTAGTACTACAGCCACTTAGCAAACAATCTGCTATATTTTATATATAGTCCTCTGTGGTACAGTATAATTCAGCCCTGCTACCTTTGCAGTTCTAGACTGTATATTATAGGTCACAAAGCTCACATTTTCTCAAAGTTCACTCTGCTCAAATGGCCTCCACAGTCAGATCTCAATCCAATAGATCAGGGATCTTCAACAGGGGGTCCGGGACCCCTAGGGGGTCCTCAGAGTCAATGCAGGGGGGGCCTCCAAATTATTGATTTTTTCAGAAATTAAAAAGTCGTAACATTATTCCAACATATTATAAGCAAATATAAATCCCCACTGCTTACTGGTCAAGGTGGTCACTAAGACAGATACATTTAATCCTAATGATTCACTTTGCCACATGTATGTTTTAACATTAAAACATGATTTATAAATCCATGCCAACAATTATTAGGCTATTTTAATAGTATTCTATGCAAAAAAGGTATGTATAAAGGCTTTAAGCCGCCCTACACATTATTGTAGACCCAGTTTATAATGCAACTTCATTTTATACAGTATATGTAGTAGGGGGTCCCTGCTCCATCTCTCTTTTAGTTAAGGGATCCTTGGCTTAAAAAAGACCCCTGCAATAGAGCACCTTTATGATGTGGTGGAATGGGTGATTTGCATCATGGATGTTCAGCCAACAAACCTGAAGCAACTGCATGATGCTAATATGTTAACGTGGACCAAAATCTAACGAATGCTTTCAGCACCTTGTTGAATCTATGCCACAAAAAATAAAGGCAGTTCTGAAGGCAGGCCCAACCCGGTACTAGCAAGGTGTACCTAACAAAGTGGCCGGGGAGTGTACATATAAAGGTCAGGTTACTGAACCGGTTTGTTGTACATACTATTACCTTATTACGTAGTATTATCAACACTTATAATGCTCAACACTTGCCGTTGGTTCACACACACACACACACACACACACACACACACACACACACACACACACACACACACACACACACAAACAGAACTGAAAAAAAAAATCTTGAAAGATGGATTAAGTTTCGCGGTCAAACCAATCCCACTGTTATACTGTTAGAAGCCCTCTGTAATCTCACAGTTATTATAAAGAAATACAAACCACTCAGTTTGTTGAGAGACCTCTTCGTATTCATATTCTGTTTGTTAGTGTTTAACTTACAAGAATTACAATGTTATAAATTCTGTCTGTGAAGAAAGATGAAGAGCAGATTCTGCCAACACCTCATGTGACAAAGTGGGTGACGCACTCGCCTCTTGTCCCCTGGTGACATATTCCCATATTTATTTCACATATTGCTTTAGTTATTGTATATGTTATTCATTTAACACAATGTTTTGGGGAGTGCCCGCCCAGCAGCATGGTGTATTTACCGTGCGTTCATGGACATCGGAAAAACGTTTTTCCGAGTGAAAACGTCACCATTCACGTCACGTCCTGTGGGAATCAGAGGTGGGAAACTCGGGCTGGATTTTGATACCCGAGTTCCCCAGTTGGTGACGCGTTGTTGACAACTGACGTTTGATGGAGACGACTTTGGTTCACTGGACATATTTCAATGATAATAAACTGTTTATTGTGGACAAATGCCTCTGCCAAGAAACATACACAGACATAATATGTTTAAAATTATTCATAAATAGGCCCATGTATAAAAAAAAAACACATTATCCGTGTCTTTTCCCGTTGGTTGTCCTGCAGATAACACAAACAAGCACCTGGCGTTGTGCTGTTTGGATGCTTCCATAAGAAAACAGCAGAGAATCTTCTGTTATTGTGGCCTCCATGTTTTCACACACCTGATGCTCTAGGCTACGGCCAACCGTTGGTGGCAGTCATGCAAAAAGTTGTTATGCCAAACGCCAATATAACAGAAGAAGAAGAACACTCATCCCGACCATGTGAACGCTGCCAGTCGGAAAAACAAGTAGCCATTTTCTTTTTTTCTTTTTTTTTTATTTGCAAAACTTTACAAAACAAGTTATACACTTTCTGAACAATATGGCATCAGAGATAAACATTTACATCTAGGGAACAGCATAAATCTTTGATAAAAAAAATAAATATCAGTAAAATAAAATATAAAAATAAAAGCTATGTATATATAAAATCGAGATGGTCACTTAATACATAATGAGAAGAAAAAAAAAATATATATATAGATATAAACATAGAAAACAATATAATGGCAATATGAAGAGGAATCAAGGCTATAGATCACATTTCCTTGAAAAAATCTTGCAGTAGATCAGCTATATAAATAGTTTTCTTATTATTAATAATTTGGATAGACTCAAAAAAGTTCCCGAATTCAATTCTGAAGTGAGCAAAAGCTGGTCGAGATTTAGAAAATTTTGCTTTATGGATATGAAATTTACCTTGTAGAATCAAAAGGTTGACAATTCTGTGTATTGTTTTGTTTTTGTTGTCATAATTAAAAATAATAAAAATCTTTTGCTTCCAATGTAATTTCATGGTTCTGTTGAATATTTAAATAGTTTTCAACTTTTTTCCAGAACACCACAGAATATTGACACTCCCAGAATAGCTGTATAATAGTTTCTTCTTCAATTTTACAAAATTCACATTTATTATCCACAGCCACAAATCTTGAAACAAATTTGTTTGTGGGATAAATATTATGCAGTATTTTAAAATGTAATTCTTTCATTTTATTCCCCCTTGGAGTGTTTTTTCTTTTGCTATAAAAGTAATTCCTTATATGTTTATTTGTACATTTATGACTTTTAATATTTATTCCATTAACAAAGAGGATCGGATCCAATTCTTGCAATTCTTGTCTCTCAGAATGACATTTCATTAGTTGAAGAATTTCACTAGGTATAGCATTTATTACCATTTGGTATTCTTTGTGGGTGATAGGAAAAATTATTCCGAGGTGGCATGAACGCAGGGTTATGCTGTTGATGATGTCATCACTGACATCACGGGGGTTTTCTGTGTGTAGTTAATTTTCATGTGTTGGTTAATGCATTTGACTGGTAATTGATATGAGTTATGGCCCTCATAAAGTTTTCTTGTGTCTAGCTTTGTCCAGACCTTGGTAAAGTTAGAAATGTTTGGTAGATTTACCACCAGAAGATAGTGGTGCAGTCCAGGGCTGATTGAGAGCCCTATAAAGGCAGTGGGCTTCCTCTGCTTAGAGAGAGGAAAGCAGTGCTGATACAAACACATGCTTAGGGAAAGATTAAGTGTTAAGGTGTACAACGAGAAGTCTGCCTGCCTACCTTTTGATGCTCTGGCTACGCTACACAACACCTCACCCTACAGTCACATTAGCTACAAAAGAGAGCGACATGCACTCGTTTGTGGGTGCTACTGGGCGTGCCTAGCCTACCTCTGGTTGCTTGGCAACAGCAAACAGAAATTCTCTGGTGCTACCTTCAAGCACGTCTTAACCAAGGGGATAAGCTTCCCTTCAGAACTCGAACCTCCTATGGCGCCATTTTGATGCTACAAAGAGATCACCTCCTGTTAGCATTCCACTGACTAGCATTCATTTTGACGTCACTTTGACAGCGAATAACTTTACATCTGAAGCGTTTAAAGACTCTATTTGTCCATTGTTTATTTCTAAAGAAACACGACAATGTATAAAAGTCTCCATTACCTTGTATCTAACGTTATGGCTATGGTAGCAGACGTTTTTGCAAAAATAGGCTAACGATTGTGTCATAACCAAGTGACTTACTGTCGCATAGTAGAGGAATTACCGTACAGTACAGGAGAAGCTCGCAGGCAGTTTCGACTTATGTTAGCTGTTTAGGTTTAATTACTAATGTTAACTAGCATGTTAGTGATCAATAATTAGCCTGTGCCTATGTTATCTCCTTACATATACCTACACAAGATTGGGAATGATTGAGATTTCTCTTGGCACAGCTACCAGAAGACTTACAACTTTCAGACAGGTCACATTTACTTCGTCTCTCTCAGTTGGAGGCTGTGCAGTAACGCTCAGCGCTCACCGGAAAAGTGCTTCTAATAGCCTTCACTGGTCTCCGTCCAGAACAACGGGATCTGTTGGTCCATTTTATATATGTCAGTGGTCTTAAAAGTTACTTCAGAGGTATTGTTAAGTCATAAGAACAATGTTTTTGGATTTGAAAGTATTTATTTCTCGATAAAAGTAACAAAATATATGAGATAAAATGCCAAACATATCAGATATATACATAAATACCATGTCCTGAAGCGTTTTCCGCCATCTTGAATCTATTTTTCTTCGACTTGAGCCACTGACATACGTCACGCTGCCCTTTACTCCGATTGGCAGTTGCTTTGTCACGTCGCTCAGCATTTGCATAAAATAGACTTCTTGTCTATTTTGGCCCCGCCTTGCTCATGGCAGCGGCAAGCTTGTCGCTTGTCGCTGGTAAACGGCCACTCCCATTGAAAATGAATGGTAGCCTGTCGCTTTGTCTCTGTCTCTTGAAGCTAATGTGACTGTAGGGTCATACGACTGAATGTACTGCTGCAGCTTCGCTGCTGCCCAAAGAAACATTGCTGCTTTACTGCTGCATGCTTATTTTGCAATTCTCTAAATGAACATTACAGTGTGTGTAATTTACTCCAGTGACCTGTAGACGTCCCAGATCCAGACCCAATAAAACACATTTGACATAAGGTGGAACAGTCTGTTTGCAGCATGACTGTGCGATGAGGTAAAACTGCATAAATCATTTACGTCTCGAAAATTATGGCTGCTCTCTGGGAAATATTTGAAATACTGGCAGGTACTTAATCAGAATCTCGAGCAGATTTATGATACATCAAAAAATATATATTTTTTACTGCTAAAAGTAGAGAATGAATAGATATTGTTGGCAGCTTTTGCTGGTAACTGTTTTTTTTATTTCTAATTTGATAGCGGCAGTCTTTGGCATTTTTCACAGTTTCTTAATATTTTTAATTGACATATATAACCCTTTCTGTGCAGCGCTGTGAATATTAATACTTTGTTAAGTGAAACTGAATATACAAAGACAAAAAGGAAGTTAACTGGTGTTTGAGCCCCCAGCCTTCCACAGAAAAACAAAGGCCTTCCAAAGAGATGACATCACTGTCCAGTCATGAGCTAAGACGTGTGCCGCCCTAAAACCCAGACTCACACACGAACAGCGAGAAAGGCACAGAAATAACACATCACACACCCGGATCACCAGTGAGAAAATATCTTGAAAGATGCACAAAGGAATTCAATGGATTGCTTTGACATTTCTTGGACGCCCAGTATGTCCAATCTGTGCTGGCAATGTTTCACTTGAATGAGGTTCTTGATGTAATCAAGATTTTTCACAGTCTTTACAGACGTCACTGTCTGGTTTTCTCCGTGCAACAAAACACTTGAACTCAAGATGAGTGAACCAGTTTCTCTTTCCTGTAAATAATCGGGTAAATAAGTATGTCAAAATGATATTGCATTTTTTGACTGCCCTGCCATTTGGTTTGCAGAAAGCAACTGCCAACCTTGACATGGTCTGTAAATTGTGCTCAAGATGGTCCCATGACTGAATCACCTTTTTTGTCACATATAATTTATTAATTCTTTTTGCATCAGCAGACCGTTTTCTACTTTCTTTTTGTTAGTGTGCACTGCAGGAATTTTTTCCTCATGAGATGGGACTGTTTATCTTGGCTGAACATACCGGTCATTGCTTCTTGAAAAAGCCCTGTCACAATTGTTTGGTTTGCAGAGAGGAAAATGTTGATGCAATGTTCTATTACTCTACATTTCGAATTGGTGGGATTGGTCCACATGCAAATGTGGACAGAAGGCACTGTGCCAGATGCAATCACTGTCAGAGCGACTTTCAGTGATCCAAACAAGTTTCAGACTGAAATGACTTAGGGGCTTGCCACACACCAAAAAAAAAATACCTCCGGACCAACTTAAAAATAAGTAATAATTTATTTAAGCATTTTCTGCACGTGGCTTTTCACACATGCCTCATCAGGCTGGCATGTCAGTTAGGAGAACAAATAACAGGTGTGATATCAATACATCACAGCAAAAAATATATGTGACATGCTGCTCTGTTACGAGCCATCCAGAGCTCTAAGATCATCTGGGACAGGCCTACTCACCGTCCCCAGGGTCACAACCAAACATGCAGAAGCAGCTTTTAGTTTAGTTTTTACGCACCGCAGTTATGGAATGTACCTCCTGGACACTTAACCATCTGCCCCAACCCTGTGTTCTTCTAAAGCACGACTTCAAACTTTTCTGTTCGACATTGCTTTACCTGAGGTCATTTAGAGATGATTTGAAAGTCTTTTAAATGAACTGTTTGTTTGCTTTGTTTTTGATTGTTGGATTTTATGGTGTATTTGCTTTGTATGTGTATACTTGTGTAAAGCACTTTGAATTGCCTTTGTGTATGAACTGTGCTATATAAATAAATTGCCTCTCCTTGCCCTGCCTTACATGATATAGGTACAGGTATAGGTATACTGGTATACAATAAAATCCAGACATTTTTCAAATAGGCTTAACACAAATGTAATGCCACCATTTGTACATTAGATATATATATATATATATTTTTTTTTGGGGGGGGCGTCATTTTTTTAGGCCTTTTATTTTCTATAGGACAGCTGAAGACATGAAAGGGGAGGGAGAGGGGAAATGACATGCAGCAAAGGGCCGCAGGTCGGACTCGAATCCGTGGCCGCTGCATCAAGGATTTAACCTTTATATAAGGGCGCGTGCTCACCAGGTGAGCTACCCAGGGGCCCGTACATTGAATATTTTTTAATTAATACATAGTTTCATCCCAAAAAAATACACATATAATCCATAGACCTCAAAGAAAATTGGATAAATGAAGCCCTCATACAAAAAACAAACCCCTTTCAGACTACTCCAGCTGGAAAGGGTGAAACAAATGTTTTAGCTGGTATTTAAATAGAGTTAGTACTTTACTATGTTTATTTAAATAACCCAATAATACTATCATAACACTGTAAAGGCACTCTGTGGTTCAGTATGTTCCCAGTGAAATTTATTGCTTTGGGTATAAGGGAACATCTGTCACTTGCCTCAACATTTTCACTGTTAGAGATTTTCATGATTTTTCTACGTTTGAGGTCATATTAGCATTTATTAGGTATGAGAAGTCCAAAAGGATTAAAACTTTTGCCTGTTTTTGGAGATGTACAGCAACGGGGAACAAAAAGGCCACTGGCTAACCTCGCTGTAATATTTGATCTATACCTCAAGGTTCACTTTAAGGAATATTTGCCCACTAAATTAGTTCATTCTCCTTAAATGATCTTTTGACATTGCCCAGCTCCAACCTAATGTGTCCAGGAAATGTCTCAAAGACTCAATATACTTTTAGAATCTGAAGTTCATTCTGGGTTTTGGTAACAAATGGAAAGAGTTGCGTATTCAACACCTCTTCCTTGTGGGAGAGCAGAATTGGAAAAGCTGTTGTTTCATTACAGGAAAACCACAATATGTACCTCATATGCCCCTTTATATGGTTACCTTGGAAATCATAGACCACATCATTTAGCTGCAGTGTGTCACTAAAATGACTAAAAGGAGTGTTTACAACTAAGGTTTATAAGGTATTTTTTTTCCACGAGTTATTTGCAATACTATTGCCTTTAACATGCAAAGCACATAAAACAACATGAAGAATGAGGTACTATACTTAATATATATAATATAATAAATTACTTGCTGACCGTATAATAAAAACAAGTTTATAAACGTGTGGGCACGTTTTGAAGTGTGCTCTGAGAAATCCTGAGAGCTGCAACACAGATGTGTAATTCAGTGTTTAACTTTTAATGGCCAAATGTCCAGATGAAGCTAAATCCCAAGAAATTCAGTAGCCTGTTGTACGGCCACACCTGCAGCTTTTTTTACACAGATTATAGTATGGAAAAGTATAATGCTTCTTTGACCATTCACGAAACCCCTACCCCAAACAGCTGTTGTCCAGTCACAGCTTAGCGGCCATGACTAGGCACAGCTTGGATTTCTCCACATGTTGCAGTGGCGTGCATGGAGCGGTAGTAAAGTTGACTTGACATTTAAAGTGTTTGGATGGTCTTTTTTCAGCCTTTCCAAAAATAAAGCGAAAGAGCGTAAGGAAAGTATTAAGCTGTGTTGATTTGATCTAATATGACCTGCAATCAGAAATAGCGTTACATTTTCTAAACATGCACCGGAACAATCCATCAATATAGACTAGTAAACAGTTAACTGGCTCAAATATATTGCCAAGTAAAGCCCAAGGGGCCCTAAAATAGTGATGACACATCAGAACCAATGTCACCTGGAGTCCCTTTAAGGACATGTCAAGCACATCCTCAAGAATAAAATGAGGGAAAGCGGAGTCTTTTAATGCAGCAGAAATTTTTGTCTCCGTTGAATACAATGTGGGCATTAAGGGTGTCGCTCACAGGCAGACAGTGGTTCGGATGGGCACATTCCTGTGGCCTGGCACCTAGCCAGACAGTCAGGATACTCACAGAGACTCAGCCACCATTCATGTAGCAGCACGGTCCAAAGATTACCGCACTGGTTCGGCTGTCCTGCCAACTACCACACAAATTGCTTACAGCATGTGGAAAGCATGCGTGCACACTGAGCTAAAATAAGTGACCATGTGGCAGAGTTTCAAGAGGCACTCAACAACTCCATTGTGCTGTGTTTGAATGGCAGTATATACAGTATGTACCCACAGAATAAACCGCTCTAAAATCAAAGTGCTTTAATAGCTGCAGTGTTTTATTAGTAGCTGGACAATTATTCCACTCACACCTGGTGTGAAACCATTTCTCTTTAAGATTCTGTTCTAGGGTCAGGGCAATTTTTAAACCATCCCCTCAAGCTGTGAAGAGGCCCTCAATCGGCCTACAGCAACAATTAATTGAAGGAGGAAATCCATGTGAAAACCTTTTCTTTTGTTCTTCCAAATCACATCTTAAATGACTTCGAATGGGGTTTTTTTTGGTTGTAATTCATGGAGTCATCTCAATTAGCGATGCAAGCCGCAAGTGAACTCTCTCAGGTAGATGTTAACTAGTCAAAGGTGTTAAGTTTGAGCTCTTCACACAAAGTCCTAACATCTGTGACCTTTTACTGAGGCTAATAAGTGTTCTTGTGTAATTATATGCTGCAGACCCCTGCGCCGTGGTAATAAAAGCATAAGCTTCATTAAAAGGGCAGCCATGGTTTCTTTCAGGACTTTCTGCACTAACTTGACTCTCGTCCTCCTTCCACTAATACTGGCTGGGCAATAACTCTCTTTGACAGTATCCAGGGTCATGTTTTCTTTGCCAACAGTTAATCCTTTATGTTAGCAAATATGTGAATGAATGCCCAATATATAAATAAATTGGAGGACCAACAGTTATTAGTGTCATGGTTGCTTATGATCTAATTCAGTTTAGTAGACAGACAGATTTGCATATGAATACCTGACTTTAAAATGTTACTCATTATCAGTTAGCAGGGGCATTGTATTCACATTTTCTTCAGAGATATCTACATGGCCTAGGTTATTATCTAGGCAGTGTACAGACAAAATCCTTCTTGTTTATCTACAAAAACATTAAAACTATTTTAGGAGCCATTGTTCAAGAACTCCATAACCCTAAAAACTAAATTTTCTGATATTAGTATTAACATAACGTGTGGACCAGATCTACCATTACCTAGAACTGAGCCCTCTTTCCATCCCTGCCGACCTTGGTCCCCTTGCCCCCTATGTTAAATCCCATGCACGTAACTTGGGTGTTATTTTAGACTCCCATCTTTACCTGGAGAAACAAATATCATCTGTTGTAAAGACCAGTTTTTACCAATTAAGAATAATTTCAAAACTTAAAGGTCCCATGGCATAAACATTTCACTTTATGAGGTTTTTTAACATTAATATGCATTTCCCCCAGCCTGCCTATGGTCCCCCAGTGGCTAGAAATGGCGAGAGGTGTAAACCGAGCCCTGGGTATACTGCTCTGCCTTTGAGAAAATGAAAGCTCAGATGGGCCGATCTGGAATCTTGCTCCTTATGAGGTCATAAATTACAGACACAGAAATTGCACATCCTAAAGAAAGCTGATTGTGGGACTGGCTCTAGTGGCTGTAATTCTGCACCAAGGCTGAATTTCAGGAAAGAGATTTCAGCTACAGTATTAGGGGACCACTAAGGTCTATATAAAAGCTTCCAAAGAGCACCATGTCATGGGACCTTTAAGTCTGTTCTGTCATACAATGATCTGGAAAAAGTCATCCATGCCTTCATAACCTCCCGCCTAGACTATTGTCTCTACCTTGGTCTCCCTCTGACTCTGGTGGTACGGCTTCAGATGGTTCAAAATGCAGCGGCTAGGTTGCTCACGAACACAAAAAAGTGTGAACACATTACACCTGTCCTAGCTTCCTTGCACTGGCTTCCAGTCCAGTCTAGGATACAATTCAAAATACTGTTGATGGTTTTTAAAGCTCTTCACGCCCTGGCCCCCAGCTACATAGCGGATATCATTCATTCCCACGTAGCTCCCAGGTCCCTCAGATCCTCCAGCCAAGGTCTCCTCCATGTCCCCGCGGTCCCGGCTTAAGCAAAAAGGTGACAGAGCCTTTTCTGTTGCTGGCCCTCAGCTGTGGAACCGACATCAGAAATGCCCCTTCAATTACAATATTAAAACACCAGGCTCAAAACTCACCTATTTACATTGGCCTTCTCTGCATTTTAATTGTCTTATCCTGCTATGTTTGTAATTAAGTGTTTGTCTTTTGATGTCGTTTTAGCCTAAATCACTGATTTGTAAGTGTATTTTATTTTTTTATTTTATTACCCTGTGGCTAATGCGCTACGTACAGCACTTTGGTCAGCGCGAGCTGTTTTGTCCTATAGAAATAAACTTTACTTACTTACTTACTCTTTACGTGGGCACCCAGTTTCACCCGCAATTTCCACCAACTGCGGAACGGCTGCGGATCGGCTCTGCTGCGTGTCGTATTGAAGCACAGCGCAGCACGGAGCCGACACGCAGCGGAGCCGACCCGCAGCTGTTCCACAGTTGGTGGAAAAAACAAATAAAATACACAAATCAGTGATTTAGGCTAAAATGACATCAAAAGACAAACACTTAATTACAAACATAGCAGGATAAGACAATTAAAATGCCGGGAAGGCCAATGTAAAAAGGTGAGTTTTGAGCCTGGCTTTGAATATCACAATTGAAGGGCCGTTTATGATGTCAGGTGGCAATCGGTTCCACAGCTGAGGGCCAGCAACAGAAAAGGAGCACGGAGCCAACACGCAGCGTTCCGCAGTTGGTGGAAATTGCAGGTAAGAGACGGGGACTGAGCCATAACTTCAAAGAAGCATTGCTCATTGACAAACTACAAGATGAAAGTGTAAATGAATTGCAAAATATCCTTATCATTGTGGAGATGTTTATGTTCCTCAGAGAATCTGGGAGCAAAAAACACAAAGCAAGGGTTCAGACAAGCTGTATTATTCATTACAACACTATCAAACCAATCTCAACACTATAGGTCAATTTACTACCTGTTCTGGAGCTTTCTCACCAGTTCGTAATCTTCATTTATCTTGAAAGTTACAGTTTTTTTTGATTGCTAAACGACAGTGGGCACAACTGGAGTCACATGTGCAAAATGCTAACTACAGTCTGCACAGCAGCAGTTTATGTGGACCAAACTCTAGTTCGTTTTTCATTGCTTGAACACAGTTTTCAAAACTCTAAACACTTATCCCATGACTTTAACCACAACGTGCACAACACTGTAGATTTACAGCACTTTGTTCAAATGCTAACACACTGCTGTCATAACACACATTCAAAACAGAATAGATTTCAGTCTGGTGCCTATCAAACACTGCTGATTGCAATTTTAGCTGAAAGCCTAAGCAACTGTCTTGTTTTAGACTAGTTAGTGAACATATATGGTATTTATATACAGTAGAGAAAGCTCAGAAAGCCTTTTTTTGTATACAAACACGAAATAAGAATGAAACAATTATACACTGTACCGTTTGAGAGAAACAGGTAAAAGAGCAAGGATACCAATATGTCCAGGTAAGATGTCTGAGGTTATGTACACAGCTATACAAAAAGTGAAAAACACTATATCTTTAGTATAGTAAAACTGTATTTGTACTGTTTTTCAGAAAGTAATGGAGGTGAAAGCAATAGAAACACCACATTCATTTGTATTTAGAGATGATGCAGTCATCCAATGTGATGAAGGAAACTTGCCACATGATGCTGGAGAGAGGCAGGATTAGTCACACTATTCTTTGGTACTGTTATGTACATTTAGTTTTTTTCCCCAGTAATTCCATAAATTACTAGAGACAAAATACTATATTGAAGAAAACTGCTGATTTTCATTACTTCTTGTTTACCTTACGTAAAAATTGGTATACTGTACAATCTATATCTTTTCCTTAAATAAACTATTGAGTAGTCTCAAGTCACTGATATTGCTCAAACTGTAAAGATGAGAAAGTTTGTAATTTCTGTATTGGTGTTTGATGCTAGTGTTTTTACTCTCTGTGTGTTCTGAGTGACAGTGTGTGTTATCTCAGTGAGGCTTGTGCATAGTGTTTGGCTGCACTGAGCCTGTTCTGAGACGTGTGTTAAGAGTTGTGTTGTTTTGAATGAGTTTTGCAGGTGATGTGAACTGTTTAGCTCAGGAGACTGTTGGCAATGCAGACTGTGGTTTGAGTTTTGCACATGTGACTCCAGTTGTGCCCACTGGCGTTTAGCAATCAAAAAAAACTGTAAGACTTGTTACAACTACTGTTTCCGAGGTCAAGAATAACACAATTGGTGTATTTACAGTAAACTGAATTTAGAAACTGTGCACAGAACAATGACAACAGCCAACTCCAGAGGCCAGGCTCACAGTTCAGCACCTGTTGGCCTGCTGACCCCACAGCCTGGCTGTACATGGCCCATAAAAGCTAAATGGTAACACTGCTTCGTGAGGTCACCACCTGAAGTGAGAAGGACACAGTCGAGTACAATCCCTATCAGAGCAGAGCAAGTTCAAGCATCAACTGAACATGAAAAATAAAAGAAAGGTTGAGAAGTACCGGCTGAATTTCATTCTGCTGCTCATCTCCTCACACAGTGTGCCCTTACCCAGATGGAGCCTTTGGTAATGATGGGAAATTTAAAGGAGTGCTCTGGGGAACAATCTGGAATTATTGTCTGAATAACAAAGGTCTGTGTTCAGAGATTTGCAGACATGTGGGATGGGGGCTATAGCCTAAAGCTGAAAGAGACCTAATGAAACCAAACTGCTGAGGCAAATGTTGAACTGTTGGAGCCACCGTGTTTCCATATATTTGACTTCAGAATAAGTAAGGTTGAGATTGTGTTTTCTTTTCCATTTTACAATAACATAATGTTGCACCTTAAAACATATTTGCTAAATGAGTAGTTTTGAAGTATGAGGACACATTTGACTATTGCTCAAGGACCTGCACACTTTGTACCCAATTTTGTTGGCAAAACAATAACTTATGGTTCAATATTGAGAATTCAGTTAAATGTTAACATTTCAGAGAATAGGAGATGCTATACCTACTGTATTGCTTGTGAACAACACTTCCTTTTAGATTTAAAAGAGCAAGATGCAACAAGTTAGTCAGTGAGCTATAGAGGATGGTATGCATACTTCTTTTATCTTTGGACAGAGCCAGTCTAGCTGTGTTCCCCAGTATCTATGCTCGCCTCCCAGGTCCAGCTCCATACTTGATGCACAGACATCTGGAAGTGGTATTGATCTTCTCATTTAACTACCATTAAGAAATCAAATGCATGTTTTTCAAAGTATTCCTTTAATGCTTCCAGGTAGTTGGTTTGAACAAAACTGTGTCAAAGAAATTATAATGAATAACTTCTTTAAAACATTTAAAGCAGATTTTCCAAAGTTTTCTACTCAGGTGCCCACACTCTCTCTTAGCACTTCTGTGAATGTTAAACCTCAGGAGGCAGGCGAATCTGATTTTAAAAGATCAAATCTAATTTTTAAAGCTTGCTATTATTTGTGCCCATTGTCCATTTTCTGGGTTCAGGCATCATTAGGCTATCTGCAGTGGTTGCTGTGGTGACAGCATGAGTGTGCACAGTATGCTAATACATTTTTTTTTTTAAACACAGAGCTGCAGGCAAAGATAAGGAATACAGATGTATCCTCCTGCACTGGAGGCCATCGCATTAAGTCGCACTGCTTAACTCCTCTGTCACATAAGACAGAATCAGCGATGGCGGAGGACATTGATATGCAGCCATGTTTAATGCTGCAGTTACAGAACAGACGTCTAACATTTTGAACTCTAAGGCCATACAGAGGCACATCTACTTTAATGTGAATTGATTTCCAATCATCTATGATTGGCGTTCGAACCTGATTTGCGGAAAAAAAATCTATATCCATGTTTGTTAACTCCAAGCCTTGATAAAAAACAGCCTGACTTAGATTTGGTCTGCATACTGTATAGCTTTGGGAATTTTCATGCCTACCCCTATCCCAGCTTGTAAATTTACACACAGCGCTTTATGCAATGTGGTGTATCATGTGTCATTTTGTGTCCAAGTGATTCTATGGTTCGTATCAACTCTCCCAGCTCACTGCCAGACTGAGTCACTGTGGTAAAATCCATCATCTGTCAGTTAAAACAATTTATTTTCCATTTTTCACTTTGGAGCTGCGTGTTTTAGATTCTGATTCATCTCTTTTTCACCTAATACATTGTGAAAAATGCCCATACGCCCAACACTTTGGATCAATCTAATCATTTGCAAAGATCGTTGAGTTTTGTTCATAAACACTCATATTCAAACTATGTTTCATGCTAATGAGTGAACGGAAACAATTGAAAATGTGGTTACGTCATTCTGACTCACTGATCGATTTGTCATCTTCCACTTCATACATAAGCACCCAGAGCTTCTTTGTTTTTATGAATAAAATTAATTTGTTTGACATCAGCGCTGAGTATGCCAAACCTCTTGAAAACAATTGTTCAAGCTTGGCCATTGTTTAGAAGATGACACAACACTACTTTGTGGTTTTCTACTTTTGTACCCATTTAACTCCCAATTTGGAAAAAGTACTGCGGTCTTTGCTACTGCTAACTCCCACTCAGCGCAGCACAGGGCATGGTGGATAACTTTGTAATAGCCTTAAACTAATAGCCTTCAAATACCCACGTGCAGAGCACACAGCAGAATACACGCATCAACTTAGTTTTATTTTGCCTAGATGGCAACTAACTGGACCCAAAGTATATGCTATGTGTTAAATTCCTGTAAATTGATTCAATACAAATGTACCATTATCACAAAATCAACGGAGGATTTAAAGTTTGACTTTGACTTAGCATTGGGCAATAATGCAGGAACCACCTTAAGGCCCTTCAGGGGATATTGTACCTTGATGATGTTTATTCCCCATCACATTTGTAATTCATGATATTACCACAATCCAATTGACATACAGTGAACCTGGCGTCCTCAGAGCTGCGGGTCTGGAGCCCTAGGGCAAATGCCCACTTTGTCTGGTTGGTAATGCACCCTTGGCAGTGCATGAAAGAATTGACTTGGTTCAAAGATTTGATTTTCCATTAACTTCCTAACCTCCCAGAGGGCAGAGGGCAACACATTTTAGCAGGGAGGAATCACTGCAAAGATTAACCAGACTCTTAACCAGGTCACACAGAAAGCTTCTTTGGCCACAACTATAATTATAAACTACGCTGTAAACCTACTGTAGCAGCAAGTGCAGAGTGAAATTATTACCTTGAATGTACAATCATTCCACTCCAATCATTGATGAAGACGCAGTCCACCCACCCCTAGTCTATATACACGATGTTCCACTTCTGGGATTGTTCAGGTGCCGCCAGAGATTTTGCCAGTTGTCCCTCACTGTGGAGATAGTTCTGGCAATGCGAGACTAACCCACCCCCAATGCAGTTTTTATTTATTTATTTTTTTTATTAAAAAACGTAATTAAATCTTCAGAAGAGTGTCTGTGTAAGCTTTCACATTTAAATATTCTGAAAATAGTAAGCGATGGACGTTATATATAATAAATATATTTATTTATTTATTTAGCAGTAGCATGGATCAGAAAGCATCAATCATTGCTATTATCTTAATTCAACCCAATGTACTGACATGAACTTTTACTATCAGGTCTATGTTACAATATCTGCTGTCTCTTTAGATCCTGAACCTCTATACCTCTATATATGCCTCTAGCTGCGTATCTGCAGGAGATTGATGCTGTTATTAATTAACAAAATGGCCAACTAGTCACACAGCGCCACCAGGTGGCTGCAAAATCGTATAACTTGTGTCAATTATGACATGCACACATCAACACTGACTCAAAAACAACTCCCCTTAATGACTTTTGTAAAGTTAGACTCTTGCCAATCCCGTTGGTGTGCATAAAGCCGCAATCAGCAAATTTGGCTCTTGAGACTCACTGGTAACAGTTTTCATCAGAACTACATCATAAAATTGTGTTGTGCAGAATTAACTGGCTGCACAGTATGTTTATTTTTCCAAATTTCCTGTGCTATGAATGAATTTGTGCATTATTTATGCTTCCTGAGTTCAAATACCACAAAGTCCCTGAAGTCATTATCTACATAATGAGACGTACCGAATGACGCCACTCTCAACTGCATATGAAAAGCATTACCTTTAATGGTTATTGTTCTCCTGATGTTACAGGCTATGGGTTTGAAATGGAAAGAGGTCACATCTCAGGTTTGTATCATTAATGACGATTAATGGCTGCCCTTTACAATAACAAGAATTATTAGATAAATGGCGCTGCAAATGAACTCTTTTTAAATGAAGACATCCTTTTAGCTACCAGGGATTTATCTCAAAGCTGCTACCAATTTAACTTCAAAGGTCCCTCCAGAAAAAGTCTCAGTAAAGGTCCCTTCAGTCATTTTTGTCTTTTGCAGCAGTAATTGTGTAGTTAAATTGTTGATGTGACCATTGGACGGAGTTCAAGTCGCATTAGGTCTGTGATCACACGAATGACGTAGGACTATTTCCACTGCAGCCAAGCTTCACAATCTCTTAAAGGACCCATGACTTGGTGCTCTTTGGATGCTTTTATATAGGCTTTAGTGGTCCCCTAATACTGTATATGAAAGCAGAGAAAGGGAAGGTAACCTTGCTCCTTATGACCTCATAAGGAGCAAGATTCCAGATTCCAGAAGCTTACTTTTTTTCAAAGGTAGAGCCGGATACCCAGGGATCAGTTTACACCTATCACCATTTCTAGCCACTGGGGGACCATATGCAGGCTGGGGGAATGCATATTAATGTGAAAAAAACCTCATAAAGTGAAATTTTCATGCTATGAGACCTTTAATAAAAAGGTTTGTGTGTTTTTTGCTCTTAAAAGGCTAACACTTCTTCCATAGCTCTATTAATTAAGTAAATTTGTCTTTGTAAAATGCAGTTGTCATATTGATTTTATAGCGCAGTATGCTTACCACTGCTACCATTTCAGTTTCTTCCTCAGTTAATTTTGGTGTGAAATTTTCAATCAAATACTATAACTGCAGCTCTGCTGAAGTGTGGATTGGGATGTAATGAAAATGCAAATTACATGAATTATTTTGTAATAATTATATGTAATGTAGCTGGAGATACGGTATATCATCCTAAAAAGGCTTGATAATTGAGATAACGATTTCATGGTTGTTAAAGCCCAGCAGAATTTATCGCAAGTTTGTTTTTCAAGATATAGGTAATTTCATATCTCGATAATATATATCAAGATATAGCCTGTTTTCTGTTAAGTAAATAAATAGTTTATATGAAATAACCACATGCTAAAGCATATTTATGTATACTCCTTTTGCTTTAATGCTAAGCTAGCTACTGTACTACATGTGGCTGTTTAAAGATTGATCTCATAAAGAACAAAATGGGCAACTGTGTGTTCAGACTCAAGTCATTGCTCGTGAAAAGCACATAAATGAAGTCCAGTGACTGTGTGTCATTGCAATTTTATGGCCGTTGAATCATATTTGGCTTCTGAGGATGTTACAATAAATGTTATATGGCACTTGGAAATAAAGTACCAAAAACAGAAAACTTAATTTTCTCTGAAAATGTTGAAATCTTGAATGCATTTGATTTTTCATTGGTTTCCACAGAAATAATGACGAAACACCCACTGTCCTAACTCCAATTCTTTTCTGGCGTAAAAACAAGTTCACATGAGGTTCACTGTGGGGAAGTATTCCCTGTTTCTCAAAGATCCATCAAGCCCCACATGTGTGCGGACACAGCGCCAGTTCAAATCCTTGCTTTGCTGTCTATTAGTCAGAACTGTCTTCATTTTACACAGTGAGTCAAAGGATATGAGCCAGCCTGAAAAGCAACAGCTGGAGCCTGCCAGGGGCCATAGGGAAGAAGACCATGATTTGAAACAGACAAGAACTTGGAAACATTCAGGCAATAGCAATTTCATTTCATTTCATTTTATTATTCATCTCCAACAATCAACAATGTTGCAAAAGAAAAAAAAAAAGTAAAAACTAAAATAAAACACAAACAATCAGAATAATTAACAAAGCAAAGCAGGCGGAAGCAAATAGCTTATTTGGTCCTGCCCTTATTTCACAAAATCATATTATTACAACTTTAAACATAAATTGTGCAGTTTTACATGTCCATAAATGTCAGCAAATTAAAAAACAGATGATTAGTGTGCTCATAATACCCGGTGTGATTTATTATCCTGATCCTTATCTTTTTTGCAATGTGCAAATATTTTGTAAGTTGCTTTTTTAGGTATTTCCCCAAACTTCCACAGAATATAACATATATGTTAAAATAAGTGTGCAGTACAGAGTATGTAATGTATTTTGGTTCAATATGTATCTAGTTTTGCTCAATATACCAATACTCCTGGCCAGCTTCATGCACAGATATTTAATAGACCTTTTTCACGGCAGACATGTTGACATGTCATAGTAGGAAAAGCACAGGTGTATTCCAAACCGTTACTGATGGCTGCATTCCACTTAGGAGAGGCCCTGGTATTGTTCATGCTTACTCACTGAAATAGCTTACTGGGACACTTGATGGAATCGAGCCATCATTAAAGTTATCAGTTTCAGCTGTGCTATGACAAGTCAAAATGTCTGCTGTGAAAAAATTCCATGCTGTGAAAAAGTTCCATGTGGGGCTTCCAGCTTCAGTTTGTGGTCAAGTACAATTTCTGTCTTTTTAAGATTTCAAATAAAAATCCAAATATCTGACATCAAGAAAAAATGTCTGTGAATAGCAATAGAAAAATATCTTTTCATCTTTTGATTCATAAAACGTCTCAGAGGTTACACCTTGAAGGAGGTTTTAAACGAATGGTAAAACATTGCAGTTGATCCAGACTTCAAGAAGTCAAAAAATCATAAGGGTCTGAGGCAGATTTGAAATTAACCGTTCAAATAAATTTATGTTATCACATTATGAGCATTGCTAATTTTTTCCAGTGTTTTTTTCCCTAACCAATAAAAAAGTGGGTTCTAGGGGCTTATCTGACAATTTAGGATTCAATAACATTTAAAGCTATAGTGCGCAGTTTCTGTCACCCCTATAAGGAATTCTAAGTAATGACAACAACAATGTCTGAGTATCCACATGATGTAAGCCTTGGGTGATCGCACCCCCACCCCTCCTAATAATTGGGTAATTATCTTGTAGCTTCTATGTCCTCTTTGTCTCCAAAGCTGAGCGCTGCTGTTGTCCTTTCTCAGCGGTGACGTAAAAAACGCATCACTTTAGCTTCTGCGCGCGCAGACCAGATGACACCATTTTGTAAACATAGCCATGCTGAGAAATACAGAGACAGTTTTGTGTAGCTGATAGGCTTAATTTGCTTTGTATCAAACCATGTGGCGAAGACTTGAATGTAACAGAAGTTTCCTAATATAAAATAGTTGCGCACTTTAGCTTTAAGAAAGCATCTATATCAACATCCTGTTCAGGAAGAAACTTGCCAACTCTGCGTCCTTTTGGGCTCTAAGCTGTCTCCATCTTTCAAATACATCTCCAATATTTACCCGGGGTTTGTTATGTCTCTGGTCACGCAACTGTTAGGTCAGGTATAGAAGCTGCTTTCATGGGTGTAGTAACGTTACAGCTGTAGTGCGCCGGCAACCCGGCCAGGCTGTCAAACTGGGCAGTTGATAACAACACACAGGCCAAAACACAAACAGAAATTCCGTCATAGAATGGAAATTTCAAAAGGAGAAAATACTGGCATTAGCAATGTGAAGATTTTGACAATTCTATTGCTAAAGTGCATGACTTTGCAATGCCCCCAAATGGCCAAATATGGCTCCACGTTGAATTTGAAAGTTGATTCTATACTACAGCTCCTCACGGTCCTACTGATGCCCAGCATGTCCATATCTACCAAGGAAGTATGGAATTATGGAGAAAACTCAGCTCCAAAGAGAAAACCCAGCTCCAAAGAAATCAAGATTTTGACAATTCTATTGCTAAAGTGCCTGACTTTGCACTGCCCCCAAATGGCCAAAAATGACAAAAGATAGTATTTCAACTTAGCATGTTTCCTTAATATCTGATGAGGCATTGGGGTCATTTTTGGATTTATTACAGTAAATATATTATATATTTAATTTTATTAAAGAAACGCTCAGTGGTGTTTTAAGCCCCCAATGTCTCCTTCCAGGCAGCACTGTGACCATTGACTTCAAGGCACCTAACCCTAACCTTAACCCTAACCATAACCATAACCATTGCCTAATCGACTTCAAGGCAGCCCTGTGACCGTTGACTTCAAGGCCCTTAACCCTAACCATTGTCTAATCCTAGTGCAGACATTGGAGGCTTAAAACACCAATAAACTAAAAAAACAAATGGCCCTGGCATCATATCAAGCAAGGATAACTTTCTCCATAGTTGTCAGGCACATGCAATTACCAATCACAAATCATGTTAAATCATAATGCCGCATTCAAAACGCCAAAACAAAATGACGTACCAAGAAACATCTCATTTTAATCCTGCACGTCTCTCAAGGACAGTAATTAATGTTTGACTTGCTAAAAGAATCATACAGTTATCTTACAATAAACATCCCCAGTGTGAAAATGTCTTCACTGAGGAAGAGATCAAAAGTGGATCCACATTAGCACGAAAGTAAAAGTATTTCCAAAGCAAAACTGAATCACCAGCCACTCTGAGATGTCTTTTGTAATGACACGGACATTGAGTGTGCAGACAAATGGATTTGTTCTTGGGCCATTATCTCAGGCTGAAAAGAAATAACTCCATTAGCGTCGGGGGGGACTGTGGGCCTGGGTTTCTGGAGCAAGGAGAGGATAGACATTGGAAAGAAAGGAAGAAAAGAATAAATGTGGATGGAATAAATGTGGCGGAAGTCAACATAATACAAACAGCAGTTAGTAAACAATATTAGTATTGCAAGAATTAAAAACAGGAGATGCATGGGGAAAAAAAGCATGCATCCTCTGTGTTCAAACTCTAACAGAGCACACCTCTGTTATCACAATCATACAATATTTCAAATGTTCAGTATACAAATGGGAAAATAAAAACATTAAGGAGTCGGAAATACACACAGATAAAAAAAAGTGCCATAATTTAATATTGACAAAAGGATGAATGTGCATTATACTGTACATATAACTGCGCATTATAGCATATATACTGTATGTATGTTTCCATTATCAGTCCAGATCAGAGTTGTTTTTATCAAAGATTATGTGGAACGGTATACATGAAGACAAAATGAGTTCTACTGTGTGCTATGTTCTTAAGACACTGACTCAAAGCTGAGGTAGATTAGATCTCGGTCTGTTCTTTCTGCCTGTCTGCTCCTATTTGGACTTGTTTGCCTCTGCTGACAGCTAACTTCTGTTCTGAAGTAAACAACCCACTTTTATTTCACCTGCTCTCCCTTCGCATTCTGCTTTTTGACACACAGCTACAGTACACCTACAGTACCAGAACTGTGACAATAAGTGGATCCATTAATGTTCATGCTGGTTTAAATAATATTAATATAATATTAATGAACAAAGTTTCCAATAACATAATACAGTGCTGAAGTCAGTCCAGATAATCCTCTGGGAAAAATATGTGCCTGTGTAAAATGTCACGGCAATCCATCCAGTAGTTAGATATTTCAGTCCGGACCAAATTGGTGGACCGACCGATAGAAAACCACGGAGCTAGCACAGTTAAAACATCACTTTTGTTGCAGTGCACGTGCCTGCCAAAGTGTATTTCTAGTTAGCCAGGCGGGAAGTTGGTTAAAAAGACTAAGTGCTCTGCAGCATATCATGCTGTGAACATTGGTAAAACCGCTGCCTGTCTGAGACGTCCACCCACATCTGCATAGCAGGATAGTGCTAAAAGAAAAAAAAATGATGATCCATCACATCTGTTCATATGGAAATAAGGTATATGATTTATTCTGCATACTAGAGTTATATGCCTTATGTGAAGGCTGGAACGGGTCCAGAGACTTGTTACACTCACATAAAAGACTAACACTAAACCAACAGGATGGCCAACATTTATTACAGCTGTAAGAAGAGAGAAACTCACACGTATACATGAGTTCTGCCTCGCCAGAGCAGAGAGACACTTTAATACCCCAAAAAATTATAGGAGAGTTGACTGTACAGATACATTTGGCTTTACAGATACATACTGTAGTTTGACATTCCACAGACAAGGCCATGCATCTTCAGCACTGGCTGTCTCCCTGCTGCTCTATCTAAATCCTCCCTGGCCCACAAACTGTCTGGGAATACAAAAGATTCGCTGACGAGGAGAAACAACTGATAATGAAAAAGGATAAGAATGAATATTGGAATTTCTCTTTGTGTTACATTTTGCAGTCTGAGTTGCTGCACAAACAGATTCTTAAAGGTCCACATGATTTATGATGTCACTGGCACCATCCTGTAGTCACTATGCTGGGTCATCATTTTTTTTTTTTTTTTTGGCTTGAAGCAGAGTGCCAGAGGGTTTTGGGAGAGCGTTACAAAGTATGATGCCTGGATATAATTTGAAGCCAACTGTGACATAAGGGCTCAAAGAGAGCAATGCTGTAAGAAACGCAGCCAAAAACATTTTCATGGTGGACTTTTAATTCTGTTTAATTGGGTGAAACTGAGTGTGGCAGAATTTTCAGCAGACATTTCACAATATAGCAACTCTGGACTCTGGTCTGGACATAAGTTAATTCCCTATTTAAAATCAATGACAAATATATATATTTTTATACAGTATATTTTATATATATTTTATACTAATAGTTGTTTGATTTTAATTAATTAGCTTTGTATCAACTCATTTGGCAATGGCTTGAGTGTGACGGACGTTCATTAATATAAAATAGTTGCCAAAGATCATGTCACCAAGTATTTATGCAACTGTACTTTTTCAGCCCGACACTGTTGGCAGTGGCACTGCAATAAATCACCTTTGAGAAGCTCTTAATGTCAAATGCCTACCATACACTAGAAGACTTTGAAAAGACTAAAGTCTGACACAATCTCACATCTCAAGACAATCATCTCACATCTAATGTTAAAGACATAATATGTAAAGACTGGAGATCTTGCAGGGTCACAAATTGCAAGACTACAACCAGATTTGTTTTGAAAAATGTAACCAAGCTAGCTAGCTACCTCTAGCATTAGCTAGTAAGTTAAGGGAAAGTTTTCAGATTTTTTGTTCTGCCGTACATGCAGATGAATGGCGGCAGTAACCGGAGGTCTGCGTTTATCTGCCGGTAAAACTCCCGTTGGATGACGCGCTTCAGAAGGGTTGGAATATAGCAATAATAAAAACAATGGCTCGAGCCGTTTGCTGCTTCCTGTTTGGTGCTGGACGGAGTGTACCGTGCGCACCCATTGGTTGTAGACAGTGTGCACGTGACTTAACTTCACTACCAAGACTTAAAACGTACGATAATATCAAACCTGTTTGATTTTGTTGAAAAAACTGACTCGGACTGAGTGTTATGTCCACCTCACACCAAACGATTGAGACGACGGGAGCGTGCCCAGTGGTGAAGTCTACGTGATACGCAGGCATACCCACTAAGAAATTTCCAGGATTTCCATATACCCACTTACAAATGTGCAATGATACACAACAACATAGTTTTGTGACAGAACTTTCACTTCAGATATTTGTATTCACAAATACCGTTCTCTGGGATGCACTTCCGGCGATCAAGGCTAGTATTCCTCCTATCAGCTGGCAGAGCCCCCTAAAAAAAGTCTTGGCGAATGAGGGATTTCGACTCCTATGACCTTTTTAAGCCCCAATCGTGTGTACAGCTAATTTTGTACAGCTCCAAAACATATGCATCAGGTTACCTGTGTCTGTCTTGCATCCAGGGCAGGTTTCTGAGATAGCACTGTTCATTCTATGAAGTCTTTCTGGTGTGTAATAAATTCGATGGATAAGATTAAGCTGTAAGAGCTTGTGGCGGTTGTTAGGAGAAGTTTTGGGCTTCTGCACATATTGCCTCCCAGTCACTATCCCTGAAGGTGTGATCCAAACATTAGTATTTATGACAGGACCATTGTATCAGACTGGATTACACTGCACAAATGTGGATTTTGTTGTGTTCACTCCCTGTGGGTGTCACAGCGACAACTCCCATCATATAATAACCAATCCTGTCATTTCAGACCCTGTCATTTCCCGCCTGAACAATAGTCGTCGGTTGATTCCCGCCACTCCCTAGTCATCGGGTCATCCCCTGCCAGAAGCACACCTGTCCCTCATTCCCTATAATCAGGCACTTAAGTATATGCCCATAAAGACTAGCCCCAATGCAGCATTAGGCCATTGTGTTTCAGCCATCTATTCCATGTTCTGCTTGTTTGTGAGATCGCTGCCTTTTTTTAAAATCTTTTATCATCTCCTGTTTGGACTTGTTTGCCCTTGCTGACAGTCAACTTCTGTTCTGAAGAAAACCCCACTTGTTTTAACCTGCTCTGCCTTCGCCTTCTGCTTTTTGACACAACACCTACCAGAACTTTGACAATAAGTGGATCCATTAATAATCATGTCATCATAAATATATGAACAACAAGGTTTCCAATAACATTACACAGTTCAGTCAACAAGTCAATCTCAGTTGGTCCCAACAATGCAAAATAAACCCTTTTCTGCAATCACAGGAAGCACTCTTTGAGCCAGATTGCTGAATCACTTTGAGTCAAGCTCAGTTTAGGGAGTACAGGTTTGCCAAACTGGGATCAAATCCCAGCTTGCCCAATTAAGCTCAAAGTTGGAGGCACTTTATCACAAATTAGGTTGTTAAATGTTGATATGTATTGTTAAATTCCAATTTCATCCAATATCCAGACTGAGGGGAACAAAACAGATGCTTCAGCAGCTCACACTGCAGAGAACTGGTCGAGAAAAAAAAATAACTGGATTGTGTTTTTGCGTTTTAGCTTTAATGCAATAAAAGAAGGAGGTCACCAACAACTCAATTTTTTATGACAATGTCCTATGTGAGTAGGTGGAGTTCTTCCCCTCTTCAAAACTATTTGATGTAAATGTAAGCATGCCACAAAAGACTTAAAATCAAAACAAGAGGGGCACACCCTAAAACCCATAACATGACTTAATTTTCCGTTTTCCTTTTCGTCTGACACATTGAAATTCCTTCTGCACAATAATGTCACAGGGGAGCCACTGTTATGCTTCTCCAGGTTGCCACTCTGACAGCAATGCTGTATGCCCTGTTTTTAGTGGGGCTGGCACTGCAGGGTTCTAATAAAGGTGGAGTTGCAAACATGCTGACACATTGTATTACTGCTGAAGCAGCGGATAAAATGTGTAATTGTAAAATCTTCAGAAACGTGGGCGCAACAGTGACACTGTGACAATGTCGAATTATGTTTCTTTCAATTATTATTACTGAGGTTAGATACAGGCATGATGAATAGTTGTCCACATCATAAATCAGACGGATGCACATGACCCTGGTTTATGTAACTTATGTAACATAGTCATTCACTCTATTTTTGTATTATAATAAGATATTTTATCAGAATCAGAAAGTTTCATTATTTAGGTTTGCTCATACAAGAAATTAATTGAAAGTGTGTTTATTAATGTTCAGAAAATAATCACACTACAATAAATAATACAGGTGCAAATCAGAACTGTCACACTAAGGCTCATCTTCAGTGAAATAAACAAACATGACAGGGCTGAAACAAGCGATATTTGGCAAAGTAAGTCAGCATAAGTCATCCTTAAGAAAAACCGGTGGTACAAATGTTAGCTAACTTATCCCGAAGTTATCCCGAAGAGAAAAGCACTTGAAATAAAACGAAGCAAAGACAAACAGACATATACTAAATACATAGCAATACTCATTTGTTGATGGTTGACACACACGGAGAGCATGCCTCCAATGCTTTCCTCCCCTTAAGAACACCATAAAGGATCTCCACATATTGTCGAAGACAAGATATTTACCCTTTAACGTAAAAGTGAGTTTTTCCAGTGCAAGACAGTCTGACAGTCCTGCAAGCCAGACATTAACACTTGGTTTGATAGTGGATTTCCAAGATTTGGCTATGGTATATTTCGCTTGTAAGATGCAGAAAGTACAAGAAATTCATTTTTAACAATGAGTTAAGGACTTAAAACTCTTTCAGCTCTGCTCAAGCTTTAATTTATGCAGGTCACAACACTGAGTGAGCACTCGTGCAGTGGAAAAATGAGAGACTCCTCAGAGGTAGGTCATGCTGTAATGTCTGCTGTTTCCACTGGAAAGATTAGGCACACATTGAGTGGAATTGTGGGTTTATCAATTTAGATCGCTCTTAACATGTTAGTTCTTGAGATACAGTATAAGATTACATTTATTCTTCCCCTGGGGCTTTGCTTTTGTGATTCTAGCGGCTTAAGCACACTGGAAAATTACTATTTGAATGGCATTTCTTGGATCAACATCTTAAAATGTGTCTTCTAGCAAATTTCACAACTAAAATAAAATAAGTATGTAGGGAAAAAGAAGAAGAGGAATCCGCGGCAGGGTTGAGGGAGGTCGGGGTGTCCGGTTCTCATTTACATATTGACATTGATTTTGGTCGACTCAGTGTAGTGAAATAGCTAGACAAAGTAATAGGTCCAAACTGAAACAAAGCTTTTCAGCTCTCATTACTCAACAGGTGACCATCACATGCATTTCTATTTCCTTTCAACTAAACTAGACTTGTAATTTGATGCCAGCAGGCGACTAAAGAGCAGGTGGTCACTAACAGAAGCTCAGCAAACATGTTTTTACGCCTCCTGAATTCAACTTGTAGTCTATGTGCTGCCAACTACACAGGCCAGACATTTGTTTTACAACATTACTTCTGGTGTTAGATCATTACACTTAGTTATAATGTTGAGTAAATAATGATCTATTGCAGATAAAAAAAAAAGCCTTATTAAATTGAATAACTACTTTTATAGTAGGCTATATTATAGGCAGTGGAGTGAGAAGTAAAAATGGCAATACCATAATGGAACACTCAGAAACGAGTATATTGAATAATTGAAAATAAAAAGATCCCATTCACGGCAGCTATGCACTATTTTTCGAGCCATTTGATTAGAGAATGCCTACAAATCTGTACATGATTTGGGAAAAACAGTCAGTTACCGAGGAAAAAAGCATTCTGTAGAACCTACATGCTATTTTGTATTCAATTGTTCTCCAACTTTCTTCATCATTCTGAAACCAGAACACAACAAATGTTAAGGGTGACTCATTTTCACTCCTACGGAGCCCCGGAAGGGTCACGGCGAGAATTTTTGAGGGGACTACTTTCAATATGTTTTGCGTTCTCTCGCAATTGCATATTGTGTTTCCTCGCAATAACTTTTGTGTTCCCTCACAATATATATATATATATATATATATATATATATATATATTAATAATAATTTCTTCTTTCATTCCTTCTGAGCCATGTGTCTGTTTCCATTCAGCTGCCCAGCGCAATGCCACAGTATGGATCAGCTCGCTGAATTTTACTTTGAACTGGGAATGCTAATATACTGCTTAATGAGCACATTCATATCTGTTCTATAATCAATTTTTCTTGAATGTATGAAAAGATAATTTCCGATGTCAGAGGTGAATGTGTCAATGAACCAACACTGAATTATCAGAGAATCTGCAGCTCCCCTCTGCCGTGTGAGCGTTATAGAGGAGAGTTAACGCAAAACATACTGCGAGGGAACGCAATATATTGCGAGAGAGGGCAAAACAGATTGCCGTGACCCTTCCGGGGCTCCGTACACTCCTGCCACCTAAAGAGAGGCAAAAAAAAAAAAGTTTGCATAACACAGGTAGGTTAGGAATTTGATGTAAACAGCATTACTAATCTTGAAACCTATTTTTATTACACTATGCCGGAGTAGAGTTCACAGAATGAATGTTTAGCTGACAAATCTGCTACAATTGAATCCATCCCAAAATAATCTGGGCTGTTTTAACTGCAATACACTTAGGAAAGCCATACATCCTCTGAATGCCCTAGGTTTCTAGTTTGTGGTCGTAAAGTTTCATGAGGCTGTGATTATCCTAGAGGTCACAACAGGTCATTTTAAACTGTGTCGTCAAGTTAAAGAAAAATGGTCTCATTACAATGAAATGGCTACTATGGGGAGTAACATCATTACACATGAATACAATTGGGCTCATTGAATCCACAAGAGTCTCTGCTTTCCAGTGAGACTCAATTTATGCAATTCCAAGACTGTTTAGGGACCCCAGTATGCACAAATATTCAAATACACCATTTTAGAATAGGTGAATAAATTTACACTGCATGGTTTTTGCCCAAAACTGCACGCGATTAGCATAAAGTGGGCATGTCTGTAAAGGGGAGACTCGTTGGTACATTTTCAGCTTTGAAATGGACCGCTAAAGCCTCTGAAAGAGAGTGAAGTCGGCCCAAAAGATTTGGGGGTTTTGAGAAAACATTCCTGCTGTAGCCCCAGAAGCCACCCCGCCCCAGACAGTGCATCATATTTTGTGATCTTATGTTTACAGCTACAGTAAGTGACAGTATAAAGTGAAAGAAAATGTAAATAGTGAAGTATAAGTAGTAGACTACATTATATTAAGAATTGTTTCTTGTATTTTGTCTTTTCTGTTTTTGCAAACATTCTGTTTTTGTTACAGTGTAAAAAGAAAACACTAAAACACTATACATAATATTGACCATTGGTATTGATATTAAGTCCACCACATCTCAGCAAAACTAAAATCCACAACTGCATAATTCAAATAGTGAATGTAAAAATGATTGTCTAAAGTCTAAAGAATTGGCCTACTACGTAAGTTAAATCTACATTTCTGCCACATGTCATCTGGTAGCCTATTTAAAATTATACGTTTTATAAATGTAGGCTACTGGACTTTAATTACAGGACTGTTGTGTTGGATTACGTTTCAACTTTTATAAATGTGGTCACTTGTGTATTTTTCACTACTCTCTTAACTTTTCTAACCATCTACGCCAACTTGTCACAGTTATGAGAATTAACACTGGTTTCAGTGGGGCTTTTAACAGCTTGACTTATGCTCCATACTGAATGCAGCCTTTTTTTTTAAAGTGACGGAGAGGCTGTAATTTGAGAGTAGCAGAGAGGTATTATTAGCCAAAAACCGAAGCGCGGCACTTGAGACATCCAGATGTTGCGTTTGAGGCACCAAGTGAAGTCGGGAGTACAACTGTTTCCACGCTGAAACCAACTTTATTACATTGTTTTCCTGTTCACCAGCAGTAATGGAAACTGACAGGCTCGATTAAAGGAAGAGAAGTGAGGCCGTTAGAACACTTTCACGCCATTTTACCTGTTTGGACAAAAGGACAACAACAAAGCCTGGATTTAACTGCGCAGCTTTAACGTTTAAACCTGACTGAAATGTTTGTGTTTCTACGCCGGGTTGGAGTTAAATAGTCCACCAGGCTGACGCTGCCGATAAAATAAACGTTTCAAACTTTAACATTTAATATCTGTCAGCGTGTTTGGGACAAGTGGGCATCATGGCTTTTCTTCACTTGCTCCTGTGTGCCGGGGTGTTATCACTGCCTAGGTGTGGAGCCTTTTTCCGCGGACCGTTACAACCGGAGATGTCTAACGGCACTTTTCATCATTATTTCGTGCCGGACGGAGACTACGAGGACAACGACGACCCGGAGAAATGTCAGATGCTTTTCAAAATGACCGACGAGCGAAAGTGCGGTCTCGACGAGGACCAGGACGCCGTCATACGGGATGATTTCACTATCATCAAGAGGCAGATAGAGGACTCGGCCCGGGTGCTGGAGGGGATCGGGAAAAGCATCTCGTACGACCTGGACGGAGAGGACAGCTACGGGAAATACCTGCGGAGGGAGACGGCTCAGATAAGCGAGGCGTTTACAAACTCGGAGAAATCTCTGCTGGAGCTGGAGGTGAAATTCAAGCAGAGCCAGGAGAGCGAGCTAAAGGAGGAGCACCGGCTCAACGAAGACTTTCTGAACATGATTGTGCACACACGGGACGTCCTGAAGGACACGGTGGACATTTCTCTGGGACTGAAGGACAAGCACGAGCTCCTGTCTCTGATCATCCGCAGCCACGGCACGAGGCTGAGCAGACTGAAGAATGAATACATGAAGTTCTGAGAGAAAGTAGTTCCTACACGTCTCATTACAGTACTATTTCTTTTATTATTATTTTCGTTATGGTGGAGTGTGTGAGGCAGAGGCAGGAGTTAAGCAATCTGAGCAGTCATATCAGGGATACAAACTACACTTAAAGGACCAGTTCATCTAAATTAAATGTATAATATTAAAATATAAATTAAAATATAATACATTTTCTTGTTTAACTCTAGAGCAGTGTTTTCCAACTTGGGTTTTCTTCTATAGGGTCAAAAAGAAACCGTCTGAGGTCACAAGATGGTTAAGGGTTAGGTAAAAACTATTCTCTCATCTTTGCCGTTTCTTTTTGTAAAATACTCAACAGTTCACTTTTTGATTGATGCTCAAAAGTATTCAAACTAAACGATCTGATCAGTTTTGTAAGGGAAGTTGCTCACTGCTCACAGCTCATCAGTCCTACGTGATCCGTGATGAGGTTGCAGGTAGCACTTTAAAGGGTCAAAGACAAAAACGTTTGGGATCCACTGCTCTAGAGGTATGTAGCCATGCAGCTAGTTTTGGTTGAAATTGTCCAGGTTATGTGATAAATATCCAAAGCTGGATTACCAAACAGGCAAAGAAGGCAACTGCCCCAATGCCTGAGACTCCCAGCCCTAACCCCCCCATATTCACTGTGTGTCAATTGTGTTTTGGTAATTTGGTTACTTGCAAATGTTGCAGATTTATACTAGTACAATATCAACTACGAAGGGTCCTGCACCTGATCTCATGGCCCTGTTTTTTAGAGGCGCCATGTGTCAGAATCAGTTTAAGTTTATTCCTAAATGAAAGTTGTGCTAAAAAATAAATAAATTAAAATGTAATATTGTGAGAGAAACAAACAGTGGTCCATTCGTGGCAGAAATCTCAGAGGGATGACATAATAATTAATTATTATTATTATAATTAATTGGCATATAAAACCAAAACTATCTGCTAACTGCTGGTGGTAAAGTAATTAAACGTGTTGTTTTAAACTTTAAAAAAAAAAGTCTGTTGGACTGTATCTGACACCAACAATTTTTTTTAAATTATTTATAAGACAATAAGGAGTGGGCAATATGGATAATATCCTCTTTCAGAGTAAATGCAATTTTATAGGATGATATTGTCAAGCCAATTAAGAAATAGTTAAGGAATAAAATAACCAGAAAGAAATGTCTGTTTTTGGCAGACCCAGCAAACTATATACCGAACAAATCAAAGTACTTTATCATATTGATGCAAATAAAAATCCAATATTGCCATACAGTGGTCCTGCTCAGTGATTTGCGATGCACCCAGAGATATTAAAGAGCTACCGAGCTATAAACAGTATGGCAAAATCTTTACACAAATAACACCTGACTGTGTGAATTGTCATATTGACCACTCCTAGAGACCCATGGTTATGGTCATTACACACCATACAAACACACAACAAAGTTATATTTTCCAATAAAAAATGTATGGCAATAACGTTAGTTTACATTATCTGTCTGCCAATCAATGTGCCTCTTATGGCCATTTTTGGTAAGTGCATTGAATTTGACTGTACACAGTCACAGGTTTGTGTGTGTGTGTTAGTGTGGGTGTGCGTATGTGTAAAAACAACGGCTTCAAACTTGAGTCGGCCAATTAAAAAAGTGAGAACAGGAACTATCAGTTTTCATAACACTAGTACTGTAGTCTGTTTAAGGGTTTTCCAAAACCCATTCTGTCCTCTGTGACCAAAACAAACAGAGTTAGTATTGTAGAGAAATAATTAAGGATTAAGTAGAATTTTGGACACATTGGACAGCTTATGTTTTAGTATCCATATTCACTGTAGTGAATGCTATGTGTTTGGTTTGATTTTTGACTCAAAAGTTGGATAAATGAGTTTTGGATAACTCTTCACATAGGGTTAGGGTTGGGGCGGGGGGTGGACCTTGTGTTGTCCAGATGAATGTTTTTAAGAATATCAAAAAAATGTTTACATATTGACACCTATGTTGTAATTTTTGCTTTATAGGCTTTGCACACTTATTTTACTGTTCTGGTGCTAAAGGTTGTACCATGGTTTAAAAAGCAAGGCCTTTACTGTGCTGTTATGCACAGGCAGTATAATCTTGGAAAATGTACAGCATATTGTTAGAAGTAAGTAAATACTGTGAGTGCCAATATCTTTATTACAAAACACCTTAATATGTATTCATTGTTTATATAAAGTTTTGAAATAGAGCTGCATATGTATCTATTCTTGTTTACCTTTTTAAGATATGTGGTAAGATGTTATACATTGACAGATAAGACTGCAGGCAGCACTCATGGACTTCAATGTCAAAGACTAATCTGTGTGACAATATTCTTAACAGATTGTGTGTTGTGTCTTAAATAAAGCGTTTGTGTTTAAAGTAAAATGTTGTTGCGAGAGAATGTTTTTTATGGCAGGAATTATCAATTTTTTTATGAGACGTTCCTTACAAAACACGCTATGATTTGGTCTTGGGTCGAAACGTTATTAAACATTATTGGTCTGTTCTAGTAGCTAATGACGTAAAATCATGCATAAAAGTGAGATCAGACCGTTCCTTTTTTTGCAAAAAAAATTCCTATGGGGGCAACCCCGTTTTTTTTTGTATTTAGCAGACCCCACAATGTGGCAGTAGCACGATGACCACTAAGACTGCATACTGTAATTGCCACGTGCTTCATAATTACAAAGTTCCCCTCCATGTTTGCTTTAGAAGCTTTTAAGGTCCGCGGTAAATTATACACACAGCCCTCCTATGAGTGCTTTGAAGGAACAGGAAGAAGCTAGTTGTTGGTATTTATGAGGAACAGAGATGTAAGAAACTTGTGTTGATGGTGTTTTGATTGGAGTGGTGCGGTGGGCCTTACAAACAACGTGTTTTTTTTCCTGTATTTGTCACCAGTTTGCTGAAAACAACATTTTTTTTGTCATACTTCAGCTTTCTGAAGTCAGGAATAAGGTTGAGTAAACAGTTTGAGGCTTTGAGTCAAAGGAGTTAAAATGTTATGAGTATGCACAACTCCATGCTGTGTTGAAAAGTGCCAACTGATGTAAATGATTTAACATTGCAATGAACAGTATGCCATTTTCACTTGTGGTTACACACAGTCAATGGATACTTTAAGCTCACTGATTACACTTATGATGAGACAACATAAAGGACACATAAAATACAGCTACAAAAACCTTTAGCCTACGGTACATGTTTCCAGTAGAGGGGAAAGCCCCATGGTTTTCCCATTTAGATAAACTGATTATTGGCATCATCTAAAGGGGCAAAAACATTTATGTAACATAAATTTCAAACAGTGGAGCTATCATGAGACTTAAACTATCAGCCTAAACTATCAAATACATGGTTCTATGCTGTATCCTGCATGTTATTGTGTGGTATCAATTCCAGTACGTCCTTCACCTAGGCTAACCTTTGGTGAAGGTTTACAAGGTGCAGTCAGTTTCCCAGATGTCATACATGAATTTTACAAAATTCTGCTGTTTCTTTGTCAATATCAGTGTTTTAAATTGTTGTTGGTATTTAACACATGTGCACTGACGTCAGTTGCAAAGGTGACTGAGTCGTAATCATCGCTTACCCTTTGTAACTCAGGTCTGCCATGTCATAAATTGGTTGAACTTGTGTGATTGAAGACCGTGCTGCACATCAACTGGGTACTGAACTGGTCATCTTCCCTTAACCTGCAAAGGACGTAGAAAGTATTTAACTAAAAGAGGTATGATCGAACACGGAACAAACATTTTTATTTCTTACATTATTTTCATTATTGATCAATGTGTTGATTGGTTTCTCAAATTAATTGTCATATAACAATTATCGTAAATTATGATTTTCTGACTCTTAAATGGTGTTCTTGTCAACATCCGGGTCATAACGACTGTGGAAGTCTGACTTTTCTGAAAGCTCAGAGATATCTGACTAACTTACCGCATAATAATACGGAAGTATCTGGAAACCAACAAAACCTGGACACTTCACATCAGCCAGTCTTATGTTTAATGCAATTCTACCAAATTTAATTGATATATTATGGATATATATTTTGTAATTATTCTCAAAGGAACACGCCGACTTATTGGGAATTTAGCTTATTCACCATAACCCCCAGAGTTAGACAAGTCAATACATATCCTTCTCATCTCCGTGCGTGCTGTAATGCTGTCTGACGGCTCCAGCGGCATCAGGCCAGCACAGAACATGCAGGTGAATGGTTCCAGCAATCCTACTGCTCCGAATAAGTGACAAAATAACGCCAACATGTTCTTATTTACATGTTGTGATTTATAGAGTCACAGCGTGTACAAAAAACAACGTAACATGAGACACAGCCGTCTTCTAACTGTAAACAAACCGGGAACTATATTCTCAGGCGGAAGAATATAGTACTTGGGCGGAGTGATATGCTCGCAGCCAGCCTGTCTGAGAATATAGTTCCCGGTTTGTTTACTGTTAGAAGACGGCTGTGTCTCATGTTACGTTGTTTTTTGTACACGCTGTGACTATACAAATCACAACATGTAAATAGGAACATGTTGGCGTTATTTTGTCACTTTCGTGACAATTCGGAGCAGTAGGCTAGTTGGAACCAGTTACCTGCAGGATCTGTGCTGGGCTAAGCTAATGCTGAAACCGTCAGACAGCGTTACAGTACGCACGGAGATGAGAAGGGTATGTATGGACTAGTCTAACTCTGGGGGTTACCGTGAATAAGCTAAATTCCCAATAAGTCGGCGTGTTCCTTTAACCCTCACACAACCAACTCTGTACTCATACAGCCGATAAAGGTCGCAAGTCCTTAAGATGGGAATTTTTTTCCATCCCAACATCCATCCAATTAGCCGAAAAATGCTGCATTTATTACAGATATTCAAGGTCACTAGAAGATAAATGATTTCCTTTGGTGAACATTTTTCATTTAGAGCCACAAGCAGGTCAGTTTTGATGATAAATATGAAATGCGGAACATCTGCATGTCAGTGTGTTAGCAAGTTTGTATTTAGCTCAAACCACCAAGTGCTGTCTCACAGAGTTTTGGCATTGACTCTCTACTCTTACTGTTGTTAAATATATAAATATATATTGTGTCTGTTAGAGGGCCCCAAGATCCCATAAACCTGCCGCACCCCACCCCCTCAGAAACAATTGCACACGGTGGTTGAGATTCTGACTCACAAACAGCAACTGCAAGGAGTCATGCTCTCTGCTATATTTGCCAATTTGTACGTAGGGTGACAACTTGTACTTTTATCTATATAGTTTATTAAACACATCCGGGTTGGCTCAGGATTCCGTTATCCGTTGGGACTGAAAAGTAGAGCAACGTCCATGCACTTACTGTACAGTGATTATGTCATCCTGCACAGCCTCCCGGTCAACCTTTCACCCACTTTCTCTCTTTCACATCACACGCTGACAACAGCACCGGCATTTGTGTTGACGGTGCTCGTGGGGAAGAGGAACCGTAAACAAAATATCACAGGTAACGTAACGTTAACGTCTGTTACTGGCAAACACTTTAGCTAGTTATTACTACACTTTAATACATAAACTTGAAAGCGAACCGGTAAAGAAAACCCAGCAGTGGAAGAAGGTTAGCCTCTCTGTTAGCTTTAAAACTTAAAGTGTGAAATGGATTAAAGGTTATATAGGAGGAGCCCGGGTGTGTTTGCGTTAACGTTAAATAACTAGCTAGCTAGCTAACAACTAGTTTAGCTAGGCACATCTTCAAAGCGAAATATCGATATAACGTTAACGTTAACCTTATGTCGCGTGGTAATTGAACTCAAATCCACCCGAAACCAGAACCAAGCACGTTTTGTTTTTAGGTATCAGTTAGTGGAGGCTGCTATATTTACTCTAAACATGCAAACAAGTTACAGTAAGCAAGCAGAAGGACCCACACTTTAATAAAGAGGAATATAGATCATGAATTGGATTTTAAAGGCTAAGTTACACAAAAGCCTTGTCCTAAGAAGAGCAATACAAACAATTTTATTGGCCAGGTTTGCTTAAACAAACAAGGAATTTGACTCCGGTTAATCTTTGCTCTCAAAGTACAACACCCACTTAACATATAAGAATAAAAACATAAAGTAGCCTACAGTAAAAAAAAAATAAAAAAGTTAAGTATGCAGTATAACAATACAATAGAATTTACAAATTTACAAAAAATATACAATAACAATTGAAGAGCCTGGGTCTGTCCGAGGTTTCTTCCCAAGAGGGAGTTTTTCCTCGCCACTGTTGCACTGCTTGCTCTTGAGGGAATTACTGTAATTGTTGGAATTGTTGCGGCTTTGTAAATTATAAAGTGGGGTCTAGACCTACTCTATCTGTAAAGTGTCTCGAGATAACCTATGTTATGATTTGATACTATAAATAAAATTGAATTGAATTGAAAATTGAAGAGAGGGAAGGAATAGTGCAATATCAGTATAGTCTGAGATTTAAGATTTAAATATAAATATAGTTCAAGGCAGTTCAGTGCAATGATAATATATTAATAACAATATTGTAATTGTAAGATTGACTAGAACTGCAAGCAGTTATGACGGGGCCCAAGCCTCCGATGCCATTCGCCTCCGATGCCATTCACCTTCGATGCCAGTCATCCGCGACGCCCCGGGGAGCCGCACCAGTTGCCCCTGATGACCCGCGAAGCTGCGCCAATGCGGGACCTGATGCATTACGTAGGGTGGAGAAACGGTGAATATCGAGAGGTTTGATGCACGAGGTCTGGCGCACGTCTTTTAAAAAACATAAAGTAGTCAAAAGTTGTTTGCATTTCAGAACCTTAGGAAATGGACAGCGGCCGACACGAGCACACGCGGCTATTAACTCGATAATAAAGCCGTAAAGTAGGCTTTCAACTCCGGACAGAGGCACTTCTCACAAATACAGATAGGATTGGAGATGAGAAGTTTAACTGACACGTGACCGCGATCAACTTCGTGGGAAATTAAGAATCAATGCCACCGACATAACCAATCACACTATGACAGACTCTCCACTTAGCACCAACTGCAATGTTTATTTGCACAGTATCAGCGCATATGAATGGTGTTGATTTTGGATTGAAAAAGTGGGAATAAAGTGTTACATTTTCTCCTCTGTGAAGATTGTAGAAACTTTGTCAGGTGGGTTAAGAAGTTTCTTTATTGTAGAACACCATGGGACCACGCAAAAGCGAAAACCAAAACGTAACGGTAGGAGGTAAACATCAGTAAATATTGAGACGTGTGAGCTGCAAGGTCTTTGATACATTCCCATTGCAAATATACCATTAACATTGATTAACAGGGCAAAACACTTATATGTTGATTATAGCGCCCCCTAATGGCCGATCTTTGTCAAATTTGGTACAGAGCCACAAGTTTTGTGTTGATTTCTTTTACTGTGGCAGAGATATTGCAATTGCAAATTTCCCATTGAAATACATTGAGTTATTGGGTGAAACAAATAAACGTTGCTTATAGCGCCCCCTAAAGACCGATCTTCACCAAATTTGGTACAGAGCATCGCAGTGGAATATTGAACAAGCATCTCAAGTTGTTTGCTGATAACATTAAATTTAACCGAGATATGATATGATATGTGTGTGGTAGCTAGATAGGAAAATTGGTTTTGTCGTCAAATGCGCATACTGTAACGTAGCAAAATTCCTTCAATAACTTTTTGTCAGGTCCATCTGGAGATGCTATCTACCAGGTTTCGTGAAGATCGGTCGCACGGCCTAGGACGAGTTCGAAAAAGTTGGTTTTGCACATTGCGCGATATTGTGAAAAGACTTTTGCGCGGAAATGGGCGTGGCCTATATCACGTAATTCAGCTTGATTCAACGAACACGTGGATGTAAGAATTTCTAATGTGCAATTTGTATTGTGGGAGTTAATGACAAAAAAACATTATAGCGCCAACTAGTGGTCCACATGTGTAAGTTTTGGTAGGTGTGATCCATGGCCCATTGTCCATCTACCCTGTAAATTTAAAGTTGTTCACATTAGTGTAAGTGGTGAATTAGAGTTGGGTCACATTGGGTCCCATAGGCCACGTCCACTTTGACCCCTCGGTACTCCATTCTAGGGATGGCCTCAGGATTGGCCCCAGATGGTACGCATCAAATTTCTTATAAATCGGATGAGCCGTTCATGAGATATAAAGTTTTTGTAGTTGTAGCGCCCCCTAGTGACCAATATTCGTAAAATGCATGGGGTACCTCCAGAGGGGCATGGCAAAGAATAATCTAAAGTTTGGGGTTGATAGCATTTATTTTGGCTGAGATATGGCAAAGTTGGTGTTTTCATAGTTAGCTACACAAATTAGTTTGTGCGTTATATGTGCAATTTTTATCGTACAAAAATTCCTTTTATGAATTTTTGTTAGGTCAGTCTAGGGATGCTACGTTCCAAGTTTCATGTAGATCGGTCGCACGGTCTAGGAGGAGTTCGAAAAAGTAGGTTTTTGATAAATCACGATTATTCACGATAAATAAAAGGCGGAAATTAGCGTGGCCTATATCAAGTGATTCAGTTGGATCCAGGGAACGCGTGGATGTATGGTTTTTGAATGTCGGGTGTACGGTGTGGGAGTTATAGGGCCAAACGCGTTTTTGTCTGCTATAGCGCCACCTAGTGGTAAAAATGGGTAGTTTTTTGCGCCTGAGGTCCTTGCAGGGTTTTGGACCAGTCCTGAAAATTGCAACCCCCCACCATGTACGGTTTAGGCTGCAGTCGGAGTTTTAGGCGGAGAAGAATAATGGAAAATAAAAATCCTTAGAAAAACAATAGGGTTCCACAGCCCTGCTGTGCGAACGGCGTAGCTATTGCTACCGCCAGTTCTTACAGACTCGGGCTTAGACCCCTAAAAATATACATGAGGTAGATGAGCAGAACAGTGTTGATTGACTTTGTTCAGTGCAAGGGTGGGGGGCTATTTCTGAGCGTTCAGTTAAATGAACAACATAACAAATCAACTACTATTGCTGGAATTCATGAAAGCTGCAATGATTCATATACTTGATTAATTGGCAACTTCTTAAATTGGACAATTTGCTGCTTTCCATGTCTTAATATTATAGTAAACTAAATATCTTTGGGGTTTTGATTGTTGGTCAGAAAAAAAACTAGACATTTGATGACATCAATTTGGGCTCGAGGACATTTTAAGTTTCCTGATTTTGTTATTTTTTGATAGACCAAACAATCAGTTAATCAAGAACATTATCAGCTGATTAATCAAACATAATTGTCAGTTGCAGCCCTAGTTTTAGTTTACATAATTTTGAGGCTACTAATGTGTCATAGGACAGTCTCGCATTGCCAGACCTTCCTCCACAGCGCTGCGGAGGAGGGTCTGGGAGAAAAACGTGATCTGGTTTATTGTCATTTCTTTAAACCAATCACAATCGTCTTGGGCGGTGCTAAGCGCCGGACGCAATAACAGTGCCTCTGCAAAAATAGCCTCGGGAAAGAAACTGGTTTTGGTGGAACATGTTTACGTTCAAAGGTTGTTTTAGTGGTGCAACAGAAAACTCAGATTGGACAGATAGATATATTTTTTATTGATTCTAAAAATGGGAAATTACAGTGTTACAGCAGCAAAATATCAGACACACAGCACACTTATCTAGCTAGCTGTCTGGATTTACCCTGCAGAGATCTGAGGAGCAGTTAACCATAGTCCTCATAAATCCACCGGAGTTTTGAATGCCAACACAAAGAAAGCGGAAGGTGACATCCGCCGAAAATGAGGGACATCCGGCGCATTTTCCAGCGGCACCGGAGCAATCCCGCAAATTAATCGTCGTTGATATAGACTAGTCACAGGGAAACAACTGACATGAACCAGAAGAGAGAGTATCTCAGAAATGACAGAATGCGGGCAATGAGACTAGACCAGTGCTTCTTTAGTTATTTTCTCTGCAGAGATAAACTAAGGACTTTGTGTATACAGTATTATTTTGTGCGCAAGAAAGTACTTTTAATTGAAGACCCCCTTCTCTGGGTGATAATTCCTATTAATTTAAGTCACAACAACATTGTTGTTGATGCTTTTAATTGCGTCAGTGCATTATTTTGACCTTTCTCACATTGGCTCGTGATATACTTAATTTGATTGTGACATTGAGACAATTTATTCAACTAATGTTGGTAATTTGATACTTTTGGTTTGTTATACAGCCATTTGTTTCATTGTATTGATTCCCTTTCTCATATAAACTACAGAGAGTTGGTGGCCCTTTCCGATCTGGAAACATAGCCTAGTTGCCTGGAGGGAACCATTCAGAAATGTGGATGAGTACATTTGCACGTCTCGCCCTGCCTGCTCTGCAGAGAAGTACCTCTGCTACGGCCTGCCAGGCGTTGAGGGCTTGTCGTAGACCGGGGCGAGCTGCAGGTCCACTGCCCTCTCGTCTGACTTCAATGCAGCTTCGTGCGCAGCAGACACTAGGGTCTGCCTCCCTCCCTCTGGCTCGCCACTCAGTGAGGCACGTCCGGGCTCTGGATGAAGAGAGGATGATGGAGGTGGAGTGGGAGGATGGAGGCCAAAGTCTGTACCCATTCACCTGGCTGAGAGACAACTGCCAGTGTCCACTGTGTACCCTGGAGTCTGCTCAGGCCCGCAAACTGTTGATGTCTGATCTTGATATCCACACAGGAGTCAACGTTGTGGAGGTCACCAATGATTACAAGGTAGGCTGCTGCCATTATCTTTACACACACTCAGCATTGTAGTCTATATTAAGAGCAAAATATGAATGTTTAAATGACCCAAACCGGCTGTGTAATAGCCTCCACACAGTTTTACAGTTCCACTGGATGGTAATAATGGACATTTTGGTTGCATTAGCTTTCATTATTCCTTCATATCAATGTACAAGTTTGATAATACGGTTAATCTTTAATTAAAATACCGGTTTGGCCCTCTAACTTTATGTTTTGGGGTTGACGTCCCGTTCTTGTGAATATGATATCTAAGGACCCCCCTGGAGGCAATTTCTTCAAATTTGAACTCATTTGATTTTGGGTTCAAAGGTTCACACATTTTTGGCCTAACTCAAGAATGTCTTTGCCATAATTAACTTCATGTCTTATAGGACAAAGTGATGACATTTTATATCCAAAAGGTCAAAGGTCAACTTCACTGTGACAAAACAATCAGTTGATGGCTTAAGAAAATAAAACGTTAAGAGGTGAAAACATGAAAAAAAAAAAAAAAAAAAAAAAAGAGCTAAAACATTTTTGGCCAAATGCAATCAATAAGCTTTCTGTCTCTCCACAGGTGTCCATTGTGTGGCCCGACCAGCACACCAGTGTGTTTGACGCAGAGTGGCTGAAGAAACGCTGCTTCTCTGCTGCTGCCAGACAAGCAATGCAAGAAGAGCTTTTCCTCAACGGTGAGTCTAGCTTTTATATTTTTCATTATAATTTTACAGTAAAAGTCTGTATTTTAGAATGTCATGTAATTGGGATTGGATTGGTTTTGACGACCACCTCCTTTATGCATGTACAGCTGCTGTAAGTGCTCTACAGGGATTTGTCCTACAGAAATACACTCAGTCGCCACTTTATTAGGTACACCAAACTAACGCAGTCTAATACAACAGTTTTGCAATGAATCCTACTGTCGTGGAAGTTATAATGTTCCGTTTTTGTTGAATGTATGGTCATTTTGAAGGATGTAGTCAGTGGTGCTGTTGTATTGTGTTATACTAACAAATGGTTGTATTGTTTTGTTATATTAATGAGGGTGGCCCAAATAACAAACCTCTCTCTATATAATGCAATGCAGTTCAGTTTAGCTAGATAAACCTAATAAATTGGTTACTGAGTGCATGTGTATCAGGGGCCTTTTATGTAGAACTTCCATTCAATTTGTGATGTACTTGAAAACTACAATGTGCTCATCTCCCCCCAAATTAATTTACCATGTGTATTCACACATGAAGCTGGTAGTGTTGTACTTGTAAAAAATACACATACATTTAAACTGCTGACAAAGAAGGTCTGTACTGATTGGATTGCACTGGCTTGAAACTAATGATTACTTTCTAATTGATTACCCTGTTGTTGATCAAAGAGATGATTTTTTTAATATGAGGCCATAAATCACAACGCAGCTGTCTTAGAATTAACAGGATGAACAAACGCTGTCATGAATTCCTGCATTTTTAAAGCGGTATCTGAGAAAAGCCATTTGTCTGCTTGGCAGGCAGCAAGTGTTACCTGCTTGTATGAATAGTAAACAAGCTGGCCCGATGAGGCTCGTCACGGATGACACGTTCCATACTGTGACCACGTGCCATTATGAACGTCATAGTTCGCAGCAGTCCAAACAAATCCGTGTTAAATCCAAGCAGCCCATTTATATTCTCAATGATATGACAGATTTAATGCCTTATTTTTCAGTACAGATATGTGATTAAGTAGTCACTGTTGGGTTGGGTGCCCGGATAGCTCAGTTGGTAGAGCGGGTGCGCATATATAGAGTTTTACTCCTCGACGCAGCGGGCCCGGGTTCGACTCCGACCTGCTGCTCTTTGCTGCATGTCATTCCCCCTCTCTCCCCTTTCATTTCTTCAGCTGTCCTGTCAATAAAGGCCTAAAAAAAAGAAAAGAAAATGACCCCAAAAAAACACAATCTTAAAAAAAAAAAAAAAAAAGTCAGTGTCATCAATGTTGACTCCTTAACACAAACATCAATACAGTAACACATTCACTGTAATTGATTGCAAAATACAAGCAGAGCTCATTTTTATATTTTCCTTCCAGTGTCACCACATTGGAAAGTTTTTATTTTGTGAAATTGAGTATTTTCCTGTGTGACATGTAATTTCTGTCTTTTCTTCTATTTTTAAAGTCAGTATAAAAATTGAAGTGCAAGAATTTAGGCTTTAGCAGCAATTGCAGTATTGCATTGTATCACCTTTATGTTTTGATGTCTAATTCTTTGCTATTCAATCCTTATTGTTGTATTATGAAATAGTATGTCAAGGGTAGTCAACTGAAAATAATTTCAGCCTAACATTAGTGTAAAATGACAAAAAGTGTAGGCTGTGATTTTGTTCTGGTTCAGTTTTACAAATACTGCCATATTCAAGTAGATTTTGCTGACAATATTAAGCCCTACTTGTACTGAACCACGTCAACATTGTCTAAATTAAGTGTGTTTAACGCTTAATTTGAAAAAAGGGACAACTTAAAGGAACACGCCGACTTATCGGGACTAGCTTATTCACCGTATCCCCCAGAGTTAGATAAGTCTATACATACCCTTCTCATCTCCTTGCGTGTTGTAACTCTGTCTGACGCACCCACTGCTAGCCTAGCTTAGCCCAGATGCTGGAGGTAACCGGCTCCATCTAGCCTACTGCTCCCAATAAGTGACAAAATAATGCCAACATTTTCCTATTTACATTTTGTATAGTCACAGCATATACAAATAACAAGGTCACATGAGATACAGCCATCTTATAACCGTATACCTACTGGGAACTATATTCTCAGAAGGCGAAGCATTGCTACTTGGGCGGAGTGATATTACTCCAGGTGAACTCTCTGCTCCTCACCACGGGGCTTCTCAGGTGCGGCGAGCAAATCACTCCGCCCAAGTAGCAGTGCTTCGCCTTCTGAGAATAGTTCCCAGTTAGGGCTGGGTATCGTTCAGAATCTTTCGATCCGCTGCCAATTTCGATATCGATTCCTAACGATACTTTTTTCGATACCATATGCTCACTCAGAGTAACATTAATAAAAGTGCCTTGCCTTACAAGCTCAGCCTGTCAGTCAGTCATCAGGGCAGAGAAACCACCGTTGTGGCTGCTTGTCTAAGAGGAAGTGTAACGTCAACAGCACCGCGACCGCTTTCAGCTCGCCATTAATATCACCTCGGCATTAATATCACCTCGGCATTAATATCACCTCGGCATTAATATCACCTCGGCATTAATATCATATCGCAGCAAACGCTGCCTGCGTGAAGTTTTAAAAAACTGTAACCACACTTGAGACCAACGGTGACTCTCTGTGACTTCAACAACACTGCAAACAGTTTACTCCGTCCGCACCTCTCCGTGTGCGTGCGTGCGTGTGTGTGTGTGTGTCGGTCGGAGCTCCGCTCTGTGTCAATATGCAGAGAGGACAGATAAGCTTGCGCTTATGCGCTCAGATGCTTTTGGAACCGAAATTTGGCACTGAAAGATAAAGAATTTTTCGATACTCATAGGATTGGATTTTTTTCGATACCATAAAAGTATCGACGTTCGGTACCCAGCCCTATTCCCAGTACGTATACAGTTATAAGATAGCTGTGTCTCATGTGACCTTCTTATTTGTATACGCTGTGACTATACAAATCACAGCATGTAAATAGGAAAATGTTGGCGTTATTTCGTCACTTATTGGGAGCAGTAGGCTAGATGGAGCCGGTTACCTCCAGCATCTGTGCTAAGCTAGGCTAGCAGTGGGTGCGTCAGACAGTTACGACACGCACGGAGATGAGAAGGGTATGTATGGACTTATCTAACTCTGGGGGATACGGTGAATAAGATAAAGTCCCAATACGTTGCCGTGTTCCTTTTAAAGGAGAACTATATTTTCAATTTAGATGTAATGGTAAACACTTGGCATGTAGCAACAGCAGAAATTGAGTGGTTTTGAATAAAATGCTTGTTAACATCTATTATGTAATTAGGCAGCAGCTCTCTCTCTCGGTGTGTGTGTGTGTGTGTGTGTGTGTGTGTGTGTGTGTGTGTGTGTGTGTGTGTGTGTGTGGACGGACTTTCTCTCTAACCTTTTCCTGGGAAAAAAAAGATGCCTCTCATTTAAACTCTTCTTTCACTGTTTTTTTTTCTTCTTCTCAGTAACATAACAGGGTTGTTAAGGAAGGAGTTTATTTTAAGACTGGAAAGAGAACCCATTTTACAGTACATTTACAATGGCCCAATAGGTTTTATAGTCTGCCAGACAGCAGAAGAGAAAGTTCAGCTGTGGAACAAGGTAGCAGCATTTCAGTGGAGCGGGGGATGGACTGTAGTCGGGTTTGTGTACACACACGTGGTCCTGAAGGACCCACAGGGCTGAGTGGCTCCTGCTCTGTTCCAGGCTGATTAAGGCTATGAGTGTGTGTGTGTGTGTGTGTGTGTGTGTGTGTGTGTGTGCGAGTGGGTGTTGTAGAACTCCTCCATTCATGTTGAAGTGTAAACAGATCCCCCCCATAACAATTTACAGACAGATAGTCATTATGTAGAGTAGATTTTTTTTTTTTCTCAGCTTAGAGCCAGGAGCGCTCCTGCACCAAAACACAATACAAGATGAAGTGCGCACACACGCACGCACACGCACACGCACACGCACACGCACACGCACACACACACACACACACACACACACACACACACACACACACTCTCTCTCTCTCTCTCTCTCTCTCTCTCTCTCTCTCTCTCTCTTTCTCTTTCTCTCTCTCTCTGGGTTTAATTATTTCCTCCTGAGTGTCAGCATGAAATTCCTTGCACCGAAAAGGTCTACATTCTCACAAGATGGATGATGAACAGCGTTAACCTCCGAGGATTTTGGCTCCTATTCTCTCTCCTTACTTCTCCGTGATGTTAACTCACTGAAGCGTAGTCCACAGTTTGAATTTCTGTTTCCTTTTTCATGCAGTGCACCTAGATTTTACAGGCCCAAGTATGCCCGTTAAAGTGTTCTCAACAGTGAAAGTTAAGCACACACGGGACACTGTGAGGTCAATATGAAAATTGGAGCTCTGGGGATATTATTCAGCCTTTACTATACCTCCCGCTTTTATGTCTGAAGTAATGTTTTTTTCTTCTGCTTTTACCGTTTCTATGGAGTTGCGCAACTCAAACCGCACTATGTGGTTCAGCGTCAGCTATTATTGGAGTGAAACGTGGAACTAGTACTATTGCTAGTACTAAAAGGCAGATATTACATTATAATGAAAACGTTTTAATCTTGTGTTATAGAGTCCCAAATATAGAGATCAACAATAATGTTTTGAATTTGGGCTTCTCATCGCTTCAATTTCAATCATTCTCAGACAGATTTTACTTTGAAATGACTTAGTTCTTCAAGTAGGCCTTGATTTTAAAACGTCTACTGTAGCGGATTTGGATGCACATGTGATTTGTCAGCATCTCTAGTTTGTTGTCCTTGCACATCTACTCTCCATTAGTCATAACTGAACTGAGGAACAGTATGTTTGCGTGTGAAACAATGTAGAGCAGTGGACTTTCTGAAAGGCTGACGTCTGTATAAATGAGAGTCTCATTCAGACCCCCTTTCTGCCTCTGCCATATGGAAAACTGATTTAGAGTGAGGGTCAAATACAGATCTGCATGTTCTTACCAAACACAAGCTCACTGTTGTCAGTATTTCCTTCCTTGGGAACGAACAAATCCCTGAGCCTGTAGGTATGTGTAACCAGGAATTTAACCTCAAACTGGCTGCTGTCCGAGACTAAGGAGTTCCTACGGATATTTCCTCACTCAGTCTATAATATCCTAATGTACAGTTGTTACTGTTTGGACACTATTTTTTTGTTTTTATTCCAGTGCATGGATTTTTGTTGCCAACAAAGTGGCGTGGTTTAAGGGCTGGCAATGTCTTTCGGTCAGAAATGTCGAGCTACTACTACTAGAGATGCACCGATTACAACTTTCTAGGCCGATTCCAATTTCCATTGAATTAGGCCAGCCAATACCAATTTTAGCCGATTCCGATAAAAAAAAAATTTCTAACCACTTTACAGCACACACAAACATTTTTTGAACAGATAATGGATCACTATAAAATAGAACTATATAAATTACTCCTGGTGTGGGAAATTCACACACATCTGAAGTGCAATGTTAGAACCATTTCCTTCTTTTCACATCCAGTATCCAACAAAAAAAATGTGATTTTGGTTTTTGGTGTCGTCCCTCCACGCCCTACTTTTTCTTGTTATTTTCTTGCACACACGCTGAAGAATTTCCAAACAGCTGACATGTTGCAGGTTAATTCCCGAGGTTCCCTACATGTGCGAGAATAGCGCGGACACGCGCTTCACACCACGAGCGGGTACGCGCGACACACAGCGGAAAAGTTGAGAGAAAGGAAAAAGAGACTGTGCTGTTGCGTCTGTGTGTGTGGGCGTCCTTGAGAACTGTAACCCGTATAACTTATGTTGTCAGTTAATTGTAGCGTTGACCGACATGAAATCGGCATATGTCAGACTGACCTGCCGGTCACTGGTCATGGCCGGTCTATCGGTGCATCTCTAACTACTACCATTGAATTCACCTTATTGTGGCGGGCTGTAGACTCTCATTTATTTCTGTTTCCTTGGACAAACTTCTTCATGGGCCACTCAGCGGGTGGCATCTTTAGTCAAATATTGAATTGGCTATTATACTGCTATGTGACAACCGTGCTTTCATATGTATTTGTCTTTAACGGATGCCTTCATTTCTGTAATCGTCAACACAAGTATTGCATCTCATCTCATTCATTCGACCTTTGGAAACCACTCTGGCTGGCATGTGCACTTTGAACCTTTCATGTCATTTGGAGGAGAGTGATGATGATGAATGGCTCTCGAGAACACCAAAAACGTATGTCACTCACAACCTTATCTGCAATGACTCTTCCTTTTACCGATAAATCTGTCAGTGATTTACTCTTAACACCTGCCAGATGCTTTTAATATTTGAACCATGTCATCGTCTCGGGCCTCCCATTTTGCGCCTGTCATGTTTATTTAGTCGGGGAGGGAATCATGACTAATTTCATGTCACTGGTATTTAAAAGAGGGATGTGAAATAGGTTAAATGGATTTTTAGAAAAAGTACAAATATGCCCAGACACATAGCTCACAGCCTTTTTCTCACACACTTATCCACCAGCATACATCGGTAGTTTGTAAAAGGAGTTTGTCTTCTTTGCTTTACAACATTTCTCTTATTGAGAAAAACTGTTTGAATTGCTCGCCCTCGAACAAGGCATAATAATGGCATCTCATTTCTGTGACACGTTGAGTCAATTGCTGTCATCACTCAGAGTAACTGCATAAAGTTTTAAAGTACCACTGCCTGGCTTTTCGGGCCTGACATTTCTTTCTGCTACGCATTTTAAGTTTGGTGTAGTTTTACACAGCAAGCAACAATGGTTAAATGACAAAAGAGCTTAAAGATTTCTGCTTGTTTACTATAATCATTTGCAGATTGTTTTTGTTCCTTGTGTTCCCTGCAGTAGATTGCTCATTTCATATTTTAGTAGCAGAACCAAAGCTCCATTTGAGCTCCATATTTCTGATAAGACTGATGCGTCGGTCTTAATAAAGTTGATTTTATTCTTCTTATTCCGTCTCGCACTTAGTTAAAATTGGGATTTTGTTCTTAATTTAGTTTCCTTGTATTTGATGCCTTAACACTTGTATCGATCCGTACTGCTGCTATTATATAAAGCCCTCTGTAAAAAAGTTAACAATACAATATTAACAGATTCAATACTAATAGATTTTCTTTTATTCTAGACAGTTCATTCTTGACCATGGACACAGGAGTCTGTGGTATCTTACAGTGTACTTTAGTCCAACAGTTTCAAAATATGATGCAAGTATGTAAAAGCCTAGGGAAAGGAGTATGTGGGACAGATTTTGTAAAATTTATCGTACATTTCTCAAGAGTGAGATTGACTAAAAACAATGAGACACTAAAGGTGCGATGAGATATCTCTCACCGTAACAGCTGTCTTCCTCTGACCTGCCAAAAAAAGCATCCCTAGTTACAAGTCACAGCCAAATTTTGGCCTTACACTAGTGGCTTGTTTTTGTACAGATTTCACAAAAAAATGTACGGACAATAGTACTTTTGAAGAAGCCTTTTAATTGTTTTGAAGTGCTGGATGAAAACATTTTGTGCAGAGGCTTTTAGCTCTTTTGCTCAAAAGCCTTAAAATGAAAAATAATTTCCGCATCCAGATAGCTTTGAAGGTCATGTGTAAATTTCACCTGCCCATGTACATGAGCATTTTTGCTTTACTCTTTGTGGGTGTCTATGTGCAGACGAAAATATATGACCTCAAGCAGTTTGCACATGTCGACGCATCGGCCTATGCAGACGCCCGATGTCGTGTAAACCGAACAGTTTGCGCGCCCTCTTCAGTGTTTGCATTATTTTTAAGTATATCCAGCTATTTAGAGGAGCCTGCCCAAGAACCAAAGGGGAGCTGAAAATAGTGGTATCTTTGAATGTGCATGGAACCCATTTTTTGCCTAAAGATTTAGAAGTTTAAAGACTTTTTTTTTTTTTTTTTTTACTATTTTTAATACATTATTCTTTTTTTAACTTTTAAAGGGGGATACTGTCTACTCAAATATAAAAAAAAAAAAGGTGTGCTGGTATTGTCTCCACCCGGCTCTCACAAATTCTCCAATTCATAGGAGCCGTGTGAAACATAATCAAGTTTGACCAATTGTCTTTGTAGTTTGTAGTCTCGCTTGTGACAATATTGAGTTTTTTATTGCTCTTATTTCCTGTTTTAAATACCTTCAATATTACGTCAATTATTGTATGCCATTTAGATTGGACAGTTATGGTAAACGTCTGGACTAAACAGACTCAGTTGAGTTTGGACTTTTCTCTATTAATTCTACTGACCGATTCTATAACTCGGCCAAGTAGCAGCTGATTTGTCAACTCCCTGTCTGGCTGGTGCTTCCCCTTTGCCATCTGGTCTGAATTTAGGCTTCTATGTCATCACTCGTCAGTTGCCAGAGAAGGCTCCTGGAAACATAGCTGCGGAGGTCCGTCCATGGAAAAACTGTTTTCCCTGAACCGGACATTCACTTCACACACCATTTACCGCTTCAGCAGAACCGTTCTTCCAAACACGTGCTTACATACACGTGTACATATGGTGCGTTATCAACCGGCAAGGAATTTGAGGAATCTAAACCGTAAACTGAGTGTTTTTCATTTGTCAAAATTAGCTTTAATCATTGTGTGCTATTATGGACTATTGACGATGTCATAAATAATGTTGGTTAGCCAAAGCTTCCACATATCGCATGTTAGGCCTCATTTCAAAAAATTTCACTATTTTTCACCCACACAGTTTATTTTTCACAGTGGATTCCTGTAATTCCTTTACGGATCAACTATATTTGGGTTAAATCCTTTCTCTTTGTCATCTCTTTTGAAATGTCAACACCTTTGCATCAGACTGCACGGAAAGCTCGGTGATTATGATTGGATTTTTCATTTTTCTGGCAAGCCAGACCTCCTGCTTGGCGGTTTAAATAATACTGAAAGCAGTGAGAATACATTGACAAAAGGGACATCGTTCGACAAACTACTGCAAGGCTCTGTAGAGTTTTGGGAAGCTAAAGTTGCTGATGTAGAAAGAGTTGTATTTGGAGTAGTGTGTGTGTGTGTGTGTGTGTGTGGAGGGCCTGCAGCTCTCTAGTGAGAAAACACTGCTCACTCTGTCTCAGCGGTTGGCTGCTCCGTCACCCAGGTATGTTTCACAGATAAAGGTGTGTTTGTCAAATTAGTGGAGGGTGGAATGAGTTTCTTGCAGCACTATTGACATATACGTCACACACAAACACACATTATGCACACTGTGAAAACACACACGCTAATTGTTGATTGGAATATGACTTGGAACACTGTTTATGTTTTTATTTTTCAAATGCCTGGTGAAAATAGGATTATATTAAAACTTTATGCCTGCTATGACAAAAAATATGTTTAAACAGTTTACCAAATATATTGCTACACCCTCTTTAAAACAAGTAATTTAGTCGCTCTTAAGTTTGGCAGGCTAATTTAGTTTAGCAAATTGTGTAAAATTAACACTAATGAATGCACAACATGTTGCCACTATGGTAATGTAATGGGTGCTATGTCTTCTCAAGAACACTAATCATTACTCATTAAGCAGATTGAATTCTTGCAGCTGTGAACAAGCTGTGTTGGGGGTGAAGAACCCTGCTTAAATAATCTGTATTCACCTACACATGAAACAGTGTTAATGATTTATCACTTGCTGTCATTAATGGGGAAGTCAAAAGTTGCTTCATTCAGTGGTGAGGGGAAGTATTTAAAGGTCCCATGGCATGGAAATTTCACTTCATGAGGTTTTTTTAACATTAATATGAGTTACCCCAGCCTGCCTATGCTCCCTCAGTGGCTAGAAATGGCGATAGGTGTAAACCGAGCCCTGGGTATCCTGCTCTGCCTTTGAGAAAATGAAAGCTCAGATGGGCCGATCTGGAATCTTGCTCCTTATGAGGTCATAACATACGGACACAGAAATGGCACATCCTAAGGAAAGCTCATTGTGGGACTGGCTCTAGTGGCTGTAATTCTGCACCAAGGCTGAATTTCAGGAAAGAGACTTCAGATACAGTATTAGGGGACCACTATGGTCTATATAAAAGCATCCAAAGAGTACCATGTCACGGGACCTTTAAAACTCTTACTTCATTAAAAGTAGTGATACTTGCAATATAAGAATAAGTTTCAGGTAAAATTCATGTGTTGAAAATGTTGCGTGTATTATGAGTAAAATGTGTTTTAAAGTATCAAAAGTAAAAAATATTCATAATGCAGAACAATGGCTCTCTGTGAGTGTTATACTACTATTGTATATTATATTATTGGATTATTATTACTGATGCATTAATGTGTAAGTGGCATTTTAGTGTCATAGTTGGCCAAGGCACTAATTTCTATATTTATGCCTTATGTAGCTACTGTTGGGTAGTTTGATCTGTAAAAATGCATCATATTTTATATCATAGTAGGTTTTGTGTATGAAATCTTAATTTGTTAAGTAACTAGTGACTGCAGCTGTCAAATAAATACATAGAACAAAAAGTATAATATTTCTAACTTCATTGTATTGAAGTACAAGTATAAAAGGGCATGAAATGGAAACACTTGGGTAAAGAACAAATACCTCACTCTGTAATAAAGTAAAGTACTTACATTCCACCACTTTGTTGATACTAAAATGTCACTAAAATCAAATAAGTATCCACGAATGGCATATTTAGGGATCAGATTGCAGCTGAAATAAGGCAATCTTATTCTATTTTATTTCCCTACGATCTCTAAAATGTGCCTCTAGTATAAACAGCTTAAATCTAATTTATAAAGCCCATTCTTTCTTAAAAAAAAAATAAAAAGTTGTTTCTGCCCATCTGGCTTTGAGCCATCCACTATGCATTCCACACACGGCCCATTGAAGGGAGCCGATCCGAGCGCTGTGATAAAACGTAACCAAGTCAAAATAAAAGCTCTCTGGATAACTGCAGTGACTGAAACCGAGCTTTGAAGGCTCTCACAGCTGCAGAGGAGAGCGACGCAGCCCTCTGAGCTTAAACAGAGCACAGTGAGGGCAGAGCCAAACTGCCATGAGCTGCCTGACAGCCACAGGAGCCACGGCTTCAGGTTTCCTCATCTGGAAAAGCCACTGTAGCAGACCACGACCAAGGGGGAAGCGGGAGAGGGGATTATGCCCATATACTATCTTGTCAGACTGTCAGCGGGGTCCCTTCAGGCACACACCAGTACAGCCCTTCCTGTGAAAACCACAGTGTTATTTACACAGATGAGCAAATTTATTTAAACCTGCTTTAACAAGCAGTGTAAACAGGCTGTGAACACAACATTGACATACAGTTTGAGAATTTAGCAACATTATCATTCATTAAGAGCTGCGTTTTTGGCCACTTGGTGAATAATAACTTAAATGAATTGGTCTCCACCATGTCTTGAAGGAAGCGTCTGACTCTTTAGCTGCTGAATGCTCCACTATGTTCAGCAGACAGTCTCTAACTGTGTCCGTCATGCTGAGCGGGTAGTGTACAGTGTTTGGTTTTTTTAGAGCTTGTTTTTTATAAAACTGCTGTTTGCTGTAGCTGAAAACAACGCTATGAGAGCTGTGATTATAAATCTATTAGAAACACGGAAATATCAGTCCTATGATTTATCCTTTTATTAGTTATTGCAATATTGCCTGGGCTGGGCTAGCACACACCAAACTAAGCTGCAACCAATTTTTCGTTTAGAAAAGCAAGCGGTCAGAATCATTGGCTCCTTAACTCCAAAGAGTCACACATCAACCTCTGTTTCACAAATTTGGCATTCTTAAAGTGCTCATATTATGCTCATTTTCAGATTCATAATTGTATGTAGAGGTTATATCAGAATAGGTTTACATGGTTTAAGTTTAAAAAAACACTATATTTTTTCCTCTTTTCACCGTGTGTTGAGCTCTCTGTTTTAGCTACAGAGTGAGGCATCGCATTTCTGTACCATCTTTGATGGAAGTCGCACATGCGCAGTAGCTAGGTAAGGACGACTAGCCAGTCAGAAGCAGAGTATGAGGGCGTGCCACGCTAGTAGCTAGGTGAGCATTATAACGTGTGTTACAAAGTGACGCTGTTGGAAATGGTAAGTCCCTTTGGGGTGGACTTTGGGCTTTTTCACTTCATAAACATATAACGTGCACAAAAAAGATATATAACACAATAAAGGAAAGGGGAAAAGCCAAAGGCATAATATGAGCACTTTAACATTTATCAAAGCAACGATCTTAGAGTTGCACAATTTGTTCATGGATCATTAAACAAAACACCACCTTCATTTTTACCCCTAATGATCAATTTCACAATTATCCCACTCAAAAAGCAGCCCAGCTTAAACCCTTGAGGATTTTCTGGGTCCTTTTTTTTTTTTTACTTATTTTGTTGTGTAACACTGTTGTTTTTCTACATGTGCTAAATGAATCAAATCAAAACAAAATCAGTAAAACGTCAAAAGTAAAAGTTAATATCAGACTGGCCCCTTTCAGCAGAGTGTGTATTATATTACATCCCTGGATTATTACTACTAATGCATTAATAAGTCTTTTATATATATATATATATATAAAAAAAAGACATCAAAAAACAACATCAAATGTAATATGACGCGGCATAAATGAAAGGAAACAGTAGAAACCATGACCGAATAGACACATACACATACAACAGAACCTTACAACAACCAACAAGACTTACAAGCCAAACACCAAGGACACAATACATACGTATGCAGTAAATGGATCAAATTTGAACGTGAAAAGTAACCAGTAACTGTAGCTGTCGCATAATTGCAGCGGAGAAGAGTATTACCTTCTGAAATATGTTGGAGTAAAAGTACAGGAAATAAGTTGGAAGTACATTACTTAAATAAATGATGTACTTCTGCACCATTGAAGCTCTGTTTTTTTTTTTTTTTTTTTAACCAGCTCTGAATATGACCAGATTTGTATCTACAGCACAGTTGGGGTGACAAAGCCCTTATTTGTTCTTTAATCTGGTGCCACAGTGCACTGACAAGAGACTAAAAAAAGAACTTCCTTCTGACCCTTCACATGTAAGATTTTGCGATTAGCTTTCCCAGTTAAAAAAAAAATAAATGTGAGGAGCGGTTTATATGATTTTGTTTGCTTAGAAGGCAGATATTCATGCAAAGTTCTCATCTTTTTTGTTTGTTTGACCCGGCCGCCACAGTGTGAACTCACTTGACAGCAGCGAGCGTGTTCCAAATGCCGCGCAGCTGATGCAAATGCACACTGCGTCCGGCGCCGTGGCCTCTTTGGTGACACCCTGAAGTCCAAACACCACCGTGCCTGTACAAGATGTCCAGGTCCAGTTTCACAAGAGCAATTGTAACATCCAGGCTTGACCTTTGCCCCACTTTTCAGATTCTCGGCCTTTGTTTCCCTCCGTCCTCTTGACAAGTTTTAACAAGCGGGGGGAGTTGCTGACCCTTTGAACCGTGCGGCCAGAAGCTGATCATTTGTGACAACAAGCTTGGAGGGCAGTCTGCGAGTCGTGATGACCACTGTGTTTCTGACTGATGCTTTGTGCCTCCCCGCATCAACGAGGCACTAAAATTCCTCATCGACAGTTGGTTGCAACAGTAAATCTTTATGGCCTTCAGAGCGAAACCGCCACATTGTCTTCTAACGTTTTTTAAGACACTTGAGGATGATAAATTATGCATAAATGTTCATTGAGCTCGCCTCGCCGTGTGTCCGTCTCCTGCTGACTCTAGCCTTTTAATGAGTTTGTGATATGCAGCCATTTGGAAAGCTGTTTTGAAGGTTGGCGGGCACTGAAAAGAGACATGAGGACGAGACACAAACATCAGACAGACAGGTACACAATCTCCTCAGCTAAACCCCCCCCACCCCTCACCTCCTCCTCCTGCAAATGTCCTTAGCAGCTGTTTCTGTGCAAGTCACTGGAGAGAGGCTGCATGGAAAAAGGAGTCGAGCCAGCTGGGTGGAGAGCAGTTGGAGGATTTTTTCCACTTCTGTCTGTCTGTCTGTCTGTCTGATGGAGACGGGCAGATTTTTCGCAGCGTGCTATTCATCTTGGAAGTGCGTTGACTATTGCATGCAGTGGCAAGCTGCAACGTTTCTTAAATGAAAGAGACCAAAAATAAAGTTACACACACTGTCACACTGCTAGCCAGTTCTGTTTTGTTTTTTTTCTCTTTCAATATTTAGTTCCATTTTTAAGCCTGGCAAAAAAATGCAACTACACGTTGATAATGTGTTTCGTTCAATATACTTGACTTGATTTCCTTTGCCCGTAGCACACCAGACTTCAGGCACATTATTCGACTTTCTTTCCGCCATCTCGGTAAAAGAATGTGTCCTAAACGTAGCGATGTGTGTCGACGGAATGTATAAGGGGAATGGCCGTGCTCTATACCGTAGCTCGTTCCTGCTGCACACCAGGATGGTTCTTGTCTTTTTTTTTTTTTTTTTTTTTTTTTTTTTTGTTGAACCAAACAATGGGATAAAGTTGAGGCAGGTGTTTTAAGTGAAAACATTAAGTATCTCTGTGCATTCAAACTTATTATATCTGGGAATTCTGAATGTGGCTATAATTCATGTCTATGCAAAAACCTAACCTAAGAAAAAAAAAAAAATCTGATATCTGATAAAGTTGCTATGCTGCAGATCCGTTCTGTTCTTGTTGTGCTGTGTTTGTTTAACAGAGCAGCTACAGGCCAGGACAAAGACAGATGGTTTGGTGGAAAAGCTTCATGTCGGTGCATTGCAGACACACGGCTTATTTCTTGTCAGACAAACAACAACAAAAAAACAAACAGAAAAGAAGTGTTGTTTAGAACTGTATTTATGTAAATCCCCACTATGATGAAGTGACATTTCTTCCATGTCCTCTTTCTCAATTCAGAGCGTTATTATTGGGACTCCAAACTGCGCATTCCCACGGCCGACTACCAGGAAGTCCTTCATGACGATAAGGCGGCGCTGGCCTGGCTCTTGGCCCTGCGACGCGTTGGCATCGTCTACCTGAAGGGGGCTCCGGGAGAGCAAGGCCAAGTGGCCAGACTAGCTGAGCGGATTGGTTATCTCAGGCTGACATTCTATGGGTAAGACTGTGTGACGTACAACCCTTTTTCTCTTGTCATCCCCAGCCAAGCCACTGTTTAATAATCTGACTCCCCACTAAATCCTGAACTGCTGAAATTTCCACTGATCATATTATAAGATGGAGCAGAGCCCAGGAAGTGTCATTAGTCAAAATTAGACACAAAAAAAACAAACCACTTTTATTTACATCCTTTTTCCAGGGAATCAGGGGGAAAACGGCTAGATATTTTTGATGAAAAAAAGTTGTTAGATTCTCACTTTACAACATTAAATGTTTAGGAAAACGTGTCCACTAGTCAATTACCTGTAGCTTTGATTCATTAGGTTTCCACGGAGAAGCTTAGCGAGTGTCTGTTGGCCCTTTCAGCACACCAGAGTTCATCGTTTTGACTTAGTGCAGTGCTGATTACTTGAGGACAGAGACTGGGGGAAAACAACCTAAGAGCATTCCAGTTTTTTTTAAGCTAGAGGAATTACCTGGTGCACTCAGTCAGAACAGAGGTTTGGAGCGTAAAGCTTTTCCACTGCCAGCGGATGAGCTCATACTGCTGGAAGTAAAGACACTGCAGACGAAAGCTGAAGGCCTGCCATCAGAGAAACTAGAGCGTCTTATGGGTCGGGAATCCAAACGAGGCATGCAAACAGAACATAGAAGATAACTTTACCTCATTAGCCCTCGACTCCTACTGCATCTCAATGAAGTATCTGCTTCAGAGACTACAGTCTAAGCATTCCTGCGAAGCTGCCCACGTACCCCTCAGGGATCTCTGCAAAGTTCATGTCATCCCATCCTTTTCTCCACACACCCCTAATCGTCGCTGCTTATCTTCTAAAGCCAAAGTGAAATAATTAACAGGGAGGTTATTAATAAATGTTATCTTTGTCTTTAGGCACACGTGGCAGGTCCAGGACAAATACATGGCAAACAATGTAGCCTACACTTCAGGAAGGCTCAGTCTCCATTCCGACTACCCTGCATTGCACTTTGCGCCTGGAGTGAGTAAAATCGGACTCATATGGTCCGTTTAGAGGATTAAACTGCACCGAACAGATATGGTATCACTTATGTATTTATGCGCTGCTTTTATGTGCTTGTTCCGACTGCTGGCATTCCGGCTTTTATATCGTTAGAAGTTGTAAAAACGAGCATTTGTGCGGCATGTGTGTGTTGTTGCCGTTGTAGGTGCAGTTTCTGCACTGCATCACCCAGGCCGAGGAAGGAGGGGAGAGCGAGGTGGTGGACGGCTTCCACATGGCCGAGCAACTGCAGCGCGAAGACCCAGAGGCCTTCAGGACACTCAGCTCGCTCCTCGTGGACTACACCGACACGGGGACGGACTACTGCGACTTCATGCTGCAGTCCAAGAAATGCATCATCGAGTAAGTGGAGATGGGCTTTCAGATCACCGGTTGTTTTTATTTTTTTTTTTTTATTTACGGTCTCTGTATGAAGCAGATACAGACCTCGCACATTACTTTGAAGACTGTGTGTGGCATTTGAAATGGGACACTGCCATCTGCTGTTCAGAGGTATTATGTCCAGATATCCTTTAAATGGCCTCCAAAACCATGTGGAACAGAAGATTGTTCAAGTCAAGTCAAATGTATTTATAAAGCACTTTTAAAGAGAGCAGTGTGTTATAGCAGCACAATAATATAGATTGTCGTAACAACCACATTTGGGTCTGATGTTCATGTGTGTCAATGTGTCCTTCATATCCTTTTCTGGGTAAAAGGACTGGAACCAAGTGATTTTTATTTATTTTTTCTTAATTGATAAATCTATTGATTCTTTTCTTGTTTAAGTTTATAAAATGTCAGAAAATATGGAAAGTTCCTGGTCAAATTTCCCAGAGACCAAAGTGACGTCTTCAAAATGCTCGTTTCGTCCAAACAGTCAAATATGCCAAAAAATATTTAATGTGCAATTGTGAAAGAAAGCAGCAAACCTTCACATTGATTTTCACTATTTTCTGAAATGTTTCATACCAGATGATATCAGATTATTCAATAATAAATGAATGATCAGTTGAAGCCCTACTAGAGAATTTGTCATGTTTGCTAGATATTTGACTTAAATGTTTAATCAATTATAAAAATTGTTGCCAGTTAATGTTTTGTCAGTCTATATCCACGACGTTCCATTTCCGGGATTGTTCCGGTGCTGCCGGATGTCCGTCACCTTCCACTTTCTTTGTGTCGCCGTTCTAAACTCCGGTGGATTTCTGAGGACTATGGTTAACTGCTCCTCAGATCTCTGTAGAGTGAATCCAGACAGCTAGCTAGACCAGTGGTTTTCAAGCTTTTTTCAATAATGTACCCCCTTTGAACAGCTTTTTTTAAGCCATGTACCCCCTAACCAGCGCAAATCATTTTTGGTAGAAAAAAAAAAAAAAAAAGTCTATATAAAGAGGAACAATACAGCAATGTCACACAGCCTTGTACCTGGAAAACATTTCAATGCTGATGGAAAAAGGCGACAGAAGAGGGAAGTAACACAAGAATAGGTCGAAAATAGTAATAAAAACTTGTAGAAGGAAGGCAACACTAGGGCGACAAAAGTGACAAAAAAATTCGAATAAACGACTAACTTTGAAAAAATGTGACAAATTTTTTAACAAAAGCAAAAAAAAAAAAAAGATTAAGGAAGAAAGGCTAGAATAGGTCAAAACAAGCGACAAAACCTTCAAATAAAAGGTGACAAACTTCAAAAACAAAAGATAAAAAAAGACAGTAGAAGTAACTACAGCCTTGCAAGTGAAAAACATTTTGCAAAAAAATGTTACGTACCCCCTGCAGTCCTCCAAAGTACCCCTAGGGGTACACGTACCCCCATTTGAGAAACACTGAACTAGACTATCTGTCCACAATCCATCTGTTGCACGACTAAAACAACTTGTGAACGTAGACGTGTTCCGCCAAAACAAGCCCCTCCCCCGAGGCTTTTTTTTGCAGCGGCTCCGTGTCTCAGTCCGGCGCCCATGACGATTGTGATTGGTTTAAAGAAATGCCAACGAACCAGAGCACGTTTTGCTTCCATCCCGGAACCTTGTGTGGACTCGCCAGACCCTCCTCGGCAGCGCGCTGGAGGGAGGTCTGGCAACGCGAGACTAACGTTTTGCTGATTAATCGACTAATAGTTTCACCTCTAAAAGTCAAGAGTCGCCTTTGTTGGTCATTGAACTTTCCTGTCCTCCTCTGTCTCCTTCCGAGCAGCGTCACCGCCGACGGCCGAGTCGAGAGGATAAACTTCAACAACGCCACCCGAGATTCGGTGCTGGACCTCCCCGTGCATCAGGTTCAGCCCTTCTACAGAGCGCTGAAGGCCTACGTGGATATGATGAACCGACCGGAGAACGTAGTCACCTACAGAATGATGCCAGGTCAGTGTGTGCCTCGGTAAACTCTACCGGCAGAACAATAACCAGCACGGGGAAATGTACCCGTGAAGCTTGCTAATCACAGTTAACTGAGGCTGAGGCTTTATATACCCGAGATTATTATTCAGCGGATGAAAAATTCAAATAAGGACATGAAAAAAATGCCAGTGAGGCTCTGAGAGAGAAGGATCCACGCTGAGGGATACTCAGGCTTGTAGTAAACGGAACACGGCACAGCAGCCTACAACATCTTCGTCGTCATCGCAGTCACTACAGCATCAGTCGGTTTCATCTCGGGTCACCGTCAGGCTGGGTCATCCCGTAAGGCTGGTTACACACCGGCTGCGTAGGGTGAGTGTGGCGTCTCCGTTGCGTGGCGGCTGCGTGGCGTTTTCTCCGTCTTTACACACCAGAAACGTGTCTGATGCAGCGCTGCTGCTGCTAGCCTTGTCTGGACACACGGCTGTTTCCCATTGATAAAATGAAATACCATGTTAAACATAAATATATACGGATTTGATTACAGCAAAGACAACGTCGGCAGTATTGACGGCAAAATAGGCTACAGAATATTTTGTTCTGTATTGACAGGTGCAATATTAGAAAATAGACATTTTTTTTTTTTAAATTACATTTATATCTACATTTATATCAAAATCTGGAGACTTTCAAACATCAACATGTCATTTAATATTTATTTGTGTCTAAACGACATATAAACATCTTTTCCTATTCTAATTTGCGTGGAAACGCTTCCAACACGCTTGCCTGTCGCATGAAAAATAGGCGTTGGTTCTATTTCTAGCAGGCACGCGTTTCACGCAGGCAGCGTTGTAAGCTCTGACCTGTTAACATGGGAGCCGAAATATAAACGGACACGCCATGCAGCTGACACGCTCGCGCGACGCATCCAGTGTGTAACCGGCCTAAATGAACCGTCGTCGACATTAAACTACTAAACCCCTTTTACCTGGACAGTCCAATCAGAAATTAGAAATCGCAACTAGGCCCGGCGCAAAGTGGTGCACAAAAAGGCCGTAGAAACCTTTCAAAAAACCCCAAAGCGAAAAGTGTAAGGAATTGATTCATAAGTGTGTTTAACGTTAGCATGTCTGCTTTTAACTACTTTCCTACCTACAGCTGTAACGGATTGTTGCTTCCAAGACCGAGAAGCATCCAGTTCCTTACCGAAACAAGGATCAAATGAGAATGACCTCCCACCTCCGTAACGGATGTCTTTGGTGTCGTTTGTATTTCAGGCGACATCGTGACCTTTGATAACTGGCGTCTGCTGCACGGGCGAAAGAACTACATCAGCCGGCCCGACAGGTTGCGACACCTCGAGGGCGCCTACCTGGACTGGGATGAAGTCATGTCTCGCCTCCGGATACTCCGCGCCTCTGTCCACGGGAACATTTGAGCTCCGATTCTGAGGTGACCCGAGTGGCTTTAATCCGCCATTTGAGCTCAACGTTGCTCTCAAAAACGCTGAGGGGCAAAGTGCAAAGACCGTCAAGTGTCCGACAACAAGTCGAGAGCTAAATCTCTGAAATTCTCTGAAGTCGTCAGGCATCCAATCTGAAACGAAATTTGAGGAATTACACAATGATTCGCAACGAGGATGCTTTCTGAAAGTCAGCTACATTTAAAGTGGCGATGGCGACTTTCTAAACACGTAACATAGTGCAACACTTCAATGCAAAGATTATGGAAAAACACCTTGCTTTCAAATGTTTAAGGTGCTTTTGGCTTCAGTCATAGGGACTAGTGATTAATACGTTTTATAAGCTTAAATTTCCCAGAGTACGGCACTTGATGATTATTTTTAAGATAATTCATCACTCCCAGTTCTCTGGTTAACTATTTAGCAACCTGGCTGCCTCAAAATACCTCTCTATTATCTATGTAACACACTCTAATCACAGACATTTCATAGACTCAGTCTATAGTAAACTGTTGGGTATATTATTGTCTATAGGGCGTAGTGAACATGGCACTGATTTCAGACAGAGCCTTTATGTAAAGGCTTTTTTTTTTCTTACCGCCTGCAACACTATCTTGCTACCTCTCCTGTTCAATCCTGTGCCTAAACAAAGGACGTGGTGTCCTCGACTTTCCCTTCATTCTGTAGCGTTGCAGTCTGAAGTAAAATTGCCTTAAGTACAGCAGCTGCAATGTACCGCAGTGTGAAGTTTCTGCACTTAAACTTTACATTTAAAAAGGTCAGTTCAACCAGTCTACTTAACCCTAGTGGCATCTGGCCAAACAGAAACATTTGGGTTCTATTTTCCTTCACCACTGTCGCACTAAATGCTTGCTCTTGGGGGGAATTGTTGGGTCTCTGTAAATTATAGAGTGTGATCTAGACCTACTTTATCTGTAAAGTGTCTCGAGATAACTCTTGTTATGATTTGATACTATAAATAAAATTGAATTGAATCTGCGGAGGTTTTGAGATACAGTGTGCCATCTATGTCCAGTGATGTATTTCTAGATTTAGGATTGATCAATATCGTCACAAAGCTGAATACCAGCTTGTTAATTTTAGCTAAAAAAAAAATAAATAAAAAGAGGTAAACATTTTCAGAGGACAGCTAAGATACACTTTTGAAACTCCCGCTAATGCCTTAATGTGCCTATATACAGGATGATTGAAAAAATCACGTTGCAAAAACCCAAACAGCAAGTTATCTTTCCAGAAATTATGCCCTGATTATCTGTATAATCCACAGATGTCACTGTGGAACTCTATCAAAGGGAAACTATTAACTGGGAGTTCTGTGCATTATCCAGACGTTTAGGAAGTTAAACTGAATGTTTTAAAGGTCCCATGACATGGTGCTTTTTGGATGCTTTTATATAGACCTTAGTGGTCCCCTAATACTGTATCTGAAGTCTCTTTTATATAGACCTTAGTGGTCCCCTAATACTGTATCTGAAGTCTCTTTCCCGAAATTCAGCCTTGGTGCAGAATTACAGCCACTAGAGCCAGTCCCACAATGAGCTTTACTTAGAATATGCCATTTGTGTCTGTGTCTGTAGCTTTAAATGCTATTGAGGAGGAGAGGGGGCCTTGACCAACTGCCACTTTGCTCGTTTGAAAGCCATGATGTCTCTCTCTCATGGGTGGGCCAAATTCTCTGGGCGGGGAAAGCAGCGAAAGGGGAGGTAACCTTGCTCCTTATGACATCATAAAGGGAAGATTCCAGATCGGCCCATCTGATCTTTCATTTTCTCAAAGACGGAGCAGGATACCCAGGGCTCGGTTTACACCTATTGCCATTTCTAGCCACTGGGGGACCATAGGCAGGCTGGGGGAACGCATATTAATGTTAAAAAATCTCAAAGTGAAATTTTCACGCCATGGGACTCTTTAAGCAGCACACATTACCTTTTTTCACCCCCGAAGTTTCAGACAAAGCCATCCTGAGTATCCAAGATCCCAAACTATCCACATGGCTACTATGGTTAAGTGATATTTTGTAATACAAGTAAACTGATCCTTCAAATAACCATAAACTGTTTTGATGAGGTTATTAAACGGCACAACGTGCTCATGTTTCAATATGGCCAGTCGGGGAAGGATTTATTCTGTATTCTTGCTCAGTCAGTGTGTTTACTGAAAGAAAATATTTCTTCTTCGCTAAAAAAAACCACTATCACTTTATTTCATTTGTATGTAACCTTAAAAAAAAAAAAAAAAAAAAAAAAAAAAAAAAGAACATGGATGTAATTTCCCAAGGCCAAAGTCAGTCTGATCGGGCGTGCACAGACATGCTTACCAGTGATGAAGAGTATGATTGATGTTTTATTCTCTGTGGATGCTTAAAAACGTAACTTTAATCAACAACTGCATTTCACACATTCAGTACTAAAGAGAAACCTCCGGTCTTAATACTTTTAACGGTTGTGCTAGTGTTCAATGTGGACTCAAACTAGTTTGTCATTCTTCTTTCATAAAAGGACGATGAACTAGGCTGAGCTTTATTTGCGATAACTTTTATTATATTGCCAAAGCTGTACATATTCTATAAATACTTTTTTCTTTTTCTTCAAATGCTGGAATACTTACTCCTGGCATCTCTTTCCATTTATTCCCTCCCATTACAGCAGCCGGCTAGTACAGTGACAGAGAGATGAGTTGTAATACTCCAGTTTTAAAAAAACCAAACAATGTCCTTTTTAACTTAAGCGTAAAGAGCTGTGCCCCAGTCCCAAACCAATGTTAGAGATCCTTCAGATAGAGTTTATATTCATATTCATATTCATATCATTTATAGATAATATTCTATATACTCAGATAATTAAGGAAACAGCATCATCAGAATATCCTACCAATTATTTCTCTTTGCACAGTTAAATCACTAAAAAAATACAAGCATGTCAAATCAAAAAAAAAAAAAAAAAAAATACATCTTCCAGTGATATAGCTGTACCCATATATTGCTGATCTGGAGAAACTGTTCACCACATGGACGCACACACACACACCCACACACCCACACTGTGAAAGTACACGGGCCAGCCTTAGGACCAGATTCAATGGTTCTTTACTAATATGGAACAGAAACAACATTAAGACTTTAATTTCCTCTGGAAGCAGGTGACCACAGCGCTTAGGCTTTAAAACGTCATCACAGGACGGAAAACTGCTTCTGGTCGGTTTAGAGATTTTTGTACTTTTGGCACAAAACCCAGTCTGTGATGTAAAAACAGGTGTGTGTTGTTTTTTTTTTTCCTTCCTCTTGGCTGCTTTTGGGATTCAGGCCCAAACCTGACCAAACAGTGCCGGTGTTACACCACATTCTGTGACCAAAAGCTAATCCTTGAAGTCTTTTTCGAGTGAAAATGCACGGGTTTCCTATGATAGTTAATTAAATAACTTTTGGATTTGGTACTGTTGGTCAGACACAACAAGTTTTAATAGGTCAACTTACATTTTGGGAAATGAGCATTTTGTCTAATTTTATGACATTTTCTGACCAAAAATGATTTATTGATCATTAAAATAATGGCTAGTTGCGGCCCCAGTGTGACCGCAGGTGGCATGGTTGGATGGAAGTCGTCACACTTTCTACAAGCATTTTCTTTTAATATTATTTTTCAGTTTCTGATTTTCTCATGATCGGGGTCAGAAATTGTGACTTTCCATTCTTCGGCTTCTCTTGACCCCTTCTGGTGTCATTCAGTCTTTATAACTGGAAGGAGAAAGGCCAATGAGAGGACAATATTCATATCCAGACAGGTCACTATTTCTAACAAGCAAGGGCCATCAGAAAAAGTGACCGTGTACCTGAAAATTGGGGGCTGAATAACAAACCAAACATATTGCGTATGCTGCGTTCACGCAATGTCGCCCGAGTGGGAAGAAAGGGGAAAAACCTCAAGACAGGTCACTACTGTTTCAATGTAAAATGTGATCGTTTAACAGACATTTTAAAAAGATTGCCGACCTGTTTTAAAGACTGAATTACAGTAATAACAACAACCACTTGTATAAAGTACGAAAACATCCAAGCAACAGCGCCCCCTGCAGTCACACAGCCTGGTTGACACCAGACCATTCTCAGTTGTAACAGAGAGGGTCACCAACGGGCGCCGCTCAATTGGATAGTCCTTCAACCAATCAGACCAACGATCCGGGTGATGTAGCAGTGACTAGCGGCATCTGTCGGTACACGATCTGTGCTGCCTGCACGATCCGTTCTGCACATGTGCAAGACGTTAAGCGCACGCGCAGATGAAAATCCTGTTTTACAAGGATTTACGACATTAGCCATTAGCGGTTAGCTATATAAACTAACGTTAGCTTCCCAATGGAGGCTAAAACTACGTCCGGAAGCGTGGAACACATCGTGCAGTGTCCAGTATCCTCTTGAGTATCCTCGGTAAAACAGGATTACACTGCATGATCTGTTCCATGCTAGCCTCCACCGGGAAGCTAAACGTAACTAAACTAACAGCTAATCTGGCTAACTGCTAGCTAGCTGACAGCTTGATTCAGTCTAAAATACCGTCAACTCAAACTAAACACTGGGAAAGGCAGGCAACCGATAAATTAAGACCTTATAGCAATAACAATAAAGACAAGTATTGATTTGATTGTATTTTAAATGAATGAGCACAAGTAAAGTACAACTGACGTTACAGCTGTTATATACTTTAACGGTTATTTTCAGGTTTTATTTTGAGGGTCTTTTAAAATGATTAGATGCTGTCTCAGCTAGCGGTTAGCTGAGTTAGCTGCTAGCTAGCTAGCTAAACTAACATTTAAACCAACGACCAGAAGCGTGGAACAGATTGTGCAGTGTAATCCTGTTTTGGGAAGCTAACGTTAGTTTATATAGCCATTGCAATGTCGTAAATCCTCGTAAAACAGGATTTTCATCTGCGCATGCGCTTAACGTCTTGCACATGCGCAGAACGGATCGTGTACCGACAGCATCAACGGGTTGCTGCGCTTCATGTGGCCGTCATGTTGAATGTAAACAAAAAGCTGCTCGCCGTCGCTATCATAATTGTGTAACAACGGTTGTGATTTGTGCCTCGATTCGGAAAAAATTGGAAATGGGCTTGAATGGGCTCTTGGCCAGACTGACTTGCAGAGCAAATCTCAAAGTTGCCAGAAGTTCGTCAGGGGTTTTCCCAGGCTACCGGTTTGAGCCAGGTGGGTTTGGTTTCCTCTTCATTTCAATTTCAGCATACAGAAACGGCACATTTATACATTTATTTTATTTTTTTAAAACAAGCCGTTCCCACAGCATTGCAAACGGTTTAGACTATCAAAGATGCATATCCCGTGGCTTTGTAGGCTGAATTCAAATGCGAGGTACTATACCATCTCTGACGTTTACTACAGCATCTCCACCGCCTGTTGCTTTTTTTTAAAAACACCTGCTGTGACATCACTGATTGGGGGGGGTGTGGCCTGAGTGCAAAAAACTCCAAAGTTTGCACCATACAGAGCAACACAGCGGACATTTTCTTTTTCTAACCGTATGCGATTCGGAGTTGATTTACCTTTAAAAGACAAACTTTAAACAGTCAAACTGAAGTCATCAGATTCACTCCAATCAATGTGTACTATAGAAAAACAAAAAAAGTTCTTTCTTACATTCTTCAACCTGTGAAAGCCAGTTAACTCAAGAAAACATGGCTCTGGCAATGGCTAACTACTTATTAAGTATTGCACATCTAGCAAACCAACAATTTGTAACAATTTTTTTTCAGAGAAATGTACAGTCAATATATGTATATATTAAATAAATACTATATATAGAAATATATATAATATTTATTTTTCATCCTCATAGTAACATGCAATTAATAACAGCAGACCACAGACGAGACATTTTACAGTAGAACTAGAACAGTAATTCAGCCTGGCGGGCTGATCTAGGGCAAGAGCACACATCTGAGAACACTCACATTATTTTGGGGGCTTCAAACACTTTTAAGAAGCGTTGACATGCGGTACGGTAGCATTGTTGGTATGGGACGTCCTGCACTATAAGAGGGTCTCTGGATGGTTCACCAGTTTAAACTTGGACAGACTGGAAGTTTACAGTAACCACGTATCACGGAATAACTCGCACAGTCAAATCAAGACGGGGGCTAAGCTCTGTAGTGAATGTCAAGGCTGTGCACGGGACCTGCGTGCACTCTGGGCCTCGGGGGCGATCCCTCACATCTCCTATCGGTAAAAACAGTTAGGAATAACAGGAGACTTTCACGCTGAGGAGGTCGGCTCGGGGGGAGCCGCTTCTCCCGATGTTAAGGAGCAGGCAAACATTTAGCTAGTTGGTACGATCTATCGGGACGACGGCGGTGAGGGGGGGTCAGAAGTATTTACACGACATCACAGACTAAACACGTCTACACAACAGAGTGGAGAAAGGGTCTTAGGCTCGTATATACAAGAGGAGGGAGAAGGAATTATGTGCTTAGAATAAAGTTGGGGGATTGTCAGAAGTCTGTGGTTTTAGAGCGAAGATGCCATTTCAAGTAGAGAGGCACTGCGAGTACGTTGGGGGGAGGGAAGAGAGGGGGGGCACGGGGCGTAGACTAGCTAGGAAGGGGTCTCGGTGACAGAATCTTGTGTTTTCCTTCCGCCTCCTTCCCCTTCACTGCCGCCATGTAGGAGAAAAGGCAGAGGACCGAGTAACAGATCTGATGTGCCTGCAGAAGGGAAAAAAAATAACCATGAGGAGGACAATGGCCCAGATGTGAGGTTACATTTGTGTACAGTTAAAAATAACACAAGGAACAAAGATAGACAAGAGGCTCCCTTCAGTCTAAATACTGTAGGAATACTGACTGTTGAATGCTTTAGGGTTAGTATTTAAAAACTCCCTTTTCCTTCATGCTGTGTTGTTAGGGGTGGCAAAATCCTAATTTGCCTGAATTAAACTGATGAATACTACTGGTTCACCAGTGCATTGGGGTTTCTTTGTGATGTAACCAGTCGGTGCCCACGACAGGATATTGTCTTTATCACACGCAAAAATCCATCTCGTCAGGCTTCAAGTAATCCGTTTGTGTCCGAAAACGGCAGCGGACCGAACCAATCGGCCTGCGGTGAGGAGCTTCTGGCAGTTAGGGCCGTGGTTTAGGCATGTGTGGCGCATGGATGTATACCGTTCCCGTTCGCTCAAAACAACAATGGTGTACATAATAGACAGACGGTTCATCCAATCACCGGCCAGGTATTTTTTTTGAAAGAGAGTTAAACAGTTTCCAATGACCGTTTCTTGGATGGTTCGGTGTTAAACCATCTGGCATGTCAGGTTTACTTTCGGTTGTGAACATGCCCAGACATACTGTAAAATAAAGAGGAGACATAACTTTGGTGCCACCCGCTGGTTACACTGAGTAAGGTGACTACAGGGCCAAACTCTCAAACGGCGCTGTAATCCTTCAATGACCAAATTGCGGCACGCTTAGGCAGGCCACACACTGGCTGCGTGGCGTTTCTGTTGCATGTCAGCTGCATGGATTTGTTTTTTATGTCTTTGCACACCAGAAAAGTGTCTGACCCGGCGCTGCTGCTGCGTGCCTCGTCTGTACGTATGTTTCCCATTGATAAACTGCACCCAAGCAGTAGTATACTTCATGTTAAACATAAATATATACTGATTTGATTACAGCAAAGACATTGTCGGCAGTATTGACGGCAAAATAGGCTACAGAATATTTTGTTCTGTATTGACACGTGCAATATTTAAAAAATCTCTTTATTTTATTACATTTATATCTGCATTTATGTCAAAACCTAGAGCCTTTCAAACATCAACATGTCATTTATTAAATGTATCTGTGTCAAAATGACATATAAAACATCTTTTCCTATTTTTATTTTGCGTGGAAACACTTTCAACACGCTTGCGTGTCGTGTGAAAAATAGGCGTCAACCCTATATCTAGCATGCCCGCGTTTTCGGCGCGGCTCGAGACTGAGCCGGAGACGTGCGGGCGGCGTGCAAGCTCTAACCTGTTAACATGGGAGCCAAAATAAAAACGGACACGCCAAGCTGCTGACACGCTCACGCCACGCAGCCAGTGTGTGGCCGGCCTTAAGTGATTAAGTTCACACATTCTAAAGTATGTGTTGAATGCTTCCACTGAGATTGTAGCTCCACTTTTCAGACTTTGGTTCATGTTAGGGCTCCCAGGGAGGACTGAATCAGAGTGCACCTCTACAGCACTCATGTTTACAGATACAAATGTCAGGCACATTTCTACTGGTCACACCTTTGCGACGGGTACTCTACATGCACTGGTAAAGAGCATCGACTCGGACAGAAGACCTGAGGACTCACCATGGGGGTCTTGTACTTGTGGATCACCACTTCTTTAGTTTCAGGAACTATGCCGGTGCAAAAGACAAAACAAAGAATTCAAAGGCAGCAGGAACCTTAATGAGTTCATGCTTGAGAGCTTTTTTTTTTTTTTTTTTTTTTTGGGGGGGGGGGGGGGTGTCACAGGGTTGGACATTCAACAAGGTGTAAAATGGGATGTGGGCCAAAAAAAAGAGTCCACCACAACAGTCAGGAGTACAGTGAACTTAAGACAGAGAGGGTGACGAGAGTAGGATTGGCTCGTCTACTGTTGATAGAAACTGGTCGTGTTGAAATATATTGATATTCTGACTAATTTAATGATCAGATTTTCTCTTTCAACTGATTTCGTGATGCATCAAATGCTTTTGTCTAGTGTAATGATTAAACTGTTTGTATGGAAAGGCATGGGATTCAATTTGAACTTGTGACTGTTGGTGAGACGTTCATGGCCCACAAAATGGACAAATAAAAAAACACAAATGTCTTATAAGAGACTGCAAAAAAGTGTAAAGTTCCAAATGTGAAAAACACAAGATAAAGGACAACCTTCCTCCCCACCCCCCCCCCACCCACCCAACGAAGTGAAAGTTAAAAGACATCACAGAAAAGCAGCTCCAAGAGGCCAAAATCCTTTGACCCCGGACCAGGTCACTGCCCACAGGACAGACTGACTTTTCATTAGTAACTGTGAACCCATAGCAGAGATGAGGAGGCTGAGATCTGGACAGATTAAATAATCTGGGGGGGGGGGCTTGGAAATGTTAAATCCTGAACAAACAGTCCCACCAAAGATCTCCACTTGCTGAGATTCAGAGGCAGACTGCCAGAGGAAATGAGAGATGGCGTTTGGGGTCATCTCCGAAAATGAAAAGCAAGTGATGAAGGAAGCAGAGGGAAACTCATAATACGGAAAAAGAATAAAAAAAAAAAAAAAAAAAAATGAATCCATGAGAAGGATTGAGTGTGGAAATATTCAGCACGGAGTTTTAGTGTGAGTAAGAAAAGGAGAAAGGTGACGACACTTTACCTGCTGGAGAATGAAGGTTTTCATAGTGGCAAAGATGAGGGCAACATTACAAAAGCAGCACAGAGACACGACAGTAACCCAGCCTGGCACTCAACTTCAACCCCTGACGATCATAGAACTGCACTGTCGTACTGGAAGTACTCTTTTTTTTTTTTTTTTTTTTGACTTTGACCTAGAAATGTAAATCATGAGCTAACCATTTTAAACTCCTGCTCACTACAGTCAAAAACATAAAAAGCAGTCTGAACTACAAAACAAATCCTCAAAAAAGGACTATGATCGACACTACCGGTCAAAAGTTTGTGGTCACTTAGAAATTTCCATTCCACTCCATTATAAACAGAATACCAGCTGATATCAGTTGCATTGGGTTTTTTTTTTTCCCAAACAGGGCAGCAGTTTTCAGATTACATTATGTTCTTACATAATTACAATGGCTGATCTTTAATGCAATAATCTACATTGCCCTTTATCAGCAACCATTCATCCAATGCTCCAAAGGCACATTCTGTTTACTAATCGGTTAACTGAGAAAACAGTCGAGAACCCTTTTGCAATTATGTAAGCACATAATGTAATCTTAAAACTGCTGCCCTGGTTTAAAAAAAAAAAACTGATCTCAGCTGGTATTCTGTCTATAATGGAGTGGAATGGAAATTGTGAAAAGTGACCCCAAACTTTTGACCGGTGGTGTAGGTTCTTGGGATTGTAGATGACATAAAATTCAGAATATCAGCAAACTAAACCTTTAATGTTTATCTTTCTCTTTTAGCTGCCATGCCATTTGCTTCCATTAGAAGCTCTTTGTTTTCTCTAAAATGGGAACTTGTAGATGATGAAATCCATTTACGCAATTTCACCTACACAATTTAAAAAAGGGTTGCTGTACATGACTTTCATTCATTTACACATTGAGTTATGCATCCATCTATCTCCAAGAACGGACATCACTTCTTACGATAGAACATTTTAGTTTTAGTTTCTACTTGTGCCCGTTTCTTGTCAGATGGACTTTCTGCGTATACGTGCAGTTTAGTGTCCCAAATTATTTTCCAAAAACTGAGTGTCCTAAACGATGAGGGTCTTATTTGCCCCAACCATAACCTAAACACCTGTTAAACAGGTGGTATAATTAAGGGTTCATGGGGAATTTGGGACTAAATTGTATTTGGGACACTAAATTGAATGTAGGGGAATTTGGGACACTAAACTGCATGTAGAATCTTCCATAGGGAATTTGGGACACTAAATTGAATGTAGAATCTTCCATAGGGAATTTGGGACACTAAATTGCACGTAGAATCTTCCATAGGGAATTTTGGACACTAAATTGTACGTAGAATCTTCCATAGGGAATTTGGGACACTAAAGTGCACGTAGAATCTTCCATAGGGAATTTGGGACACTAAAGTGCACATATACCGACTTTCTGTCCTCACACTTCTGTGTAATGCTGCACTCGTTTCTCTCAACAATGTCATCCCTCTTTATCAACTAAATGATCAAATGTTTCGTCACACGAAAGAATTCGTCACTCACTTAATCACCTCCAGACACCGGTGTCTCCGTGTTCCTCAAGGTGAGCGAGTATCCAATTTAGTGAAACCCTCATTAGCTCTCGTCAAATACGTTTGCCGTGGAGCTGAGTTACTGCCGTGCCGAGTACAGGCCTAGAATCAATAGATGGTGTAATTACCAAATTCCTCCAGGACAAAGACTCCCTTCACTGTATTGCACTTTTTAATGTGACTCAGCTCTATGAAAACCTAAAAACAAACAAACAAAACAAGACAGAACATTATTAACTCAACAACACTGGATGAAAAGTAAACACTTCATATTTATAAAAAAAAATTATAATTAAAAAAAAATTTGCCATGTTAAACTTGTTTTATTCAGTATGAAAGGTCAAAATAAAACAACTACACATGGAGTGCAAGCTTTTAACAGCTGACGAAAGAAAAGAAAAGCACACTATGAGAAGTTTCCATGATCAAACGCATACATGGGCGACGGTTAAATGAGGAGAAATGCATTGAAGTCTGCTCAAAGCTCTGAACTAATTCTACGTTACTCGTTTTCATCAATGAAGTGTATCAGAACTGGAAGATTTAGAGTTCTATTTGGATGTAAAACAGCAAAAGGTTGTCGAAAATAAACATTTCTTATAATGCTCAAAGATGCAATATGGCCCATATGATGCATACATGGAAGTTTCATATAAAAATGTAGACAAGGACACAAAATTAGATTTGCCATACAGCTATAACAGTTAAAAAAAAAAAAAAAAAAAAAAATAAAGGAAGGAAAAGATAGAAGAAAAACAAAAAAGGAACCCAATAAGATGTAACTGCTAATAAGCAAACACAGCAGAGGTTGTGTACCTTCCGCTCCTTGCAGGGGGAGAGAGCATGGGAGAGAAATGGTTTGGATTATTATCGGACAGAAGAGCACAGACACTCGACGGCACTCCGAGAGGGCGCTAACCACTGGAGCCTCGTACGGATTCATCAAATCAAGAATCTAGCAATATGAGCCAATATGAAAGAAAGAAAAGAAAATAAAAACCTGTCACAAGAGGAATCAGCCCCCAAATACTAGGAAATAGAAGAGAAAAATCAGAGGACTAGAGGTGTGACTAGGGTATTGAGAGCTGGATTCACCTTTGTTTTCCTGGACTTTTAAAAAAAAACATCTCAGTCCCCCAGAGCCCTCCATGCCTCCTCCTCCAGCAACAAGGGCCGGCACTACCAACCACGTGCTCACACAGCAGCGCAGATAGACTGTATGATGGACAGTAAATCCCTCTACCATGTAGGATGTCGCCTCTGACACCATCTCACTGCAGAGCTACTCGGGACTAGACCCAGCACTCACCCACTATAATGCTCAATTTAGTCATTTCATTTTAACCCTCCTGTTGTCCTCGGGTCAGCTTCTATAGCAGAAATTTGGGTTTCTTTCAACCAAATTGTCAAAAAATAACGTGGATAGTTCCATACAACCATTACTCTTCACAAGCTAAATAAAAGATCAGCTCAGTACTTTCATGGAATGTGGGTGTTTTATTCAATTTTATAGCATTTGGAGAAAAGAAATGATATAAAGAACGTTGAAAAGAGTGACAAAAATGTCAGAAATAGCTTCTAAAACGTGGGAGGAAAACAACAATAGTAAAAAAAAAAAAAAAAAATTGCAGGGAAAATTTGACAAAAACATCGGTAAGAAGTGACAAAAAAAAAAACTTTGGGGAAAAGCGACAGAAGTGTCGAAAAAGACGACCACACCGTAAATTTTAACCCAGAAAAATAAAAAAAGTTGCATGGTCGAAAGGAAGACAGCACAAGGGTTAAAAATAAAAAGAGAAGGAAAAGTCTTCCAAATGGCATCCAGTGCTGAATAAAGCTCCTGCTGAGGGTTTGGTGAAACGGTTTTATTCAAAAACCATGAAAACTATCTATGGAGGACTTGCAATCTCACAACTGTAGGCAAAGTCTCTGATGAAAATCATTTCTTGATAAATGCGGTGCTCTACGTTGAGCACCTTTGAGAAACTCATGTCTTAGGTTAATTGTATTGAGCTTGTGTGATAATGGAAAAATCGTTTCCAAGCGTGGCACTCTACCCCTTGCAATATGAAGAACAAAAATTCAACTTGAGCCAAAAAAATTAAAATAAAAAACCTGGGGTAGAAAAAGCAGAAGCAGCGCGGGGGAGCAGGCAGTAATCACAACAGAGTGTAGCAACATCCAAGCTAAAGGGCTGGTTCACCCAAAGCTTAGAAATACATTGTGTCTGACCATGCACTAAGTTTAGGTTTTACAATAGAGATTATGGGATTGTATTTGTGATTGTGAATTAAAAAGTATATTAAAACCTGCGTTGACTGACTTTTTTGGGGGGGGGAGCAGAATCAAGCTACAGTATAAACACAACACCGACATAATCATTCAACATTATCATTCATTTGGAGTCATGTTTCTGGCCACCAGGTGGATGTAAGTCCAATATTCACTCTCCTTTTAGCTCCGTTTTGCCATAAACCAACTCCTGAGGGAAATATCTGACTCTTTAGCTGCGAAATGCTCCACTATGTTCACCAGCTAATCACTGTGTGCCGTTAAGTGCTTGACATCGGGGTTTTTAGAGCTTGTTCACTGAAAACAGTGGCCTGCTGCAGCCGAAAGCAACGCTAAAAGAGTGCAAAAAGTAAACCAAAACAGTAACGTTCGCTGATTCGCACAATGAGCTAAAAATAAATAAATAAATACGAAAAATGATAAAGCACAGCTAATTTCTCTCTTTTCCGTACCGAGTTTCACTCAGAGGAGAGCAGAGTGCAGTATTTACAGAGCAGGTGGGTGTGTGCTGGAGCAGGAAATAAAGCTATTTCATTTCAGTTGAAACTATTTGTTTGGTATAAAGTTGTTTCTATCAAAACCTTCCGCCAGTGTTTCCTCTATGTTGATTTGGTAATGGCGGCCCGCCGCGCCAAAATTTCTGCCGCCACAGTATCAGAAATAGGGCAGACGCACAATGTAGTTGCGGTTGCCTTTTAAATGATCCTGCCTGTTGGAAAGCCTGTCCACGCCCCCTGTGAGCACAACAAATGAAATTCCATTCACCTCTATTGTATTCAGTTGGAGGCTTAAATTCAACCAAAACTGATAGATACCACTAGAACTGACACTTAAAAATGCTTGCTACTTGGCACTACCGCAGTCTTTTGTTTTTGTTGTTTTTAAAGATGCTAAATATGTATGAAGTGTGCGTTGGCTGCAGTGGGTCCCTGATCTTTCAGCACGGTCTGTTCTTCAGACTATCCAACAAGAGTACATCAGTCAATCGCAGCTACACTCTAACAAACCGGAAGAAACATACCAACCCCGACTACGACTACCTGCGCAGGCGTGGAGACAACACATGACGATGTTGGAGGGTCCAAACTTAAATGTGAAAGTTGCTATTAAATAGCCAATTATTAATGAAAAGTCTTTGCTCAGGGTCTTGTGTCTTACCACTGATGCGCACAACACAGACACACACACACACACACACACACACACACACACACACACACACACACACACACACACACACAACCCTTCATCTCCTCCCACACGGTCAATGAACAATGAGGTTGGAGCACCACGGATGTCAAAAAAGAAACTTGTGTGGATGTGTTAATATTGTTTTGGGAAGCGCATGCATACGAACACACGCACGCACAAACAAACAGAAAAAAGCAAATCCAAAAAAAGCAAAAAAGCACAAACAGGAATTCTTCCTCTAAGGAAAAACATCAGGTACAAGCAAATGCCAATCAAACATGTTGTTGGTCATCGCTAACATTTTGACTAGGATTGGTTTTTAATGACAATAGAGGAAGACGTCACGAGATGAAAGGGTATGAGGCAAACGGGAGTAGAAGAGCAGAAAGGTGGACAGGAGGACGGGATGAACTTTTAACCATCAGGAGTGATTATGTTATTGTCATGCCCTTGTGGGAGATGAGAAGCAGTTGCTCTTACCTGGCTGTGCATGAATTTAAGGTTGATTCCTTCCAGTGTGACCTGCAGCAGTCCACCTTCACCAGTTTTCATGTCCTGGACAGGAAACTCTCCGCCCAGCTCCGGACCTGAGGGGAACAACACCTTCATTTAGAGCAAGGACAAATCATACATTCCCCAAAGAAACCTCAAATCCCAGCAGGCTGACAGGAAGAAAAAAAAAAAAAGCTTGTCCTAAGCCTTATTCGCAGACTAGCATTACCTGGGGACCTCTAGTAATTAAAAAATTAGGGCTGCACAATTAATCGCAATTTTATCGAAATCACAATATGAACTAGTGCAATATCGCAATATATGTGTCAAACCTTTCTGAAATAAAGTATTGTGGTGCTGCAGAGATCCCGGCCTACAAATCGTATCATACAGACTAAAGTAAAAATCTTTGTTTGGTACAGATCCTCGCAAAAAAAACATTTTAAAAATATTTTTCAATGAAAATGAGAATAATGATACAAAAATGACCATTCCCTCCAATATCGTGAATCATATCGCAATCAGGTATTTTCCTATTAAAAATAATAGCGTTGGCTGTGATCTTAATCTTGTGCGAATCTGCCATGTCCGTAATTTGTCAGGTAAAAATTCCACCGCAAATGACCTCCCATGTGACCATCCCAATGACATTACCAGAGTCTTTTTCATGACATCTTGACATAATGTCTTCCTGTTTAATGTCAAGTTGTCTTAATAAGGACACTTCAAAGAAATTTAATGTCAAGTTGTCGTGACAAATACATCCTCTGGTAATGGCATCCTGGTTAATGTCAAGTTGTTATGACCAAGATAACTTCTGGTAATGTCACTTTGATTAATGTCAAGTTGTCATAACCAAGACAACCCAAACTAATGACAACTTATTGACCGAAGTCATAAACGTTTATGACTTGTTTATAACGTTTATGACACGTTCATGACAGTGTCATGTCATAGTTATGACAGTGTCATATCACGATTATGTAGATACGTAAAGTGTTACCGAAAAGACTAGTAACTGATGACGGCTGTTATTGAGTTAGACAGAAAGAAAAAAAAAAAAAAAAAAAAGGTCACTCCATACCTGGTTTAATGCTTTGCTGTCTTGCCGCAGCTCTTTCCATACTGTCTTTAACACAGTAGTAGAGTTCACGACACTAGAATGCAAAGAGGAAAGTTATTTTAATTTCTATCAGATGTTCTCCTGAAGTGAAGAAAAGTACAGGATGCACAGAGAGAGAGAGAGAGAGAGAGAGAGAGAGAGAGAGAGAGAGAGAGAGAGAGAGAGAGAAGCCGTTTTGGACCTTTTTGGTAAAGAACTTGTTGAGCTGCGTCTCTTGGCCATTGCGTCTCCAGAGACACAGCACCTTGGTCTTGGGGCAGTACGTCATGTTGATGAGCTTCTCGTACCACCAGCGCTCGTAAACTGTGCCGATGTTGCTGCGCAGGACTATACAGTCATCGCAAACCTGAAACAACGATGGGGCAAGTTTAATATCAGTAAAATAAGCTACAACATGCTCCATACGCCGCATTGGGGAACGCTACAGATAGTTTGAAATAACTTGGTATTTCACAAAAACTAATAATTTAATTTTAAAAGAAAAAGCCAGTTGTAATTAGGGTTGGGTACTGAAACCCGGTTCCACTATGGAACCGGCTCCTACGCAACCGGTAGGAATCGGAAAGGATTAGAACGCAAATTTCGGGTTCCGCTTAATGTGCTGACTGAAATGTTTTCCCTCTGTCACTCCGAAACGGACGTAAAAATATCACACTCTCTCTGTAGTCTACCGTTAGCTAGCTACTGTAAATGTAGGCTACTTTTAAAATGCCATATTTTCCCCTCTGGGCTCACCAAAACGGACGTAAAAGCTATTAACCATTCACTGCACGTGATCACTAGTAAACAAACGTAATTTTTCAGTTTTTCAAGAATCAGTTTAGGAATCGGAATAATTTTAAAAGTACCGGTTCGGCATCGGAATCGCAAAAATCCAAACGATACCAAACTCTAGTTGTAATATTAGGAATTACAGACTTGTCTTACCTCCATGAAAAAGATGTCTCCTGTGGTATCAGTGCCAGCATGTACAACAAATGTTTGCTTCTTGATGTGACGGCTTCCGCTGGGTCTAATGGCCAGCTCACGGCCGTTCTTAAAATAAAAAAAAAATTAAAAATTAAAAAAAGATAATAGTTTAATACAAATAATAACAAAGGGCGAATAGAAGTTGAAGTAAACTAAATAAAACAAAAAGGACAGATAGTCACCATGTTGGCAAGTTTGTCCAGTATCTCATTGATCTCTTGGCTGTATGTGAGGCCAATGTGGGACTTTCCCATCAAGCGCCTCACTTTCTTCTTGATGTCATTTTTGTTCAACTAAACAAACAAAAGCATCAAAAAGTTGAGATATCTCGAGGCAAAAAAAAAAAAAAAAAAAAAAAAAAAAGGGGAAACTTGGCACAGATCGACACAGGATTAAAATAACAAACAGGCCTCCGTACTTTCAGCATTAGCATGTATGCAATCATGTTGTGCAGCAGGGTGGCCAGGAGTCTGTCTTCATCATCCTCCAGACGCTTGCGGTCATGGTCCCCTAGTGACAAGTATCTGTGTTGACAAACAAAACACCCAAAAAGCAAGTATTACTAGTCCAGGTTTCATACATTATAAGTACAAAGTTATCTAGTTAACCCGTGAAAGTATGTAGACGGATCGTATAAAACGTCAGCCGTGTTGAACCTTTCGATCATCTCCTGAGGTCCCTGGTCCATGCCCATGCCCTCACGCTCCAACATCACAGCATCGAGGTACGCGTCCTCCCAGAACTGCATCTGGTCCCACAGAGTGGAGCGCTCCTTACCTGGACACATCAACACAGTACACATGTAGCTCCGAAAATGTGCACAGCTTGACAAATTCATCAACAAATGTACGGCTGATCTATTCAAACAGCACACATGCAGCCACAAGAACAGATTCATACAAGCAAATCTAAATTGAAATTAGTGCTGTCAAACGATTCAAATATTTAATCGCGATTAATCGCATTAATGTCATAGTTAACTCGTAATTAATCGCACATTTTTATCTATTCTAAATATTCCTTGATTTCTTTTTGTCCCATTGTTTTTTCTCATTTTAATGCTCTTATCAACATGGAAAAGTGGATCGGCTTGCTTTGTGCTTTTGTCACGTGGCTTTGACGAGGGGGCGAGGATAGCTCAGTTCACGACGACAAAACACACAGATTACTTTGGTCTTGTCAATGGAACCATTTGGCAACTTTTTAAAAGTAAACTTTCCATTCAGAATCTTATTGGCATCCATTTCGGCGTCTCGCGCTCGCCATCCACTCCAAACGTAACGTTAGCCTACTTCTCTTTGGCCGGCTCGCAAGCCCAAACAAGTGTGTGCGACGTGCCTGTTGTTTTGTTTCCAGTCTAGCTAGATCCTGTGTGATGTTGTAGTTTTTCTAAAAAGGGTTTGCATTAACGCTGTTAATAATGCGTTTAACTGACAGCACTAATTTAAATACATTTAAAAAAAAAATAAAAACATAAGTTCATGGCCCTGATACACACAATATGACCAAAATGACTAGTGTGAGTTCTTTTTAAAATATTCATTGTATCTGCTATACAAATTAGATTTCCAACTATTATACTGTTAGCATTTTTCATGTTGCTTTCTACAGCTTGTTTGTAAGTTACTACAAGCTATCAGTAAGTAACGAAGTACGGCTTTTGTAACATTTTCCTGTAGCTCTCCATTTCGACACAATCTACTTTCAGAAAATGAACGAGCAGTTCATAGGTCTTTTCATGCACGAAAACAACCAATTAGACTAATTCAATTACACATAATACAGTACAGCAGGAACTGACATAACAAGTCTAATAAAAACCTTTGCTCGAATTGTTTGGATAGCAGCAACTCAAAATTGCATGTACAGATGTGCCTGATGCCTTTAAGTGCTGCTCTTTGTAACGTTTCTGATATCACAAGTTAATATGGACTGCGGAAATGACATTTTTTATTTTGCAGTCTACTGTTTTAAAGATGTGGTAGGCACTTTATTTTTGGTCTAATTGGGCAAAATGTCCATAATAACCTTACAGCATATTGTAATTCAAGTGGTCTGAGAGGAAACTAGAGGTGTGAATCTTCACTGATCTCCCGATTTGATTGCGATTATCGTGTAAGCGATTCAATTAGATATCTTGATGCATCACGATGCGTCAAATACATTTTTCTATTAAAGCCATATAGAATATTTAATTCATAGCTTTTCAAGCTTCAGAAATCAAACATTCTGCAGTGCTCTAATGCTAAATAAATTGGATACATAAAACTACAGCACTGAGCACATGGCACTTCCTGAATGTGCAAAACATAACAGAATATGTAAACTTTAAATGTTGTTAGGCCTACATTAAATTGTAAACAGAAATAATCGATTATGGCCCGGCCGATTATCGATGCAGCATCGTCCACAATTTGATGCATCGATTATTTGATTAATTTCAACACCTCCTCCTGGCTTGGTTTTCAGGCTTTAGTAAATCTAGCTCGTGACGGATCAGATGTACGTGATAATAAAGTTGAAAATGGCCACTAAATTATTGAAAACATGAAAAACCAAAATGTCGACGATTTTAAGGATAAAGTAAATAACACCAATCATTTTGACAGGATGCAAAAGAGAAATAAAATATTACACTTATGATATGTTGCCCAGCCAGTTTCATTTTACCTACTTTTCCCGGTAACACACAGGAAAACTTGACATTTCCCAATCCTAATTTACCAGCTGGTAGCTCTTTTGAGTGTGCTCAACTCATAATTACATTTCTGAGAGCACTTGAAGGCAACATGCCCTTAAATAAGCAACTCCTTTTTTTTTTTTTCTTCAAGTCAACATGAAAGTTAGTCTGAAATCTGAATTAAAACATAGGTATGCAGAAATTATTAAATGTTAAAAATGAGAGTAAAAGTGTATGGAAATCTGTCTTTGATCTCCCTATGAGGGGGAAATTGCAACCAAATTCTGCCGGGAATGCTTATATTTTCCACTTCTATCTCATGCTAAGAAACACACAGATGCAGCTCACCACCGGACAGGAAAAACCCACATCACACACAGACACTCCACACACACACACACACACACACACACACACACACACACACACACACACACACACACACACACACACACACACACACACACACACACACACACACACACACACACACACACACACACACACACACACACAGAAAAAAAGGGCAAAGGAGAGAGATTAGCCCTACTTAGAGAAAAGGTTTCCATGGCAGCATCCTCTAGTTGATCCCAAACGGAGCTCTTATCGCGGCCTGGAAGAATTTCCCAGGAGGAGCAGCAGGAGGGAAGAGAAGCGGCGAGAGCAGGAAGGGGGTTAGGCGAAGAGGTGAGTCGGTTTAATGGCAAAAACAAGAGCAGAGCGAGCAGAGAAAACCACATCCGAGAAACAAAGACATACCACGCTCATTTAACGCAGGATGTCGATGAGCAATAATCTTGTTACAAGTGTGGTGATGAGGCGGACGGTAAGTCATTATCGTATTTACATATTTAAAAAAAACTATAACAAGTTGAACTTGGGTAAACTTAATTTAATTTTGTTTTGCGAAAAAAATACTATTAATTATTTGCAGCAGATGCAGCCATGACTTACCGTAATGCTTTTTCCATTTCATTTTCAGTCACTTGAGTTTCACACACACACACACATGCACCTTCATTACATATTTTTAAATCAATTTTGCCAAACATCTCAGACAGCGATGAATACAACTTCCCTCTTCACTCGGTAAAACTGAACCCTCGCACTACTTAACATCAGGGTGTAACCTTTCACCTTTATTGATGTTCAGTCACTGTTTCCTAATAAAAAAATTAAACATTACACCACTTCCATGTAATCACATGTATGACTTCTGCTTTTTTCTCTCAGTCATGAGTTAGTGAAAGTTCAGCGGTTATATTAGTCATAGTGAGGCAAAGGTTAACATCTAGCAACACTTTTCTTACATTAGTGGAGGTAGCATTGAATATTCAAGGTTGTTTGGTTCAAAAGGTTTTCTTTGACGCACAAATATGAGGTTCGTAAAAGCAACGCAGTGCTCTAAAGAACACAGGAAGGTTTTCTTGCAACGTCAGAAAGAAATGTCAGCTGCTTGATCTAACCGTAAGACGAGGGTCCAAACTTGAGAGCAGAACATACCCAGCAGGCCTTCACAAAGGTAAATCCTCATGCTGACGTCCTCCATGGGCTGCGCAGGCGGCCCCTTCGCCATAGTAGGTCCTTGATCTTTTGCAGTTTGTTTCAGGGTGTGGGTCTTTCCCTGTGGAGACAGGACAATTGAAAACAAAATCAAAAAAGGTTCACGTTTGTAAGCCAACATCTGCAGTGCGTAGTTTTGAGTATCGATGCATCTGTGTTTGCACTATTTTGATCAGAGCACCACTGTTATCCCAATCTGTCTGAGAAACAGTACCGGACGGTTGTCCACATAGAAGGACCGTTTAAGTGGTGTTAAGACTTCTTCCTGTCCAACGTGATGCTCTTAGGTCATGTAGAGGAAAGTTGGAGTGGTACTCTCACCCGTTAACCACCGTTTAGGCTTTAATACACCACAAACTTTCAACTGCTGGCAGTTGCAGGATTGCTTGATTCTTGGCAAATGAAAAACAGAGAAACTAATTTTCCAGGACATTAAACTCTCATTTTCAGATGTTTTAAAGTAGTGGAAAACTAGTCTGCAATCTTCCAGCTTTTCTAGTAGGCATGGGAACCCTGAAATTCCATCAATCCATTTACAGGCACCTTCTGTGCAGCTTTTATATGTTCAAATGGAGTGCATTCACAATTGAATTGTCTATTATCTAATATAAGAACTGTATCATCTACTCAGTGAGTTTTATACTTACAAACACAGTGCTGGTGGCTGGATTGGTTTCAATCTCGCTGTCAGAAAGAGTCCCTCTGGACTGAGCTAAATGGGCAGCAGTTCTGCCACCGAAGCTGTCTGCTGTGCTGCTCAGGTCACTGTCAGCTCCCAGAGTCTCTCCAGAGCTGTTGCTTATCTAAATAATAAAGATCCAGGTGTAAGAACAATACATGAGCAATGTTTTAGGTGCAGAAGGTTTGGTATAAAAGCTGCTAAAGTGGCATTCATAGTAGGGCTGGGCAATATATCGATATCATATTGATATCGTGATATGAGACTAGATATCGTCTTAGATTTTGGATATCGTAATATCAAAAATGGCTTAAGTGTTGTCTTTTTCCTGGTTTTAAAGGCTACATTAAAGTGATGTACTTTTCTGTACCAGACTGTTCTAGCTCTTCTATTATTTTTTACCTTTACCCACTTAGTTATTATATCTACATTACTGAAGATTATTTATCTAAATTATCTCAATTTAATGGTTGCACTATTTCATCATGTCTTGTGCATCACTTTAACTAAACCAAAACATCATAAAAAAAATGAGTGCAAGTGATGGACAGTGTGTGGGATTCTTACACAATTCCTCAAAATCCCACTGGTCTAGTTTGGTATCTTTGAAAATGTTAAGGTCTCCACTATATTTTAAAATAAAATGATATGGTTTAAACAATGTTTGGCTGCACACACATGAGTTTGTAATGACTGGCACTGGCTGGTCAGTAAACTTAAGGGGTTAAAGGATTACATATGCCAATATGTGCAATAATCCATAACCTACAAGCAATCAAGTGATTCTTAGTTTTTGAAAGGAAATTACACAGGAAAAGAAAAAAAAAGGTTTAAACTAAAAATATCACCCTGGAATCTACAATTCATATTTGAGGGGATGTGTAGCTGGAATAGATGGGAATAAAATGCATAATATGTGAGTTGGTCGTGCCCTACCACCGTGCTGGCCTCTGAGTCCTGGCTGGTGCTTCTTGTCAGGATCGGTGGCTCTGAACTTCTTCCAGACTCTGTGTCGCTCTTCTGTAAACCCGGGGGGGGACGAGGGAATTCATTGGAACACTTCATTAGTATACATTAAAAATGTACTTCACAACATTAGCAGTTCAAAAACCAACACCACAGACTGAAAGCTCCCTGTTGAAGGCTGAAAGGCAAAGTCAAAGTGTAGCCATGAAAACCAAACACGGAGACTGAAGATCAGTCTCAAACATGTCTTTTTCTGTGTGCAGCCTGCAGCCAGTGTTCAAAATAAGCAATATCCACCAGCCAAATGCTGGTAAAATATCCAAGTGGCTGGTAGACTTCCTAGTCTCACCTGCCAAAAAAACAAACAAACAATGGTAATCTGTTGAGTAGCTGGTCCAATTTTGAAACCTTGCTTGCAGCCCTGAGAGTATTTGACTGTAATATTATGTTTATGTTTGTTGAGCATCTCGAAAAAACGTTAGAAATTAATCTAATTCTGACGACACAGCAATACTCTATGAACACACCTGAGATCCAGATGTGACACTGAGGCCACTATCAGCACTGATCTGGGATTTCTTCTCCTCCGCATCAGTCACTTGGGGGCGCTGCTGCTTTGCTCCATCAGACCCTGAAGGACAGACCACGATTATCAGCATGTTTTCACGATTAGGTCTGCATTACCTTCTTGCCTTACTCTCGCCTCGCTCAAAGCCACCACAACACAGCAACACTGACGCTACGCCCATCTTAAGTGCCAAAGCCTTCATTTAAACACTGCATTACACTCGTGACACAGCAAAGCAAACCGTATAACGCTACCTTATTCATGTTTGTGAAAGCTGCCTCTAGCTAAAAATACAGGGTGACTAGAATACATCTAATCTAAAGAGGTAAGAAAACTTTCATTAAAATGTTTTCACAACTTTCTGTACACAGTACTGGTGCTGAACTGAGCAGTAACAGATGACGTTTTTTTTTTTTTAAAAGAGCAGACAAGAGGAGTTTACAAGCAGAGAGCGCCGTAAAGCTGGGAAAAAAAAGTTACAAATGAAAACCAAACTGCAGTGCGACATTAATTCTCAAGTCTATGCTGAAAATGTGCTCCAAGTTACAACAAAAACAACCAACAGACACAGGCAGTTAGGCATGCAGACGGTAAAGGAGACATTTTCTGTTTCAAGTGTGATTCAGTACTTTATTATTTGTCACCCCGGTAGATGCAGACATAGTGACAAGTAGATCCTGACGCTTCCTTGTTTTTCAGGGTTTTTTTTGTGACACTAAATGTTTTGCAAACCATTTAATAAAGCCTTAAAATGTGGAATATTGGCTGCTAATACACAATTTACAACAAGTCACTTGAAACTGGAAAAAATAACAGTTAAAAAGTGCAGGAAAGGGCAGCAGGTATTCATTTCTTCTCATCTTGAAGCATGGTGTAAAGGGAAAAAAAACAAAAAAAAAACACTGGAAAACAAAATGACATTGTTTGAGCTTAAGCCAGTTATAACATAATCTCCATATTTCTTTAAGTCAAGGACCCGAAAACATAAAATATTTTTATTTTAAATGTTGTATAACATTTTATAATTTACCTGCCTAAACTGTAGACAAATGGGGGGGATATTTTTATCCAGTAAGCACGTGTTGGTTTTTACAGTGTGTTCTGCATCCCACCTTGTGAGCTACAGCTATGAGGTTAACAAAGCTGATGTCATACTGTATTATAGTAAAAGTAGCACATCTTCGTAGTAATGGCTGCTGGAAGAACGGTCATGTGGGAGAAAGGGAGAAAACTTACCAAGACTGGCTGCCATCTTAAGTCTTGATTAAACAAAACACAAAATATGTTTTTGGAACTAAAACAAGGGTGTAATTTCTCACAGAAATTCCATGACCCTTGCTTTTTATATAACAAATTTAACACCACTAGGAAAACCAACTATACTGCATATAAGAAATCCAGTGGCATGTGAGTATTAGAACTCGAACATCAGAGTATCTCCACTCCATCTCCAAAAATTATTCTAATTCTCAGCTGAAATTACCCTGATCCACATCTGATTTGTAGTACCTAATAAATCCAATCTGGATCTCATAATTTCACATAGAGACTCTTGTCCCTATATTTTTTCCGTTACCCGTTACGGAAAAATTACATTCTTATTAGGAGCACTACTTCCCCTTTATTTATTCATGTATAAAGACACTGGTAAGGTGGAAACAAGGGGGTGGGAAAAGGTCAACGGGTGAACATCCCAATCTTTTTTTTTTTTTCTTTGGTGTGTGAAAAGTCTCTTACTCTGTTGTTTTTCCATAGCTTTTTGCTTATCCTGGTGCTTGCTCCACAATTCTACCCAAGATGCATTGCAAGCAAGGAGAGAAAGACAGAGAGAGAGTCAGAGAGCTGGTTGAAAAGGCATGTATGGTGGATGAGCATTAAAATCAAAACAAAAACAAAATAAGCAAGTCATTGTTGAATGGAGGCGTTTTGTAATGTTTGCATGTAGCTGTGCTTTAATCCGGACAAAATTAAAAAAAGAAGTATTTCGTTGTCAAGTTGGAGCCACAGTGTGAGACAGCTACTAAGGTAACATTACAACACACCCAGAACTCCCGGCCCTAAGTCCTGGGGAGCCACACAGTGACGTCAGAATGAGCTATGGCTCTGATCGCAGGCCACAGATTTCATCGACTGCATTTGTCTGGCTCTCCAGAGCAAAGGCGAGAAAGCGAGGGATGTTTGACTCGGAAAAGGAGCGTGGGATGAGGGTTGAGAGGCCGACTAGCCAGCAGGTGAAATGGAGCCGTTGCAGAAGCCGGGATGCAAGTCTCACAGCATACTGTAGAATTGAAGGTGCAACTTCTAACAGGAAGAGAAGGGGGTGCGGGCAGGAGAGGCGTCAGGGTGGTCGACTGAAAGTGTCCCCCGTATACAGACCCAGAGTAATTCTCGGAAATTGAAGTTCTTAAGAGATTATCAAGTCTCCTGAGTCAGTTGGTTCTTTGGCGACCAATAGATAATTTGCATCTTTTCTGGGACTGTTTACAGGGGAGTGTTGCTTCCACCCTCCATGCTGAGAGCAAAAGGGAGCTACCATTTTCTACAGCACGCCTCGCAGAAACCTGCAGTAAAGGCACAGACGAGCACCGTTTTTTGACTATCGATGCGCATACCTCCGGTTTCCCTCGTCCACTACTGCAGATTTAGGTATTGGAAGACCAAAACAAAGACATGCATTCAAGGTGCTAAAAGGCTGACCACAGAAGTCCAGAGGGGGAGGCAAACAGGGGCACATATGTTTCAGGAAGGGGAGACAAACACACGCAGTCCAGGCTGGCACACAGGGGAATATTCCAGACACGTTTTAAGTCTTCTTCATATATTTTAACCAGGGCCAAATTCTCAATTTAGATTTTCATTTTAAATAATAAAAAAAATAGTCATTACAAGAGACCGGGTATTAGATAACAGTAAGTAAATCTATCTTTTTTTTTTTTTTTTTTTTTTTTTTTTACAACGCCTGTTTCAGTGATAATCACCAGTGTTTCAGGTCAAAGTGTATGGAATATTTAACACCTGTAAGAGTCTGTCAGGGACAAGTGAAGGGATCTTCTTTTAAAGGGTTGGAGGAGGGGGGTGGGAGACTGGTATTCAGGTTGATGAGCTTGTAGGGGACAAGGGTAGGGGATCTCACAATGCACATGCAACCGGGGCCGGGGTGGTGTACACACCAATCGAGGCAATAAAGTTTTCCTCGTTCAGACTTCGGGTATCAAAATGGTGGGCTCCTTTGCCCGTCGCGTGGTGCGGCAGCTGCAGGTGAGGAACATTCAGAAGGCCCTGAGGTCTGGCAGTCTCCATACGGCCAGTAGGACTCTCTTTACTCCCGGGGCTGCCAGCACTGTCTGTGGGGCTTCGCTTGCGTTTTTCTGGGTCTACCAAGTTACCAAAATGAAGGGGCCAAAGACAGAGTTCATCAACATTACAGAAAAAGAAAAGATGCGGAGGTTTAAACTGGGAGAGGATTTATTTCCTAATTAGACAAAGAAGAAAAAGACATTGATGAGATCTAAACTACCGTTAATGTTTTAGTGACTCAACTTCTAGCGTGCAGCTTAAAGCTTAATATAAACACAATGCAAAAAACATGGACAAATGTTAGTAGCACAGGCCAGCTGCTGTTACACATTTCTCAGCACAACAGGTTTTCAAAAGTAAAAAAAGAAATCTACTATCACACAATCCAGCATTAAATTGATGCATTGTGCTAACCTGCGTATGGAACGTACCTTTGGTTTGATAATGTGTGCGTGCTATTTCCAATAAGCTGAAGACACTGGCCATTCCTCCGAGGCCTGCGTTAGTGTAAGAATGCTCCAGACTGGAAACTGTGCACTTCAAGATGTCCAGCATGCCTTTGTATACCTTTCTGCTCACCTCCTGGAAACCAAACACAGCAACAAGGTCTATAATGATTTTAACAAGACAACAACAACAAATTGATTGATTGATTGATTGATGACATTTTCTGGAATTCAGTTTTTAGTCATAGTGAAGTTCTTACAGTGAGTTCACTAGACTTTGACCAACAGCGTTATAAAATCCAACCTTTAAGTACACCAGTTTTTTTTGTGAATGAAAAATGTATCGTAATTAAATAAATGTTCTTCCTTAAAATTGGCATGGTTTTATTTCAGTTAGCCCAATAGCTGGTTTGATTTGCATTGAGAGATGATTTTATGGAAAGTACCCCATGCCAACCTCTAGGTATGGTGAAGGGTATGTGATGATGTGGGGCTATTTTAATTCCAATGGCCAAGGGAACTTTATGAGGATGCACAGTATCCTGGATCCATGAAATAACTGGCCTTTAAAAATTTAAATCTGCCTGCCTCTATGGGAATTTAACATTAGGGGTGTACTTACTTATGCCCCCTGTATTTTAAAGGAAGAACATGTATTTATTTACGATACATTTTTCATTCACAAAGAAAATTGGTGTCCTTAAGAAAGGTTGGATTTTTCCAAATTTTTATTTTACTTAAGGCATTAAGATCAATTTCCCAAAGATGATTTTTTTATTCCTCTTTTTAGTCAACTTTAGCATGGGTGTATTCACTTATGCTGAGCACTGTATATCGACGACGTTTCACTTCGGGGATTGCTCCGTTGCCGCCCAAAATTTTGCCAGATGTCCCTTATTTCAGCCGGATGTCCGTCACCTTCCACTTTCTTTGTTAGCATTCTAAACTCCGATGGATTTATGAGGACTATGGTTAACTGCTCCTCAGATCTCTGCAGGGGACATCCAGACAGCTAGCTAGACTATCTGTCCACAATCCATCTGTTGCACCACTAAAACAACCTTTGAACGTACACGTTCCACCAAAACAAGTTCTTTCCCGAGGCTATTTTACAGCTGCACTGTTGCTCCGTCCAGTGCCTAGCGCCGCCCAAGACGATTGTGATTGGTTTAAAGAGATGCCAATAAATTAGAGCCCGTTTTTCTCCCATCCTGGAATGGTTGTGTGGACTAGCCAGACCCTCCTCCCCAGCGCTGTGACGGAAGGTCTGAGGTCAATGCGAGACTAATTATCGGGTAACCCATCGCTGCACGACATAACTTTATGCACATTCAAACTAAACTACAGGCAACTATTTTGATAATTTATCATTTTCAAGCAAACAATCGCTGCGTCCAACTTCTCAAATGGGAGGATTTGATGCTTTCCAATTGCCATATATGATGGTAAACTGAATATCTTTTAATCACATTGTTTTGTAACAATGGATTTGGTGAGTTGTTTCTTAATATTAAAAACTGAATATTGGTTTGTTTAAAGATCTGTGTTTTCTAAAGAGAAAGAGCAGTTGGCCGACGATATATGGGCTAAGCAAAAATTGTGTATTTTTATGATAAAACCTGAATATGGCACAGAGAATTATGTTGTATATAATTTGTCTAAAAGGCAAAGATCTCTAGGTGCTCAGTTGAGATCTGGCATTTTATCCTTGTCGTTTTGACTGTTGAAACTGGACGATATGTTAATGTAGAAGAGGAAAAACAGATCCGTCCCATGTGTTTAAAATGATACAGAACATGAGTTCCGTTTTGTTTTCTACTGTCCTTTTTTCTATTGTGAACAGCGTGATTCTTTGTTTAGTAAGAAAAAAAACAGATATGGATTTTGTAAATATGGAAGATGCTCAAAGATTGAGATGGCTGTTCAAATATAAATTAGCCAGTTATCTTGAGAAGAGGAAAAAGCTCTTGATGAGATGATTTGTTGTTTGTACATACCATTTGTCTTTTTATTTTTTTCATTTATTTTTTCACAACTTTGTTGTTAATATCATGCATTGTGCTAACAGCGGGAAGGGCAAAAACAAGAGTCTCACCACATCACGTATGATCTCCTGCCTGGCGTCTTCCTCCGACTGGATGGCTCGGTTCAGCTTACTCAGCACAAACACACGAAGCTGCTCGTTCTCCAACAGGCGGCGCACTTTTTTCATGTTGAGCCAGCCGACTCCCTGACCATCCAGAACACTCTGCACCACTTCCTTCAAGAACTGCTGGTTCTCGCTGAATCAAAACAGTTTTGAGTCTTATTCAACAGATGTAGGATAATGAAATTAAGTATATGTTATGACAATATGCTCTTATCTTTCATGTTTCAAGGCAGAAGTTGTGCATTTGAAAGAATTAATTACCTTGTGTTGTTGACTCGGCCCTGAGGAGAGGGCGATTCTCTCTTCACTGTTGGACTGTGCTTGATTACTGAAGACTTCTGGTCCACAAGTGCTCGAGGTGCACGAGCGCCTGGAACAAGTACCGAAAACAATGAGGTTTCTGAACACCAATGGGCAAGATAACCAAAATAACAAAACAAAAACTGCAAACTACTAGGTCACCAGACAGAAAAGCACTCAGTAGAAGTGGGCTGGACACACACAAAGGCATTTGCTCACCAGGAACTGTGAGCCAGGACAGGAAACAACTTTCAAAATATATATATATATATATATATATATATATATATATATATATATATATATATATATATATATATATATATATATATATATATATATATATATGGCTACCACATCAAATAGAATAGAAAGCCGTTTACATCACTGTGTGGGGAGGACAACCACACCTGGAATCTACTGAAGGTTATCTACTGCTGATGAGACAAATTACTAGAGCTGCTAGAGTCTATTATTACAACAAGAGAGGTGAAGGACAAATCAAACAGGGACATGGTATACACACACCCACCCACACTCCCCAATGGTTAAATGATTGTCTTGGTGGTGGCATCACACATTAGCAGCATAAAGATGTGAGGTCAGATGGAGGATAGTGTGTAAAGCAACTACATCATGATGATCATGCATGAAAGAAAATAAAGAGAAGAGTGGATGGCAAGGAACATGAGCTACACTACAATGTCACAAGGTGACTCATTTTAATACACTGCTGCAATGCTGTGGGATGCTCGGCATCTGTGTGTGCCCCATTTGTCGGGGTTGGGTCAATCATTTTAGCATTATATTATGATATATTCAATGAAGAGGCTCAAAACATGTAGGCAAGTCTATCTCATTCAACTGACTCATACAAATGCATTTCAGACTTGACCCAGACTTAAGTCCAGCATTTAATGAAGCTGCTCATTAAAGAGCGTCACATCTTGTTGTAGAGGTCTCTGTTTTTTTTTTTTATATCTTAGAGACAGACGTAAAATGTTCACACTGCTCTTAATAACCTCAAAGATGTTGCACATTCCGGCATCTCACGACAAAATTAATTTCCTCAATGTCAATTTTTTTCCCCCATTCTATTTAAAGCTGGGCAGACAATGTGCATTTTTATTAATCATGTAGAGGTTATGTAAACTCACACGACACGTTTTAATTAGGGACGCACTGAAATGAAAATTCTTGGCCAAGGCCGAATATAATGAAAAAGGCTGAATAACCAAACAAACGTTTCTTTTGCCAAGTTTTTCACTATTGCATTAATTAAATAGTCAAAATGTGCTTTTTACTATTTTGTCTTGCTTTTCAAAGAAAAAAACTACAATTCAAAAATATTTGTTTAACACTGAACATTTTTTTTAACCTTCCAGCAGATATACCAACAAAGCACAATATTAAATACAATAACAATGTTTTTATTTGGCCATCTTTGAGCCCCTCTTCTTGAACTGCCTATGTTAGGCCTATAACTGACTGCTAAAAGAATGTCTCTCACTGTTGGTGCTTATGCATGGAGCAGACAAGTACCTAGTAGAGCCCGACCGATTAAGGATTTTTAAGGCCGATACCGATACAAATATTTGATGATTTAAAAATCCGATATTCCGATATATCGGCCAATATACATTTATAAAAAAAAAAATCCAGAAATGCTTAACAAAACAAACAGATTTCCTTAACAATAGTTATTTGTAGGTATTTATGAGTCCTCACTAAAATAATATGATAATGCAGTTTAAAAATAGGTTTGTTTTATTGTCTCAACAGAGGAACATCAAAATATATTAAAGTTCTGATAAATAAAATGTATAAAAATAAAAACTTAAAGTCCTTTGAACAAAAAGAATATAACAAAAAAAATCAAAGAGTGTTGCCAACAGGGACGTTGTAGAGTGCCGTCTGGTGGACAAACTATGCAACGCCAACACTCATAACATGGTTGAAGGGTGTTTTGTCCATTTTTATTTTTTTAATATTCAATTATCAGAATAATTTGTCATTATTATAAATTGTATTTATTTTTATCGGCTATTATAAATGCAGACACCGTTAGTTTGGAAAATGCCTAATATTGGCCGATAATATCGGCCCGCCGATATATCGGTCGTGCTCTAGTACCTAGGATCGATTGCCGTTTATTTGACAGTTTGGACAGTGCTTCCACACTGCCGATATGTTTGCTGCATTTATAAAGCGTGTGCGATTCTCACTCTACGCTGGTTGCTATTCAATTGCGTCATCAAAAACTGTTTGGTCAAATTTATTTGGCCTTGTCACTTATTTGGCCGAACACTGAAAGTGCTTTTTTTTGTTGCCATTTTCAGCTGAATAATTTCATTCAGTGCAGCCCTAGTTTTAATCAGCCTTTCTGCACAGCCAGCACCTAAAGTTTATTCAAACAAGACCACCACGTCTTCCAACAACGTTGACAAAAAAGGGAGAAAGGCTGCATTACTTTGTGCAAGTCTACTATGAACGGATAGTTAGAAGAAAAATAGACATGTAGCCGCAGGTAGCTAGCCTCGTGAGACCGTCCTGATCTCACAAGCTCCAGTTTTCCACTCGCAGATCAGTCTGGCATCTTGAGATAAAGAAAATTTGGAGCAGTTAGCCAAACGACCGGGCCAATCAGCGTTGGTTTTGAGGTGGGTTAGGTGGTGATAGACAGATGGTTTATCCAATCAGCTAATCAGTATTTTCAGACAGCGGTCCAGGAACCTAAAATGGTGCCTTTTATTCCTAAATTCTCGTTCCTTATATATACAGTGGGGGAAATAAGTATTTGACCCCTTGCTGATTTTGCAGGTTTGCCCACTTACAAAGAATGCAAAAATCTACAATTGTAATCATATGTACATTCTAACAGTGAAAGACAGAATCCCAAAGAAAATTCCAGAAAATCACATCATATGAATTTATTAAAATTGATAACCATCTGATGAGGAAAAACAAGTATTTGACCCCCTGGACAAACAGCATGTTAATATTTTGTAGAAAAGCCATTATTGGCCAGCACAGATGTCAAACGGTTTTTATAGTTGGTGACAAGGTTTGTGCACATTTCGGCAGGGATGTCGGCCCACTCCTCCCTGCAGACAGCCTCCAAATCATTCAGGTTCCGAGGTTGTCGCCTGGCAACTTGAATTTTAAGCTCCCTCCAAAGATTTTCAATCGGATTCAGGTCTGGAGACTGGCTAGGCCACTCCAGAACCTTGATGTGCTTCTTCTTCAGCCACTCTTTTGTTGCTTTGGCGGTGTGCTTAGGGTCGTTGTCGTGCTGAAACACCCATCCTCGACCCATCTTCAGCTCTCTCACTGAGGGAAGGAGATGTCGGTCCAGAATTCCACGATACATGGCCCCGTCCATCCTCCCCTCAATACGATGGAGTTGTCCCGTCCCCTTGGCTGAAAAGCACCCCAAAGCATGATGTTGCCACCACCATGCTTGACGGTGGGGATGGTGTTCTTTGGGTTGTACTCGGTGTTCTTTGCCCTCCAAACACGACGAGTTGAGTTGAGGCCAAAAAGTTCTATTTTGGTCTCATCTGACCACATCACCTTCTTCCAGGCCTCTTCTGAGTCGTCCAGGTAGTGAATGGCGAACTTCATGCGGGCCTGTACATGTTTCTTCTTGAGCAGGGGGACCTTGCGTGCGCTGCAGGATTTCAATCCATGACGGCGTAGTGTGTTACCAACCGTTTCTTTTGTAACTGTTGTCCCAGCTGCCTTCAGTTGATTCATCAGTTCCCCCCTTGTGGTTTTGGGATGATTCCTCACCGTTCGCATGATCAGGGACACCCCACGAGGCAAGATCTTGTGTGGAGGCCCAGACCGAGGGAGGTTGGCGGTGGTGTGGTGCTTCTTCCATTTCCTGATAACTGCACCGACAGTTGATCTTTTCTCTCAAGTTGCTTTCCGATTCTCTTGTAGCCCATCCCAGCCTTGTGCAGATCAACAATCTTGTCCCTGATGTCCGTAGAAAGCTCTTTGGTCTTGCCCATGGTGGTGATGTTGGATGCTGGTTGTTTGGGTGTTGACAGGTGTCTTTTATACAGGTAACGAGGTGAGGCAGGTGTATTTGATGTAGATAATTGGTTTGGATTGGGGCTGTGTCTTAAAGAAAGACTAACTGGCTTGTAGGAGCCAGAATACTTGCTGTTTGTCCAGGGGGTCAAATACTTGTTTTTCCTCATCAGATGGTTATCAATTTTAATAAATTCATATGATGTGATTTTCTGGAATTTTCTTTGGGATTCTGTCTTTCACTGTTAGAATGTACATATGATTACAATTGTAGATTTTTGCATTCTTTGTAAGTGGGCAAACCTGCAAAATCAGCAAGGGGTCAAATACTTATTTCCCCCACTGTATATATATATATATATATATATATATATATATATATATATATATATATATATATATATATATATATATATATCCTTTACCGACATGTTGCTTGCTTGCTGAGCTAACGAGCTATGCTATGCCCTGGATCTGATTGGTTGATTTGGCCCGTCTATCACCAACATAGGTGATAGACCGATGGTTCATCCAATCAGCTAACAAGTATTTTCACCCCTTCCCAAAAGTTCTCCAACGGAAAGTTCCCAGATGGATATGCCGAGCAAATGCGAAGCAATCCATCTGGCGGAGTCAGGTTAGCAGGTAGCTGGAAGATGCAGACAATATAGTTAATGTTCTGCAGTGACATTATTATATTGTAGATAGATCACACATCACATGAGAAATACTACACCGGTAATATTAAAACAAGCTCACTACAGTTTGTAACAGTTTGGCGGCCACGTGGGACCGTGGAACTGCTCAAACTGCAAGGCAGCCGACCAAAATCTCTTGACATGCTAGGAATCCAACCAATCGTCTGACAGCCAAATTGTTGATTGTTAAAACCAATAAATCAGGCCTTGTGAGCCACCTCAGACTGAACGTCAATGGACAAGCAATCTGGCAGAAATGTATCCGTACAGTGTCTGCCAAAGTCCGTTTGCACTTGTTGACACAGCGCATTGGTTCACATGTTGATGAAATAAAACCCAACCTGATCAAACTCTGACAGGCCTAATTGGCCTAACTCATATGTCAGGCCTAATAAAAGGTTAAAGGAGCAGTGTGTAGGATTTAGTGGCATCTAGCGTGGAGGTTGCAGATTTCAACCAACTAAATAACCTTTAGCGTACCTTTCTCGCTCTACCCAGAGGGCCTTTCACGTAAAAACGTGAAAGGCCCTCTCTAGAACCTGTCCGTTCTGTGCTACTGTAGAAACATGGCAGTGCAACATGCCGGGCTCCATGAAAGAGGACCCGCTACCTATGTAGATTTGTATGAGAAATATTTACGACCATTCTAAGATAACAATTCTTAGTTTCAGCTGATTATACACCAATAAAAACAAATATATTCCATTTCTGCCAATAGATCCTCCTAAATCCTACACACTGCTCCTTTAAGGTTGAGTCAATCCAGGTTATCGGAGTACAGTAATCCACAGCTCTACTGCCCTATACTGTCATGAGTGCATTTAGTGAGTGGGCTCTGAGCTAAACAAAGACCACAAATATAAAGACAAACATAAGAGTAAGATGAGCGCACACCTAGACATTGCCCTAAATGAAAACACTAATTGGACTTTTGCAAAGCAATATATCAGAATGTCTCCATTTTGTTACTTGCTGATTGCGTTTCTAAGGCATGAAAGGATGGGGGAGGAGCAGAGGACAGAAAGCTTTCTGATCTGACATCTGTCATTACAGGCTGGTTTATTGTCAGTTTTATGTAACAGCAGGGATTCTATTGTTGGTTATTGTTGCTGGAGTGTCATGGTGACAAAAGAGATGAAGTTTTATGCTTTTACAGCGTCTTCTTTGTTTGAAAACCAATGACGCATAGCTGTTTGAGAATAATAAAGTGATTACAATAGCAATAGCACTTTAAATCCAAAGGCATTTTAGGAGTAAGATAAACATCACTGCAGGAAGAGGGTGATGGGTTTGGTCTCAGGCTAAATGAAAAAGGTTTGTTTGTAACAAACTGTAGTAGCTCCACTGGAGCCTCTGCTGAAGGCTTTCATCAATATCTTTTTACAGAGGCTAGAAGAGCCCAGCGGTTTATTAATGGAGGATTACTTTGAGGCTGAAGCTTTTTTTTTTTCTTTTAAAATGGTCCTTGACCTTAGGGATCAAACTATTTGTTGACCTGAGCCGTCCTGAATTCCAAGTCTGGGCCAGCAAACGCTTAAATGCATGATGCATTGAGGATCAAATACTTAAGAAGAAATATCGCTTATCATCAATTATCTAGGCGGATTTGGGGAACATAACTGTACATGTATCAGAATTTTTTGATCCCATCCCCTTCATCTAGTATTGTCTGTGACACCAAATACCAGTTTGGATGGTCCACCCATATTTAAGGTCTCTTCTGGGGTAAAACCTACACATTTCTGTTATTGAGTATCGTCATCTCTGCACACATTCTGTAGAGCATACTGACACAACTGAAACATTTTTGGTCAACTTGATGGATAGGAAACCATTTACACTGAAACACAAACCTAATTGGCCTGCACGTATAAAGAAAGAAAAACATGAAAAGCCTTTAGGGAGACAGCCTCAGTAAATTAAGAGTTATAATGTGAGCTACAGGTAGTTTTTCTACCGACGATGGCCTTCTTTATGAATTGATTCAAGATTTTATTATGGGATTGTCAGCATTCATTATAAGACAATGGCATGGCTGCAGATGGCCCGATGTAAAAAAATATAATTAAAAAAACTGGTGTGCTGCCATAATAGACGAGGACTGGAGAACTCAATGTTTAGTTTGTTTGTTCAGAAGTGTTTTTGATATGAATAGCTACACAGTAACTAGTTTAGGATGCCAAGATGCGCCATTGGACGATTTAGCCCACGGCTCTGAAACTTTTGAAAGGTTTTATTACTTCCGCCAAGGAGGTAATGTTTTTGATATGTTTTGTTTATTAGCAAAAAGTAAGGATAAACTACTGGCCCGGAATCACGCTTTTGATACACAAATTATTTTTCACTCAACATGGCCTTTCAGGTGTATGGCCTGTTTTACTGGTCCTGTGTTTAGGTGCATCAATTGCGGTCTGCTTTTTATTCATTAATTGATTGATTGTATTAATATTCTGTTTTTAAATTTAGTGGCTAGGTATCGCTCTATTAGTGCATGTATAGGTACTGAGCATGTGTGTGTATTTCAGGCCTGTGTGTAATGTGTATTCTAACAACAGAGTGAAAACATTTGTAATTTGGGATTAATAAAGTATCAAACAATTTTTTTTTATTATTGTTATTGTTGTTGCATTAAGTCTTTCATTGCTGTCTGTGTTGTGAGCGATCTGACTTGTTTCCCCTCTGTGGGTTAATAAAGTAAGCTATCCATCCACCCAACTAACATTAGTATGTAAAAAATGTACAACTACCTCATGAATATAGCACCACCAGGGACAAAATTTTGTTCCAGGGACAAATCCCACAGTATAAGTGAAGGAACATTTCTTTACATTTTAAATGTTTTACTAAACAGAAATAACACTGGAAATTGAAAAAAAAATTATTTACTTTAATCAAGAGCACTGTTCAATCCATTTTTGAAATATACTGTTCATTGCTTCTTTAAAAAAAAAAAAAAAAAAAATATCTAAAGCCTCTTGAGATCTGACAAACGGTGACAGCCTGTTCCTCCCAACCCCACCTGGAAACTCCTAGGAAATGCACAAAATGCTCTGAAACATTGTGCCTTATCTATGAAATTGGTACAACCATAATGTATTTATCAGGTTATAGTTTTCATGACAAACATCTAGACAACCAGTGTCTTGCCTGAAATAGCCTGAATATAGTTCACTGATTTTGAAATAAGATTTTCACCAGTTAGGTTTAACATTTGCATATTTTTACTGTAGTCACTGGTCATTGTGAAAAGCACAATTACAGCACGATTGGCCCCAACCCCACCTGTACTCTGTACAGCGTATAAAAGGACAAGAAAAACAATGAGAAACAATGGATGCTTGTAGATTAGCTTCTATTCTATTCTTATACTGTATTTGTAGCAGCATGATCTCTGCTTCATTTGCTTCCCTGTGGTTATTTGTTGCATAATGTATTGTTTAACATTTCCCTGCAAAGTCCTTTGAAACTTTCTTGTGATAAGGCTAGTTCAATAAATAAAGTTAAACATAGTGTGGAGTGAAACAACAGTTAGTCTGAGGAAGGGGAAAAGTCACTATGGATGGCGGCGTGAAAAAAAAAAAAAAAAACGACTCAATGCTCCACTGGATCGTTGATGACACACACGGTGACTGAAATGAGCATAGACATAGGGATGCCGGGAGATGTGGTTGACTGGCTTGGAGAAGCATGCAGCTCACTTGATTCAAGGGCATAACCCACCTTCTCCGCTCCCCGGGCCGGCCTCTGTAATTATCTCCATTAGAGAATTTAGCCCAAATACTGCACACAAAACCCAGAATTAGTGCCGCGAAAAAAATTGGAAAGAGAGAGGGACACCGGCCCAGACATAACCAGTCCGAACATCAACCCAAAACACAACAGACATGCACACTCAACGTGGCGCCAAAACAAAGAAAATAAAAAAGTAAAAGAGAAAAGGGCAGACAGAACAGAGAAAAAGACTATATGCACTGATGGTGGTGTCAACCCAAGTGCTCGGTAAGATGATTATGCCATGTGTTTGGCAACACATTCAACATTTACAGTGCCATGTAGGAGCTGTGTATAGCTCATACTTCGTTGTATATACACACATCAGTGGCCTGAACCATGTGAATAATAATGAAAACATTTAAATCTAGAGCAATGGATGGAGTTGTTTCTTTAGAATGTGTGCATGATGTAAGGCAGGAATCTTGTTTTGAGCACCAAAACCCAAAGATAGTCATGATACACAGTAAAATATTTCATAAGAAAACTTGAGATCGTCAAAGCTTCATCAATTTTTTTTTAAATAGTGAGTGACTTCAAAAAGGGAAGGGAACACTCAATAATGGGAGCCACCACACAAGCAAGCAAGGATTAAATTTATGAGAGTCGGGAAGCAGGGTGGGACAGAAACTCCATTCACTGAGGACAGATCTTTCTGTGAACGTCATTCAAAGACACTGAAACATTAATTAGGTAAATGCAGTGTAAAAAGGACTGAACATCCTTCAAGTAGTAGTACGGATGTGCAGATGCCACACCACTAACAGCTTGCAGTGACAGAAGAAATCTTTTGACTAGAGCCGTAAAGATTAATCGATTAGTTGTCAACTATGAAATTAATCGGCAACTATTTTGATAATCGATTAATCGTTTTGAGTCATTTGAAAGTCAAAGAAAGAAATTGTAATTGTAAATATTTTCTAGTTTCTTCATTCTATGGCAGTAAACTGAATATTTGAGTGGTGGACAAAACAGGACATTTGAGAACGTCATCTTGGACTTTGGAAAACACTGATCGACATGTTTCACCATTTTCTGACATTTTTTAGGCCAAACAACTAATCAAGAAAATAATCGTCCGATTAATCAACAGTGATAATAATCAATAGTTGCAGCCCTACTTTGGACTATTAATGTGTGCACCACAGCGCATCAAAAGGACTCCCACCAGTCACACAGACCGGAACGGCAAAGGAACAGAGGGGAAGGCATAGATATACTGTACATGAATGACATTAAAAGGTATATCTTCTATCTTAGTCCAATGCTGAGAAACAGGGTGTAAGATAGGTATATGTCTATAGGTATAGGGGGCTAATACAAACTATCACACCAGACATAACATACCCGGGCTGTCGGGGTCATCTGAACGACAAAGACAAAACACATCATAATCAAAGGAACAGAACATTTTCTATGGCAGCTATTCCACATGGAGTGGAGCTATTGAGTTAGATTCCCATGCTTCTACCATGCTGTTTTTTTCTCTCAGTCAAAATGAAAATCCAGCCATGAACAGAATTTATATTAGCCTCTTAAACTTAAAAAAAAAAAAAAAAAAAAAAGAAAATTATATATAATACATATTGGCCAGTTTAATAACTGAATTTCAAAGTGCAATTTTAGTCCCTGAAACGGTTAAGACTTTAATTAATAGGTGAATTTGAGCATTAGCTGGGCCTGCGATTGGATTCATTTTGTTATGTTTCGGTTTTTATTAATGCGTAACTGCAGTCAATCTAACATCTGTGCAGTTGTTTTGGATTGCTTTCTCGGTTTGCGTGGAAAGAACACAGACGTGCCTTGTGTATCTGCTTCCAAACGCCACCAGGGCACACATTTGTACCTATGTACTACTCGAAAAATGCTTAATCTGAACACATTCTACACTGTCAGATAATGGTAGAGTAGAAAAGGTTTAAAAAAAAGAAAAAAAAAAAAGAAGAAAAAACACCCACAAGAAAGATTTGCTTATCAAAACAAGAACAACCTGTCCAAGAACATGGCAACAACAAGTCTGTTTTTGAGTGGATTTTCATGTTAAGAGAGAAAAACTTTGATACACCCTCAATATTCTCCTATAAAATAGTGCCATATCCGTTTGGCAATCCAGTGGGAAGAAAGTCAGGCTATAAAAACAGATCTGCAAACCTGCTTGCTCCATTTCCTCCTCAACATCAAAATTGAAATATTCTTTAACCCAAAAAATTAATTTAGAAACAAAAATGGAAAGAAAAAGACAGAGAAGGACAGACAATATATTAATTAAATAAGAATAATAAAGTTAAAAAAAATACTTCAAATGCTTTTCTGTTTAGTTATTAGTTATGGTTTACTTTTTTAGTAGGCAAGCAATGCTGGCCATAAATGTATCTAGGATTTGTTTATTATTTGAATTGTATAGAAGTATATTAAATAAGAGAATTCAAATCATAGTATTTGAGTGCAATCTTAATTAGTTGATAAAATGGCAATAAGCAAAATCTTAATACACAGGTACCTGACTGCTAACATAAAGCCAGTGATGAAGAAAAAAAATAATTAAATGAGTGGGTCAGAAAAAACACATACAGTATGTTGACTTTTATCCTTTAACTTTGTCAACTCTCCCTAGTGTACCTATATATCCTGGGGAAAATATTTCATCATAATGTTTCTTATTAACCTTGAAACAACACTGAATAACTAGGAAAAACAATAAGATTACATAAACATCAATTTCATGAGAACTTCAACACCTGTAAAAGTGGTCAAGTTCGCTGTGTTCCCATACCTTTTAGACTGGGGAAAGGCGTTTTCTCCCTCGCTGCCTTGTTGGGAAGAGCCAGATTTGACAGACTGAAACTGGTGCCGTGGTTCTTGTAAAGATTGCCTGTAATCACAAAACAGGAATAGAATTTAAATGATCATGCAAAACCAAGGGTATTATAATTAACATGATTCACCCTCCACATAAATATTGAAGAAGCAGATGTTTACTCTCATCTAAATGGTTATTAAGCAGCCTTTGTTAACAAGAGGTAACTGACCTAGCTGTAGAAAAATAAATCGTTAAATTAACCAATAGTGAATATGTAAATGGCCATATCTACAACGAAAACTCGTCGTCATACTAGAAGACTTCATGTAAAACAAAACCTACTAATAAGGGCTGTCAGCATTAATGCGTCCATCTAAAAAAAAAGAAATTATAATAAAAAATTATAATATTATTATATTATAATAAAAAAAAAAATGTAATTGCATTAATCGCATGCCGGCATTTATTAATTTATTTTACACTTCCCTCTGCTTCGCGTCGTGTCTAACAGGCTACTATTTTGACCCTTTGCCGCACAGTTACTTATCATCAAGCTGCGATACTTCCTCCTGCTCCAGGCTGCAGGCATGATGGAGAAAGACAGCAGCAACACGATTCTGAATGGTGCTTTTTATTTTCCAAAACACCCGGACGGCTCGTAGACAAGTCGAAAGCCATGTGCACATTGTGTAAAGCCGAATTAAAATATCACCGAAGTACGTCAAGCTTGAGCTACCACCTACGAGCTAATTAACGTGACTCAGGTGGATGCTACCCACTAGCATGCTACCCACTCAGGCAAAGCAGTATTTTGGAGAGTGCTACGAGCGCTACTTGCTGACCTGTGGATTAAACCAAATCCCAAAAGAATTACTGCGGTGGCAACTAACTGCAGTCCTGTCAGTATCGTAGAGGACTCGGGTCTTAAAGACGTACTGCGGTTGGCACGTTCTGACCCGTCTCATTGCCGTCGAGGGGGACAGTAGTTTCACCCATACGCAGCCTGTACGACACGGAGAAAGCAGCCACACTGGAACTGCTGCAAACACTGTCTCATTAACCGGTGATCACCGGACGTCCATGAGTAATCAAAATTATTTAGCAGTTACTAAACACTATATTGACTCTGGTAAGGATAGGGTTTTTTAGTTTTTTTTAGTTAGGTACTTGGAGGAATTGTGCAATAATGACAGATTCACACATTTTTCTTTTGTTTACAGTAAATAAATAATAAACAAATACAAATCTTTAAGTCAAGTTAATAAAGTAACTTTCTTTGCATTCATTTGATTCCCAATCAAGATACACTGGTAAGAATTGCTTTCCATTGTTAATATGTACTTAAAAAACAGTTCTGAAATGCAAAATAATAGAATTTTAATCTTGTGATAAAATATGCGATTAATCGCAACTATAGAAATTCAGCAATTAATCGCGATAAAAAAAAAAAAACGGCCGTAAACAGGTCGTAAGGGAAGCGTGTTGTCAGAAGCAGAGAGAAAATTGCATGACAAGGCAACATCACGTTCACTTTCATGTAGGCAACTACACCCACTGTGCACTCTGGATTTGAATGCATTTGTGAATTTGTGAGGGGGGGTGTTAAGTCGTCAAGAATGGGTGAACTGCATTTGACAAGTGCTATTGGTTTTGGTGCTCCAATTCATCATCGCCAACAGAAATCAGCCCACGTTCCATGTTTTACAAGCTTGACTTACTGTAGCTGAAAGGAAACCAAATGAAATTCAAATATTCTTACTGGCAAAGGACATGAGTCCTCCAAATCCATCATTGCTGCTGTTGGAAATGGTGGAGTTTGGCGAGCTGTTGCGGGAGTCTCCCTCCCCATCAGACTCTCCTGGGAGCCTCAGGCTACTAGGACGTAAAGGACGCTGTGCCCTAAATAAAATGACCAAAAGACATTACAGTGCGTCATAGACACAGAGACATATACATACAATATGGGAAACTCTCGAGCATTCACACCATATCACAACATAACACCACCACAGATTCAAGACCACCATGAATGGAGAGAGTAATTTGACATGCTGGGTTTTGATAGAGAACATTGCATGGTTGGTCAGAGAGCCCATTTGAATGATGATAATGCATTCATTCAAGTGATGAACAAGTTGAACACACTTGTTGCCATTGAGGTTCTGGTTGAATCGAGGGGTGTATGACTCCACGTGCTCTTCTGCATCAGGATCATCCTCTGAGGGAAAGCCATACTGAGGCTCAAAGTACGGGTTGTCATACTCTTGCTTTTTGTTGGCTTGGTCGGCCAGGCCAGCATCAGCTGGAGGTCTGAGGAACGGCTGACTGCCCAACGCGGAGACAGGATTCTGTAAAGCGGCCCCTGCCGATGCGTTGAGGTCAGGTGCTTCCCCCTGCTCCTGGAAAAATGAGCAGACCGATTAATGGGAATTATGGACGATTAAATATCCTTTATTTTAATACAGATAAGATGAATTCTGCATTACACTATTGGCCATATTCACTCTTGAAAAATGTAAAGCTCATGTTAAAAGCTGTATAAAAACAAGGAATAAATAAATAAAAAGGAGACATTTAGGGCGCTTCCACACCTACAGTTTGACTCTGTGTGATTCGGTGTTGAAGTTGCAACATTGTTGCATTTTTCATTTAGTTCAGTTAGCTTTCACACTGCAGTTTTTCCAAACGCACCAATTATTGTAAACAAATGTCATACAGACGAAACGATCATTTGTCTAATGGACAGAATGTCCGAGTGAAACTCGCCGACACTTCTCGTCTCAGAAATAATGGCGCAACACATAATTTATAACTTCTTGGGATTTCTCTTTTAGTGTTTTTTATATCTTAGAAGAAGGCGAACAATATGAGCAGCTGACTGACAGCGAGTGAAGGAGAGGGCGATGATGATGTGTTGTCACACAGACGTAGAGCTAGGTAAGGCCACATTAGGTTATGGATTTGACGGTTTTCATCCCTATATATATAAGTCCGTAAATTGTGTGCCAGGTTGAATTGCAGTCTAGTAAATGCACTGGTTTTGGTTCACTTCCTGTATTTGGGTCGGATCACGTTCTCATTTGAACTAACCGAACTCTGGTGCACTTCAAAGAGAACAGATATCCCACGTTTTCAAGCGGACCAGAGTTTGGTTGTTTGGTCCGCACCAGAGTTCAAATTAACTTTTATAACACCCCGAAACGAACTGGACTACCTGACAAAAGGCTCCAGGGTTTGGTTAAAACAGACCGAACGGCTCAGGTGTGAAAGCAACCTTAGTCAGTACAAAAGTAAAGAAGAGGAAAAATACAGTTTCCTAAAGTGAATTCAAGCTTTACACTAATTGGACAGATCACACACTTGGTTGACTCCCTGGATGACCGTGCTGGGACTTGAGCTTGCAGTTGTGCTGGAGCTTGAGCGAAGAGGTTGTCCATCAGCGGGTTCGGCAGGTCCGTCCCCATTCGGTGGACCATCGGAGCCCCGACTTTCCCTGAAGTCATGGAACTCTTGAAACTCAACCTCACTAGCGTCTCCCAGTGCAGCATGGGTAGGCGGGTCCAAGCCTAAGACAACCAGATCAAATATTAAAAAGGGAGGAAATGGTATGAATATGGTCAGTGCCTAACTTTGTATGTATAAAAAAAAAAAAAAAAAAAAAAACTTACTTGGTGTGTCTCCCTGGATGTCACCTTGGATCATCTCACTCACAAGATCTCCAAGTGAGGAATAGGACGAGCTGGAGTCATCGTACGCCTCGCTGTCACTGCCACTGCAACAGATAAAAATGTATTACTATGAGCTGCCTGAAACTATTCAGGCAGCTCAGGCAACTACTAGCTATGAAGTGATCAAATAAACTCAACTAAACAGATTGAATTGTTATGCTGAAAAGGATCTTGCGCTTCCTTACCTGTCTGTGGGGTCAGACTCATTGCCCTCATCCTCCAAGGGACCAGCCATAGCTTCTACCAGCTGGGAGCTTCCATCATACACTCGGTAGACCACTGGCTGTAGCTGGTGAGCATACCACTTGGGCTTGTCTCCGATTAAGGAGGGGTCAAACACATCTGAAACAGAGGCGCGCAGCGTAAACTGTTTATAAAACTCACTTTAATGCATAATGAACGAGATACAGACTACCGTCATCTCCAATGAGCCTTACTGTTATGTATCCTCTGAAAGGCGAGGTTGGTAGGATTGAGAGCCCATTCTCCATAGAACTCCACTGCCTGGGTGTGAGAAAGTTTATCTGCAAAGCAAGAGCGTCGTGGCCGAGATGCCAAAAAAGAAGTACACTGAAAAGCCACCACAGGCCGGGGGAAGAGGCGCAAGGTGCGAGTGTGCATCTGGAACCCCTGGAGAACATTTGGGGAGTTGAAGAACCGTACCATGGCGACCCTGTAAAAGAAAAGTTTGTTTAGCTTAATATTTCAGTCCGAGCTATTTATAAAAACACCTGTTGAATAAGCTGAACATAGCCTCGACGAAATGTCCAAATGTCTATATCAGAAATATGAGTTTCTTTTAAACTACCTAATTTGGATTACCCAAAAGAATAACACAGATTATTCCATACAACCAAAGATCGGATCACTACTTTCATTGAATTTTGGGGGTTTTGTTAAATGTTTTAGCATTTGAAAAGAAAAAAAAAAACTGAAATGTTTTGAAACAGTATCCCGACTGAACGCTGACCCTTCTGTGATTATCCTTGCTTTAATATTAGTCTAAATAATTCATAATTTCTGCTTTTTTTAACTCAAGAATTAGGTATAATTTCCTATAAATCTCTTTTTTTTATTGACCATGAATTCCAAAAATAAGTAATAAGTGTAAAACTAGTTATGAGTTGGTGTTGGTGGTGTTTATACATGGTAGTGAAAAGAAGCATAAAACGTCAAAAAACATTGACTAAAACGGCAAAAGTGTCAAAAAAGAAAAGAAAAAAAAGAGACAAAAACATTAGAAAAAGTTGATTTTCAGTTCTGACCGGGAGGACGATGCATGGTCGAATGGAAGACAACACAAGGGTTAAGCATTAATTAGTGCTAGAGTATGCAGTTATTCTCATGTTTTTTTAGCCTATACAGGCTTGACAATAAGGGGCGAGGTCTGGCGGTAATTAGTCTACAAATTAAAGAAAATTATCTATAGTGTTACAAACCAGTATACAATACCGTCATGTATTATTTTTTTCTAAAGATGGTGAAGGGCCTCTAAATATTTAATAATGTAATAATTATTTTGAAAAAATAAACTTGTCAATCTAAAAAGACATTTATTATGCTCTTTGAATTACTGGTTATCAGCCCTGAAATTCCATATCATTGTATCTCTAAACATAATTCTTCAGTCATTATTTTCCATTTTCAGAGTTCCTCACACCTCAAATAGACAGAGAGAGAAACATGGCAAATAGACCATGGAAAGAGACATTCACGGCTTGCCTGGTGGCTACATCCACAGAATCAACGTCATTGCCGTAAATTAGAGGGTTGAACTCTGTGGACGACGGCGAGGCTTTATCTCGTCCAGGAGGGAGCAGGGGCATCTCGTGACCTTCCTGGAACTTCTCCAGGTTCAGGATGGGTTGGGTGTTCAAACTCATGCTGGCCAAGGCCTAGAACAGGTGACAGTGGCACAAGTTAGAAACAAGGCAGTGGATCTGAAGACAAAAAACACAGCGCTGTGATGGACCACTCCCACGATTGGCATCAACATTTAGTTAATTAAATAACAATTTTTCTACACTCAATGGAACATTTTGGTCCTCTCTATGGAGGTGAAACAATTAGGGCAAAGGGGCTGACTGCTTTAATGGGGACTTAAACACGGGAAATAAAATGACCCAATAGAATTAATCAAAATAGTAATCCCTCTCACTACTAAGCATTTCTGCTGCCCATTAGAGTGCTTAGGTGAGGTAAGAGATGATCAACTATAGGGCCACAACCCAGGTTTTCCCCATTTTTTTTTTTACTGCTGTCACAATTTGGCGTTACTCTTATTACATACAGCAGCTATCAGGGATCAGTTTGGTGCATGTTGATGCCTGTGGTGGGCGTGTCATTTTGGAGAGGAAGGGCACAAGGGAAGTAAGTCACTATGCATGGTTTGCTTTAGGGGAACTGCTGCAGACTCAAGTGTCAATGTTAAGCTTAGCATAATGGAACATTTAGTTGCTGGGTCTGGATGAATGTTAACTTCGTCAAAGTGATTAGCTTCATCATATCTTGTTTGGGTTACGAGAACACTCACTGATGCCAAGATAGATGCACGCACATTCAGTCATGCTCAAGCCAGAGCTAAGCAGTGTATCAAAAAAACTGGTCCGCAACATTCTGTGACACGGTTATTCAAGTCTTGGAAGAGTAGGAGACAAGTAGTAGTGACAAGCAAAATAATGTGAGAGAGAGAGAAGATATCCGTGCAGGGGCATTACACATTCCACAGGAGGAGAAATGAGTAACCTTATTTTCAGAGGAGAAGATCTGCTTTTGGGTGATCACGGTCAACCTAACCAGACACTAGGAAGGGGATAAGAGAGATGCGAGGAGAATCACATGAAGGCCTGGGATGATAACTTTGTGACTGACACTGGAACGGCACATGACGGAAGGGTCACAACCGTGGCACTTTCCCTTTTCTTGGTCTCCTTTCGACAGTACTTCCCCTCTTTGTCTGCTTTTTGCTGACAGCAATTAAGTATATTTTGGTGCCAACCAAATGAGCCAAATAAATCGAAATGTTATTTTTGATTTGTCTGTGCAAAGAAAGAGATGCCTTATCATGTCCAAGTCGACAATTTACTGAAGAAAGGAGAAAAGAAAAAGATACATTTGTGTTTGTTTGGAGAAAGTGATGGACGGCCAGTAGAGCAAGAGTGAAGAGAGAGACATTTTGACAAAGAGGAATATGAGGAAAGAATAGATGTTTTATGCTCAACACGAAAGACAGTGAGACACACAGACAAGCACAAACGGTACCAGACTTCTTCTACAGAATCCAGCCACTAGAAGACACATGAAGGCCATCCATGGTGACCAACTGGGACAAACCAGTGGTTACGATGGATTGGTGATGGCAGATACAAAAACAGCAGATCTTTTCAGGAGCATAGATAAAACACTTGCACAATAAAGCACCTGTAGCAAAATAGAAAGCCTCAATAGTTAACGTCTAACTGCTCAGAAAAAAATGTGTCGGGTGAGCTGATATAATACAGCCACCATTTTTGTAAAAGAAAAAAAAAATGAGTCGCTAGTTAGGACCAATTTATTTTTGTTATCCAGTGTTAAGTGCAAGTATTTTCAGTGACTCTCACATTAACAGCATTCTGCTTTGGCATCACATTCTTCAGATAATCAGTTAAACTATCTTCAGTGACATTTTCTCCATTCACAGATATCAATACTGCTTGTTTCCAAATATACAACTGCTAAACTAAGGCTTTGCACACTACTAACACCAGTCTCTCAGTCACACATCCGCACACACGGGAGAGAGAGCTGCTTATAACACACACACACACACACACACACACACACTGCTTATGAACCGGCTCTGATTCAAGGCATACAAAACAAAATACGTGTATGCAAGGGTTTTAACCAAAACACAGTTTGAACAGAATATGAGGAAAGTTCTTTGATGGTTTTATTCACTGAAGCTAGAAAATGAAAAGTTATATACTGCATATAACAGTATGGAGTATGGTTTGACTTTGTAGCTTTTCTTATTAAGAGTGTTGGACTAGTCCATGTGTCGTTTAAATATATGAATAAAAACTAAATGTTTGACAGTTTTAGTATGTTGGCCTCGTTCATAGAAAAATGTGGAAAATCACCGACGATTTCAATCATTGTTGCCATTCGTGGGCCTTACTATGCTAGAAACGTCTGTGCATTTAGTCGTTCAAATAAAGATAACTGGTGAACTTAAAATGACTGCAAACTCCTTACCCAATGTGCAGAAAACTTCACTGTGGAAAAACAACGATGCATGGCAATGTGATCAACAGCCAATTATGGCTAAAATCATACACATGGCTATCATCTCTTGGCCAATAAGCACACGGAGTGATCATATCAGTAGTTTCCGTATTTGCTAAGAAGGGACTTTGTGTGATTGATGTTGCACATAGCGTGGACGTAAGAAAAGTGAGGTGTTTCAGTTCCATGAATCAGAACCAGGTTCTGATGTTATGTTAGATAATCGGGTTAGAGGGGCAAGTTAGTTACTACCAGCATTACTAAAAGGTTTTGCTTGGAAAGCAGGGTCCTAGAATCTGATTTTACCTCCAAGAGCTAGAGCATGCAAAGAAAACAGGAAAAAAAAAACATTTGTTGATATTAGTGCATTACAAAACCCATTTCAAATGCTCTCACTCTCATCGACAATACATACAACCATGTTGAAGAAGGACGCCCCCCTACTCTTCACACTGCTGAAAGAGAAGTTTTACATTTATACAAGAGTGCAATCAGCTAATGGGAGCAAACATGAATGGTCAGCTCCAGACCAGCACCGGGGTTGATATGGTTCCATATACAGTATGTGCCAGTAGTAGAAGCACTGGTTTTGGGCTACGCGCTGGCTGCCACAGTGCATCAGAATCAGAAAATATTGCACTAATAAAATGTAAGGGAAATCACCCAAAATCCCATGCAGTACCTGTTTTAGATGTTTCTTAAGCTCGCATGCTTCAGGCTCTGGAAGAGGTGGTAGAATCTCTGCATTGGTGGGCGCTATAACCTGTAGACACAAAAAAACAACAATCTAAATTTAGATTAGAAAAAAAAGTTGTTAAACTGATAGATGAATTAGACTTCATCTGTCAGCTTAAAGTGCTCATATTATGCTTTTGGGATTTTTCCCCTTTCCTTTATTGTGTTATATAACTTTTTTGTGCATGTTATAGGTTTACAAAGTGAAAAAGCCCAAAGTCCACCCCAAAGGGCCTTACCATCTCCAACAGAAAACACTGTTAACAAACTGCTCCAAACAGCTCTATTGTAGTCCAGCTTTTACTTCTGTGACAAACGTGCGTCACTTTGTAACACACGTTCTAATGCTCACCTAGCTGCTAGCGTGGCACGCCCTCATACTCTGCTTCTGACTGGCTAGTAGTCCTTACCTAGCTACTGCGCATATGCGACTCCCAACAAAGATGGAACAGAAGTGTGATGCCTCACTCTGTAGCTAAAACAGAGAGCTCAACACACAGGGTGAACAGAGGAGCTGCAGCAATGTGCAATTCAACAAATATATGGTGTTTTTTGAAAATTAAACCACGTAAACCTATTCTGATATAACCTCTAAATACAATTATGAACCTGAATATGAGCACTTTAATGCGGACATCATCATGAAAACAGACAAAACTAGATCAGAGGGAGGAGCTGAACACCACGTCAATGATGTACTAACCTTGCTGCTGTCAAGGTCCACAAGCCAGAGATCGTCTGGCATTTTGAAACCAGCTTTGTAGAGGAAGAAGCTGGCTGGTACTCCTATAATGTAGGGAGTGGGGGCAAGAAGGAGCTGTGGGGAGAAAACATACCAATCCGTCATAATTCGATGTTACCACAACGGCCAGCATTTCAGAAATCACCCACTTACTTAAAAATATGTTCAGAACAAATGTTTCCAAGGTTTTACCTGTTCAGCAGAGGCCATGCACGTCGGCAGTAAGGGAATGACAGGGAACATGTACTCCAGAGGGTAGATCATGGCCACAAAGGCCATGACGCTCATAGACAAAGCATTGTAATCTCTGGACTGAAGAATGACCTGAGAGAAAGAAAAAAAGAAATCAAGAAACTGTTGGCGGTTGTTCACTGCCCTGTTATGTTCATACTGTCATATCTAAATAGACACACAGTCACCTAGTTGACTTCTTCCTCTGGTGCTCTATCAAACAATTATAAGTCTCATCTATCCATATTTCCTTCTTTTTTTTTTGGTCTGTAAAGCTGTAAACACTCCGATTTTGCCTTGGATTCGTAACTGAGCCTTTAAAAATGCGTCCGCAAAAATTGCTTGAAAAGAAGTCACTCTGAAAGCTTCCAGAAAGCACTTAGTTCAGCCAGACTGAATTTAATGATGTATTGAATTCATCTTCAAAAAAGGAAAATGGATAAATACAAGATGGCAGCCTTTCAGACAGGCAGAGAAAATGTATTTGCAGCCGATCGACCCCATTTAGGAAGAGTTTTCGTTCAATCTGTATTTTAAGCCAAATTTCTAACACAAACAAAATAAAAATAAAAACTTTTGGATGAGGAAAAATCTAAATTAGATCTGATGAATTCTATAAGGGAGAGACACTGAGAAAGAAAAGCAGTATGGTCTTTCAGCAGTGCGACTGAAGCTGTAAAGCTTGGGTTTGATTGCAAATGAGCCCGTGTATCAATGTCACAGTAAACCAATAGCAACAACAGAACACTACACCAGCCAAACAGGGATTTCTCTTATATCCCTGCTAATGCTGCTAGCGTTAAAGATGGCAGAGACAGAGATAAAGGGGCTTTCATTTCAGTCATACGGTTTTCTTTTTGCACATCATGCTTTCTCCACCCCGGTGAAATGACTTCAGTGGGCCTACATCTAACAGAAAATGTCTGATGAAGGTCACTGAGGGCATTTATTAGGAGGTCTAAATGTATCCAAGCAGGGACACGCAGCTGCACTCCAGAAGAAACCACTGACCAATCATAACACACTAAATATAGCTTTGCTTGTCCTTTCTTCTCAAAATAATCAGTTCGGTCTTTAGTACATTCCCACTGGGGATTTGGTTGCAGCCGAAGACAACCACACATCTGCTCCGGGGGCCTCATGTATAAAAGACTGCGTAGCTTTCGTACCAAAGATGGTGTAAAGTGCGTGCGTATGGACAGACCGACAGATTTATAAAAACTGGGCGTACACCAGGTCCTGCGCGCATTTCCTTTACACATCACAATCAATGTGAAAATGAGCAGGTGAACAAGCCACCGACCCCCGCCTTGCCTCCTCCCATAAATAACTACGCAGCGGACTATAAATGTGCCCCTGACGTCATCTATGTCCAATCACAAGACTAAGCTCGCAGCAAAAAACAGACAAAAAAAACAAAACAAAAAACCACATTACCAACTGTGAGATTGAGTTGATCATGGAGGTGGAGGCAAGGAAAAAAAATCAGTTTGGAGGTTTGTCATTTCGGATAAGTAATGAAAGAAAATCTGCGTGTGGAAAAGTAACCAGGAGAATGTGCACACGTGTGAGGCCAGCGTCTCCACGGCAATGCACACCCTGGATCTGCTGCGCCACGTACCTCCACATGAATGAAATAAATACAATAACAAAAATATGTGCCAAATTATTTACAAAAATGTAACAATGTTCTAAATAACAGAAGCGAATCATTACAAGAACTGGTTAAAACATACATCTGTTTATGACATCCAAAGGGCGCTGTAAAGCTGCTGCATTCGGCCCAGTGTTTGCTGGCCCGGATAGGGTTCATTTCCTACACCTTGTTTACTTAAGGCGTTTTTCCATGGTACATGGGACCTGCTCGACTAGCCTTGACTCAACATTTTTGCTTTTCCATTATGGAAAAAAGTCCCTGGTACCTGCCAACAGGAACGTTGTTTTAGTATCTCCTCCGACGAGGTTCCAAGCACGCCGAGGCGATACCAAAAGGTGACGTGAAAACCTGCAGACTACGGATTTGGTCGGAGAGAATCGTCACTAATCACTGCGTCATCATTGCTAGCGACAGACGGTGGTGTCCTGAACGCGATATTACGAATTCCACTATGGCCACACCAAGACCCGCCCTTCAATAGCATTTATTGGCCAGGCGTCCTTGGTTACGCAAGGTAACCCCATTTGTACAGGTCCTATCCCCTGACCAATCGGCTATCCTAACCTCAACCACTTGAGGTCAAATGCTTAACCCCAACCAATCGAGCTGCTTCGTATGGCGGGTCTTGGCGTGGCCATAGTGGGATTCATAAATTTGCATCCTGACCAAACAATAAATTGTTTAGCCAGTGGTGTTTTTTTTTTTTTTTTTTTGCTGCCTCCAGCTTCTTTTGAAACAAAATTAGTCTTCTGGCTGTGGAATCAAAAACAACACACCTTCAACGTTCTGTGTGTGCGTTGCGTTAGGTCGCGGCAGTTTCCTGCAGCGTCGCTATGTCGACCAGCATTGCTCGCCTCACGCGTGAGGCGGTACTAAATCTGCAATGGAAAAAGGAGGACGGGCCACCGCAGCCGAGCCGAGCCGAGCCGATGCTAGCAGTGGGTAAGCGCCATTACTTACACATCGTCCACGGGATCAATTACGCGCCACACAACTTTGCCCACCCGACGCAACCTGCGTTTCCTCCTGGGGAGATGGATCCGTGGGGAGATGGATCCCAGAGTTTGCGTGACGGCCCGCACGTTCTCACGGAAAGTTAATTTTTTCATTAATCACGCCGTGTGCGTGACAACCAGCGTACGCAACCTTTCCGCGCCTATGCAACATTTATACATGAGGCCCCTGGTCTTTAAAGATACAAAAGAAAAACAAAGAGACGGGCCCCAGGCGATAATTGACGATTTGCATCCTGAACCGACTGCTGGGCTGTGTCCTTACCTTGTGCTCTAGCAGGACACAGCTGAGCACCTGAAGACAGGCGTCCACGCCCAGCAGCTCTAAGGGCAGGTGCAGGGGGAAGTCGACCATGGAGAAGCGCGAGTTGTCAGGCAGGGCAAAGGTGAGTGGCCGTTTGAGTTCATGTGGTAAGACTTCCACATCCACACGCCTCTGGCCAGCCACTGGTACCGGTGAACGAAGCAAACGGTACACCCAGGATTCAATCTCCCGCAGGTCGGCCAGCAGCTGGCTGCCTTTCTCCTCCACCGACAGTGCCCCAGTGAATACCCGCCACATGGTGTCCCTAGGAAGGACACAAACAGAGTGTATATTCAGAGGGATTCCTTTACAATCTTCGGTTATTTTCATTCTAGATTCATTGTATTCATTCTTGAGCTATGAAATGTCAAAAGAAATTGTGAAAAAACGCCCCTACGAAGTTTCCTAACCCCAATGATGATGTTTTCAAATTTCCTGTTTTTTTTTTCTAACCACTACTCCAAAACAAACTATATTACATTTATAGTGATATAAATAGTCAAATCTGAGAAGCTCAAATCAGTGAATATCTGGCATTTCTGTTTGATAAACGTAAAAGACTAATCTGTTTAGCACTAGCTGAAGAGGCCTTAAACCTGTAACACAGAATGAACAACATAATTTGGCCTTTTTATACTGCCCCACCTCCCCTCTCCCCAAAAAAACAAAACTGAAACAGGAATAGTACACAGTGTTATATAAATTGTAATCCAAAATCCACTCCACACAAAGCAAACATCTTACTGGAACTAACTGTGTCTCAAGTGTTAAGTTGGAGAAAAAGAAATCACTGCCAGTTTGAACAGGGATGAGAAAACTGTACGAAGAAAAACCCACTGCACGCTGTGCAACTGCACGAATACACACAAACATACATATACAGTGACTCTTATTGCCATTGTTATAATCATAAATGTTGAACGGACAATATGCAAAATATGTTAAGCTCAACAAATAAGTATTGATGTCAGTCCACGGTAATTTTAGGATTAAAAACAGATTAAACTACATAATTTGCTCATTTTATTGCTGCAAACAGCAACCACGAGGCCTCGGTCAGTGAAATCATTATTATTATTAAATTAGATTGAAAACACAGGAGAGGCTCTAAAGCAATTGTCGATATATTGATGTGCAAACCCCTTCACTCTACACACACAAGGTGTCATTAAACCCTCTCTGGAGTGTATACTCAGTGTGTGTGTAACACGGAGGGAGATAAATCATTAGTCCTTTGAAGCCCTCCCACCAACTGCAGCTGCTACCCGAAGGCAGCCAGAGACCTCAATCTGTCAGGCCCGCCATAACACAAAGCGCTCGCAGCCATTATGCAATGGCTCTGCTCCTTCTCTGTCATTGCCACACCACTGTTCAACCAACCAAAAAAAGATTCTCAGATATGTGTAGCCTTTGGCTTGAATGGCCTTTTCGAGGCAGTCAAGGAAACTACAGATCTATACGGACACCCATTTTTATGTGACAAATGCATTTGACTGATTGATGATATATGGTTCCGCTGCAGCATGTTACCAGAAAAAAAAAAAATATCTCAAGATATGAGATTTACTGACATTCTTACTAACCCTTGTAGTTAGTGATAGGGAGGGAAAGCTGTGCTCTACAGCTAGGCGACAGTATAAATGGACGACTGGAGAAAACATAAATGCACATTGGGTGACCAACAATCCTACATTCATACTGGGCCTAAGCCAGTGTGAAGGGACAGCCTAATTAACACTTTTGCCACTCCAAAATTGCCATCTATTGTGTCACCCATGGCAACAGAGGAGCCAAAAGCGAACTGCAAATACTTCCACATCACGACACAATGCCACAAGAAAAATATGGTCTACGCAGCTTAAACAGATTATTCTGAATCAATCAACCATCCCTGGTGGTTAATTATGAAAAATACACATACAATATGATCAACACTTTGCTTTCGAGTCCAAATAAGCAAAGTACTTTGCTAAATGCAATTTCTTCTGACTGTTATGTATACAGTGGGTATACCATGCAGCTCCTCCACACGGTGTGCCTTTTTATTTTCTGGTTTAGGGTTTTTAACTCGTACCCTTTCTATAAATTAGAAAGGGTGCATAACTAAAAAGCGGCTCAGGTATCAACACAAATTTGGCCTATCCAACTGAACTAAATTAAAAGAAAACTACTTCACATACACAATTACATAACATGGATTATTCCTAAAACATGTCTTCGTGCATTAACTTTAACCTATAGCACTGGATGCAATAATATTTGCTGTGATGCAAAATGCACTGTGGATATTTTGGTTGCCGTTATTTATCATCGAGGTGGAGTGTGATTATAGCATAAAGCGTACTGTGAAAACATGACACAACAAAAAAGCTGCAGATGGCCTGCAAAGCTGCATGGAGCCACAGACAAAACCTCTTGTATTAGTTCTGCAACGCAAACGTACGCGTAACAATTGGACGATGAGAGAAGCAGATGGTCAAGAAAGAAAGCAGTAGGCATTGCAAAGAAAAGAAAAACATCATCAGGAACACTGTAAAACAACAAATCGGCCATTTATTGTAAACTTTTCTAGCCTTGAAAATGTTAAACTGAAGCAAAAAATGATTTTTAGCAACTGCATTTATGCTGCGTTTGTGTGGTCAATAATTTGCATGCAATGCCATGTCAGCGTGAATGTAATGATGTTATGCAACAGCTTACAGATGATGAAGACAGGTTATCAAGCATGAGCTGCATTCACCTAATTTTGTTGCAATTTTAAGCAGTTTAGAATTGATAAGTGTGCATGTACAGATTTAGGGGCCATTTTCCTTTAAACTAGACTTACTGCCCCCCAGCCCCTAGAGGCTGTAAATTTAATTACAGTTGACAATACAAAAGCGTATAAGTTGTCCTGACCAAGTCAAGGACTAAAAAGCTATGACGTGAAAGTAAATACCTTGGTTTCATTAAAATCAAAAGATTTTATGCACTTTGTAATACGAATGTACTCATGGCAATCTGCCCGATAATGAGATCTTGTGGTCAAAGTTGACATTTGGCTGAAGGCTGGCACTACAAAAAAACCTCATGGAGTGTCAAGAGCAATAAGTGTTCTGGCAAGCATGAACGGAGTCAGTATTTTCATAGCAATCAACCAGATTTAGGTATTTTTAGCGTACAAAGTTGTTGGTTTTGACAGTAAAAGTTGGGTACCGAAACCTACGCAACCGGTAGGAATCGGACCGGATTAGAATGCAAATTTCGGTTCCTCATTTCGGTTCCACTTAATGTGTCGACTGTAATATTTTCACTCTGTCGCTCCGAAACGGACGTAAAAATATCACACTCTCTTTAGTCTACCGTTAGCTACCGTCCGTAAATGTAGGCTACTTTTAAAATGCCATATTTTCCCTCTGGGAAAGTACTCTAAAACGTTAATATATGGTTACATTTAATTAAATTTTCAATAATAATAAAAAACACCTCTATAAAAGAGCCTTTATTTGATGTCATTTTTCAGTATTTCAAGAATTGGTTTAGGAATCGGAATCGTTTTAGAAGTACCGGTTTGGCATCGGAATCGTAAAAATCCAAACGATACCCAACCCTATGGACAGTGGCACAAAGAACTTTGATAGATCCTAGCATCTAAATTAGTACATGTGTGTTTTAATGTGCACCAGGGTGAAATGGTACACATACAAACAAAAAAAATCACAAGTAAACAACAAAAAGAGCTGTATGTATCTATGATGCAATTTCAAGCCTCACCTCTGGGTGGTGCGAGGGAGCCCAGCTCGTTGAGTTAGCCTCTGACTGCAGCAGTCCACCAGCCTCTTGAGAATATACAAGCATTCCCTAAAGGTGGAGAAGAAGGGGTAATGGCTCACTATGCACAGCGAGGTCAGCGTGCTGTTGCGGTTCCTGGCTGCCATCTTAGCAGCGCTTCGTCTCTGCTGTGGGGACTTGCCGGCGTTTAGCTCGGCACCCGGTTGTCCGCCCTCTTCTCCAGAGGCAGGCGGAGGTGCGGACTCGGCATTGTTGGGTGGCGATAACACGGAGGGTGGGCCTCCGCTGCTGCCGTCGGACCCATCGCTGGCGGTCTCCGCCGCCTGTGCTGCCGTCTCCGTGTGGCCACTCTTGTCCCCGCGAGCGCGATGATGCCCTCGCTGAAAAGAACGGTAGAAATTGACGCAGATTCCGTAGCGGGTGATGCCGGAGTCCTTGTCTGTCAGCGTGAACACAAACGAGGAGTCGTCGCGGAGGCTGACCCTACGCTGGCGTATACTCAGGCAGCCCTCTGGTTGGCAGAAAAACACCACGTCTGGTGGGAGCGGGAAGTCGTGGTGGTCCTCCAGTGGGTAGCGGCGGAGGAGCTGAGGCGTCTGGGCCACACTGTCACTACTTGGTTGCCTGGAGGGGAGATGGACAAACATTTGTTTTGGTCTTTAAAAGCAGTTGTAGTGCTGTGACCATCATTAGTTCTATGCGGTTTAAAAATAAAAAAATAAATTAAAAAAAACTCAGTTTTCTGTGCATTTTAGAACTTACATCTGACGTATCTGCAAATCCATTTCCCTTAAATAAACACAGTTTTGAATTTAATTTAAAATGGTCACTATGTGATGAGAGAAGCATTTCGTAAGAGAAGAATCAAAGCCTTTGATCACTTGATAGCAGAACACCATGGCTAACAAAGCCCTGACAGTAGTCCGGTGGTTACAGAAGCAAATTAAGTAACACCCATCCCCACAACTGCTCGGGAATTCCCCTTAAGCATAACACTTAAAAAAAATTATTATTATTATTAAATGTTCCAGTAGAGATACTCAGTGGCCAACTCTAAAAACAGTGACAGACATTACAGTTCTCTCATTTCAAATTTGTGTTCATGCGAATCATCCTTTTCTCCTGTGGCTTATGTGCTTCAAAGACTGCTGCATCAACTCCAAAACAAACTTGGAAGTGTTAAAGAAGTTAAAGTGCTCATATTATGCTTTCTGACTTTTTCCCTTTCCTTTATTGTGTTATATAGCTTTTTTGTGCATGTTATAGGTTTACAAAGTGAAAAAGCAGTGAAACTGCTCCAAACAGCTCTGTTGTCGTCCAGCCTTTACATCCGTGACGAACGTGCATCACTTTGGAACACATGTTATAATGTTCTCCTAGCTACTAGCGTGGCACGCCCTCATACTCTGCTTCTGACTGGTTAGTAGTCCTTACCTAGCTACTGTGCATGTGCGACTCCCAACAAAGATGGAACAGAAGTGAGATGCCTCACTCTGTAGCTAAAACAGAGAGCTCAACAAGCAGGGTGAAAAGAGGAGCTGCAGCAATGTGCAGTACGACAAAAATATGGTGTTTTCTTTCTTTTTTATTAAAACATATTATATCTGATCTAACCTCTAAATACAATTATGAACCTGAAAATGAACATAACATGAGCACTTTAACTCTGGAAACAAACAAACGTCAAGACTGGGGTTTTCCAAAAACCAGTCCCAGCAAGCCATTAGCATACATTCAGACCAACAAAAACAGTGTGAGAGGCAATGGGGCCGAAGTGTTAATGAGTTTTTGCAGGGCAGAGGTAGAAGATTTAACTACCAGGAAGTCCAGTTTGTCTGCTTATTATACACCAATATTTAAAGCCTCCCTTATGACTAAATCAACCAATATATTCCTTTAAAGGTCCTATGACATGCTGTTTTGCATGCTTTAATATAGGCCTTAGTGGTCCCCTAATACTGTATCTGAAGTCTCTTTTATATAGACCTTAGTGGTCCCCTAATACTGTATCTGAAGTCTTTTATATAGACCTTAGTGGTCCCCTAATACTGTATCTGAAGTATCTTTTATATAGACCTTAGTGGTCCCCTAATACTGTATCTGAAGTCTCTTTTATATAGACCTTAGTGGTCCCCTAATACTGTATCGGAAGTCTCTTTCCCGAAATTCAGCCTTGGTGCAGAATTACAGCCACTAGAGCCAGTCCCACAATGACCTTTCCTTAGGATGTGCCATTTCTGTGTCTTTAGCTTTAAATGCTATTGAGAAGGAGAGAGGGGGGGCAAGGTGGAGGGTGGGGGTGTGGCCTTGACCAGCTTGCCATTGGCAAAGCAGAGAAAGGGGGAGGTAACCTTGCTCCTTATGAGGTCATAAGGAGCAAGATTCCAGATCGGCCCATCTGACCTTTCATTTTCTCAAAGGCAGAGCAGGATACCCAGGGCTCGGTTTACACCTATCGCCATTTCTAGCCACTGGGGGACCATAGGCATTTTCATGCCATGGGACCTTTAAACCAAAACTACTGCTTAAAGTCGGATTAGGTTCTTACCTTGCTCCGACTACCACCAAGTAGTCAAGAAGACGAGGGCACATTTTCTTTTTCTCCATCTTGGATTGACCACGTCCCGTGCGTCACGGCATCCAGGATTTATGTTCTCTCTTGAGTCAGTGTTGCCTTTCCATCACAACTGGGAAAGTTCAGGTGTAAAGTTGAAACACAGCTCCTTGATTATCATTGTGATGGTTAAAACAAATGACAGAATCAAACCTGTAACACAAGAAAAAGATGGGTGGAGGGTGGAGTTCTGTTAGGTGTCTTTATATGGCTACAATTTAAATAAACACTGTTACAAGTGGAAACCAGTAAGAGAAACAATGTGAATGCAGTATGAAGAAATCTGGTGCACTACACTGCATGACACCGAACAGCCACGTGATTTTTCAGTTGCAAAATTGGGCTTAATATGGCATCATGATTTATAGTAACCTTTTCTTTTTTATGTCAAGGACTATAAAGAAGTTGTTGTGTTCACTATTACTCTACTCAGGTTTTCAGCAGTCTCCACTTTCCCTGTTTCTGTCTCATATACTACTTTTTTTTTACAAGAAGCCTTCCAACCCTACATGACAGAAGGTGGTTCACATAGAGGTACATTAAGACTGCCATGACATCTTCTTTCTTCAGATTTATGAGATAGGATTTTTTTTTTTTTTAAATCAGTTGAGAAAAACACATGAGCAGACAGAAAACAATGCAGTGCTGTAGGGCTGTCCTCGACTAAAGAAATTCTTAGTCAACTAACACTTATACAATTTTGTCGACTAATCGATTAGTTGATTTAATTGACAGAGCTGTGCGCTTAGAGAGGTGGTTAAGACTAGAAAAGCACAATATAAATGTAGTTAATTAACCATCTGTAAAACTGAGTTTCTCCACAATTAATCCTGCAAAAGCACCACTTTAAATCTTGTGCTTACCATAAATGTGCTCATACGTTTCTTGGAAATGAATAATTAAGCATAAAAAATGACTTATCAACTAAAGAAATCTTAGTCGACTAAGACCAAAACGACCGATTAGTCGACTAATCGACTAAGAGGTGGCAGCCCTACAGTGCTGTCCCTGGTTGTTCAAACACAAATAACTCATCGGGGAAGCAGTTTTATTTCACGAACTACCAATGACCGATCAGCAAAGATGCTGAATGTAATTGCATTCTGGTTGAGGCAACTACTTTAGTGAAGAAACTAAACTAAAACTAATTCCCTTTTGGTTTGACTGTTAAAATCTGACTCTGGGATGAGAGGCCCCTGAACATAGATGGAGATAGTTAATCTTGTAAGATGATTTCTTTCTATCAAACATCATTGCACCTCTGCAAGAAATTTCACTGCGATGTCACGACGACAGTTTACTTTGCAAGAAATGAAAGACGTTAATGATGTCATGATGACGTTTTTACAGAGTGCCTCTGTCAGAAAGGGTACATGGTGGAAGAGACAAAGCTAGCGGAGTAGGGGTGCAAGATATATCGACTCAATATCGCTATCGCAATATATCCAAAGCGTCGCAATAAGTATGCCACATTTTTTTTATTTTGTGGAGCGATGCGTCCCGTCTGCGAAAGAAAAGTTGTGTCCTGTTCTCTTTATTTATACTGTACAACCAGAAAAAACATGTCCTGTTCTGTAGACATGGTCGTAATTTATCTATTCATGTTGTACCAGTCCAATATGACCGTCAGTGGAAATAAACCTTGTTTAATTTGTTATGAATCTATTTTGATGCGTTTTCCCGTAACTTTTGTAATTTTACATAGGTTTAAAAAATATATCGAAATTAATACTGAGATCGCAATATTCATAATCGATATCGCAAGATCACGTTTTGTCAATATCGTGCAACCCTATAGCGGAGCACAAAATATGTCCGACATGACAAGCCTACATCAGCATCTCCAGTGTACAACAAGGGGATAAAAGCACCAATTTAAAGAGAGTGGACACAAAAATGCATGGTCAATTCTTGTAACACGTTGATAGATAGTGTTTTAGGATTGGTTTGTTATGACCATCGTGTCAGCTACTTGTTTTTGTCGAAGGATCAAGACTTTTCAGTAGAGGCCATAGTAAGCTGCTTAGGAGCCTTGGTGGAATAAGCACCCTTCATAGCTTGTACTATGACCCTGCGACTTACTGGTAACTGTAGCAAACTCAACCAGCACTTCTACAGATTCCTATTCCCCAATCCTTGGAGCCACTTTAAGCTCCAGTCTAGCATCATCTCATAGATGCCACAACATACGGTCATCTTTAAATTATTAGAACAGCAGGATGGAAAATGTGTAGCTATTCACCGACAACATTCCAACATCAAAAACAATATTAACGCTAAATCTATTCCCAGAAACACTATTTATTTTTACATTCCCACACATATTTCATGCCACGCTATTAGCTGTAAAAATGTTATACTTTACTGATATGCATACGGAACTTTGCCACACCCCTTACACAAGGCAGTGAGTTCAGAATCCAACTCAACCTGCTTCATTTTCACATCTAGGTCTGTGTGTTAACTACTGCTAATACCATTGCGTTTTACATCTACAGAGATATTGAGAGCCACGAAAGAGCATAACAATGGACATTTTCATTACAAAGAACAACTTGTGTCTGCAGTAAAAGTCTGGCTTATTGAGACCTGTCAAGAGAACTTGGTATCTCTGTCTCTCCCACAACAGATTTCTCCCAGCATGATTGTTAAACGTTGTTATAAAATGGCGGCTCTACAAAGAAGCCCTTGCGCTTTCGTTCTGAGGGGACGAGCGCCAATACCTTAATGCTAACTGCTGATGCTTTAGACTGCTGTAAAACAAACGCAAATGATTATACTTCATACGTTAATTTTCATCACAGTGAAAATAATTTAAACAAAAAAAAAGGTTACAAAAACATCTGACAGGACAAGCCCACATTTGCAACTGTAGTACATGTCTGATGAAAAAGTAAATGTACAGTGACAGGATCTACTTTTACCAGAGCATGTCAGGCCACGGTCAACAGCCTTTAACCTAACACCAACAACGCCTCATTCAGAAACTCCACCCTGAAACATAAACACTATACCCAGAGCAGTATTCTACCATCTCTTAAAGGCTGTTATCCCTGCACTGATAAGCTAATGGATGGATCCTTTCGCCAGTGGTTCATACTGTACAATGGATTCCTATTAAAAGAGTCACCCAGGGGAGAAAGGAATAGACTATTTTCTACTAGAAAATGTGCCAAGTTTAAAATGAGCAGACATTATCACTTGCCAGCTAGATCCAGGCTGAGAAAAAAATATTAACTCTTAATATTTTAGATAACCAAACAAAACTCTGCACTTCCAGCTTAATTTCATGTACTTATTTGAGAATTCATTAAAAAGGTACACTGTGTAGGAATTTCTCCCATCTAGCGGTGAAATTGTATTTTGCATTCAAAACAAACAGTGCTCTCTCTCTCTCTCGCCTCGCTTTTTCAAATGCGTGTTGCAACTACGGTAGCAGTTATGTACCAAAAAGCTAGAATTCCCTTTTTCGGCGACGAGGATTCCTTCTCCTGTGGCTCGGCATAAGTATGATCCTCCATTATGAACTAAAGTGCAGTGCAGGTTTTCAAAGACAAGCGCCTCGCGCTGATCTCCTTCTCCGTTTCAGCTGGTTTCAGTCACGTGACGCTGGCTCTAAACGAAAACGCGTTGTGGATCAGCTAGACAGGTAGGTAGGCTAGTGCTTTATGTCCCTCTCAGCGATTATAGTTTTTCAAAATGGCGGAACGACATGGAAGCCTCCTTGGACTTGCCCGTCCAATGTAAATACAGATAAGAAATTCTTCGCTTACGAGGATAAGTCACATCATTGACAGAGGTCATTTTACACAAATGAGGACATATTTATGAATGAAGACACTGATTTTAGCTAATAAAATACTTAAAACACTACACAGTGTACCTTTAAATTCAAAAGGCCCATTAAAAAAAGCAAGATTTATACGTCATAAATATGACATAAAACATAAAAACAAGTGTAATACATAACTAATAAGATTGGAATTTGTGCACATTTTGGATAAATTCTCCTCTTTCAGTGCAGTTATAGGAGTCATTTTTAAACAGGAGGGCCCCCCCCCGGGGGTCAATCAAACAGTTGCGTCATTGTCCAGCGGATGTGTCACATTTCACAAAAGGTGTCAAAGTGCACTGGATACATTTCAGAGGCAGTATACCGGTTTGTTAACGCAGCCTGACCAATTTTGTGTTGTTGTCAGTTGTCCGCGTTTTTTGAAATTACACGTGTTATTGACTTGCCGACATGTTTCTCTCTCAAAAGCTTCAGAGCCAATTCACCACTTAAACAGAAAGCCTGTCGTTCTAAACGACAACCACTTGTTAAAATTGATATCAGCAGAAATAAAGAGAATGCATCTCTATCTATACTGTTGGAAAACAAATTGTTTGGCTGTATAGCCTAGCCATTAATACCATAACATCACAACCTAATGTGATTAACATGTGGTGAAATGCATGATTAAATATAAATGAACGTCAATTGTAAGTAAATGTTGACATTGCATGTGAATTTCATGATACGTTACACTAGGACAACAGGGCGGGCAAATGAACTGCACGTAGCCTATGTCACACATCCTATCACAGGGTGTCATTAATCCCAGCAGCCATGGCAGAGCTGTGTCCAGTGGACATTAGGGGTGAATTTATCACAGAGGGCTTCAGATGCATTATATGTCTAATTATGTCTAATAGCTCTACTTGTCAGTAGAGGAGCCATTCACAGAGGGACATAATACAAGACTCAACTAGACTCATCTTAATGGAGCTTGATGGTAAAAGGTCAAGATTTTTACTTAATTATGGAATAGAGCCAAAATAGAGAAGGCTGTTTCCATTTTTATTTGACACATTAGTATAAAACATAATTTAGCCACATTATGTAATACTTGCGACTTTCATGTTTGGGCAAAAAAAAATAAGGTGGTCCATACTTTACAGGGTTAACATAAAGAATGAGTAAGTTTGCCAACACCGTGCAATATTTGATGCGTGCGGTGCCATAAGAAGACACCGTTCAAATAGCACTCCGTAGTGGGATGAACCATGTCTTGATGAGTCAGCTTAATGTCAGCGCTCATCACATTTAGTAGAATTATTGAAATACACTGCAAGCATGACTGTCTGTGCACGTCCATGAACAAGAAGTAAAAATTAAACTGTAACTGAACATAAATAAGTATATATACTCTGATATAGGTAATAATACATATACCCTCATGTTGAAACACTCCATTTCTAAAGCTAGTTCTTCACACTATTCTAGCTATTTCTACAGACATGGCACAACTCTGAGCATGTTGCAGAGTGGTGAAAACTTGAACCTTCTTCACAGCAATGGCTAAATATAGAGAGCAAATAATTCCAACCACATTATATATTCCAACAGTGAAGGCTGGGCCTATGCAGAACACCGCTCTAAACCCTCTTTATCTTGCAAAACCATCAGGGCAATGAATCAACATGCAGGTCTGGCAACATAAATGCTTCCTGGTGCAAGGCCAAAATGGCTATTTTATGAAGCAGCAGAGCCGGTGCCATCCTGCACAAAGATACAGGACCACAGCATTATTTTTAGATGAGGGCTGAAGGATACGCTACTTCACTGATTGTACTGAATTTAATGAACGAGCTTGGTATTGAACCTTTGTTTCTCTCTCTCTCTCTCTCTCTCTCTCTCTCTCTCTCTCTCTCTCTCTCTCTCTCTCTCTCTCTCTCTAAAAAAGAAAGAATCATCACAACACGGTGTAATCTTAAAAGGCAAGATAATGATGTAGGTTAACACAACAGATGAATGTGGTCAGAGATGTCTGCAGGATGCACTCACTGCTTATGTAAGCACAGAGAGGAGATAGATATGATTCACAGGCCTCCATCGTGGACAGCATTTCTTGCCAGTCACTGTGAACAGCAGTAAGCAGCGATGGAGAAGTCTCTGTTGGAGTAGTTGTAATTCAGAAGGATGAAGTGTGGATTAAGAAAAGTATTGGCCGTTGTGTTCTCACTTTTAGATTGCAATCTTTTCTAACTGAACCAATCGTACGCTGTAACACAGCTAAAACAGATAGGTCTATAAGAACTGTTTTTGGTCCCAAAATTCACAAAACCAAAGCACTTGCAGTGTTCAGTTGTCTGTAGATAAATAATTCTGTGTGTTGACATTTGAAATCAATCCTACAGTTTTCACTTTGTAACATATAGCCTATGGCTGCTCAGTAGTATTAAATATTTGGTACTCTAAGACATTCATATCTAATTTTTTTTTTAGATATATCAGAATACATATTAAAAAAAAAATTAGCACCAGGATGAAATAGGTTAATTCATTCTATACTACTCTGACCTCCTCCTTGCTGACGTTGATAACTACCTCATCCTTATGGTCATTCAATCCATTTACGATTAAATCAACGGCATTATTTCATCAGTCGTGTTTGTGTCGGAAGCTGGTTGGACATTGTGGAAAATAATACCACTGCAGAACGATGGTGTAACCGCGATGAGTTTACAATGACACACGGCATGTTACGGTTACAGTTACAGCTAACGTTAGTTACGAACTGTAGAGGGCATTTTACTATCCAACAAGCCAACTGTGGAGATTAGAGACATACGAGAAAGACGACAGCATTCGCAGTAACAAACTTGATAAGGCGATATCCAATGCCTCCTGATAGCTCGAGGAGAGCTGCTGGCCGTGTAGCTTGTGGTTTGTTATTTGTTTTGTATTTATGACAAGCTCTCAGAACTTGGCTAATTCTCGAGGTTAACCCCTAAAGATGCGTCCTCTCACCTACACGCACCACGGGAAAATGTATCATCTCCTAACATTACATTGTTCACCCCTTTAGATCCACCCATCCTCTCACCTACATGTTCACCCCTAAATATGCAGCCATCCTCTCACCTAGCTAGATGTTAACCCCTAACCCATAACCTCTAACCCACATGCTCACCCCTAAAGATGCGTCCTCCCGCCTACATATTCGACCCAAAATAAGTACCCTCTTACCTCCATGTTCACCCCTAAAGATGCACCCTCTCACCTCCACTCTGCAAGCTTTATGGTGTCCTACGCCACGGATGGATTAGCTAGCTAGCTAGCTAGCCAGCTATCGCTAGCTGTCTAGTTGCTAACAGCAGCTTGAGCGATTTACCTCATAAATAAAAGCCTGTCAAATGTAAAACAACACATGGCGACCTCAGAAAACGGTTCGGACCAAACAGCCACAAATGCGACGGATGTATTTGGCTAAATATCACACGTTCAGTAACGTTAAGAATATCCTTAATGTTACCTGCTTTACATTAGCCGGTTAGCCGCTAACGTTCGCTGCGAGACCAGCTGCTGATGACGGCCTGGGTGGTGGGTGTCCTCCACGGTCACAGAGGGGGGAGAGGCAGCGGTGTATGTCTGATTTCAGCCTTCTTTCTTTTAGATGACGATTACGTTACAGCATTGGAAACGACGGCTGAAAAGGGGGAAGCTACTCAGTGTGACTGGCTGGTTCGCAGCATAAATAGATGATGCGAAAAAATGTGTGTCCACCTCTCAGCTCGATGAACGGGTAGCTCAGTCAGTTACAACCTGCCTTCACAACATCCTCTTCATCATCATCAGTGTGCAGGCCAGGGAGTTCCGCATACTGAGACCTAACGGAAGCGACACACACCAGCCTGGCGAAAAACACTTATTAATGCTCTCCCCCGGGTAACGTTACTTAAGTTTGGCTGTGACGGTAGGCCTAGTACCGTTTTTTGCCTATTGCTTACACACTTTTTTTGCAGAAATTGGCTCATTATGTCAAAACTCTACACACAAGCCAATCAGACATAGCACTTGGAGATTAACAACTCACATCTATGCCAACATGAAATACTGCAATCAAAACTTATTAACACTCCTTTCTAAAAATGAAATTCTTGCAACAAAACCATGCACACATGCACCATTTGAATTACTCTTCCATATCACCAGCAACACACTGATGGGCTTTAGCTATATAAAACACTGCAGTCTTTGTGTTTCTATTTTTATTGTCATTTTCCCAGACTCAGACTTCTGTAAAACTGAAAAGTAGACTTTCTGCAGTAATCAAACAAGAGTTTTTACAAAAAAAAAAAAAACATTCTTACAGAAATAAAGGAAAATAGAATCACAAATCATCAAATTTAGCAAGAAAACTAAAAGTAAAAAAACAAAACAATTACTGGATAAATTGCATTGGGGAAAAAAAAACATATTTTTTGTGGTTTTGTGTGTGTGTGTGTATATATGTGTGTGGTGGGGGTGCTTGGGGGGGTTGGGGGCGCTTATGGATCCCGCCTTCTGTTCGTATCTGGCCACAAGACCTCGTCAACATCACAGGCGATGTCTCTTCCACGTCCAACTCCTCTCTCTCTCTCTTTGTCCTCCTCTTACTCTGACTCTCATTGCCTCCATGCTTGTAAAGTTCTCAAAATGGCTTACCTGAGGCCTATTTGTAGTGCTAAGGCTCAGACCGATTGGTGTTGCTGTTTTCTGTGCAAGTGTTTTCAGGTCTTAATGTAAGTGCCTACAGTTGCCAGATGAGTTTGGCATTTTGAACAGAGAAAACGTGTTACAGAATTGCAAACAAAATGCAAAGTATAAAATGTGTTTAAGCTTTGGTTACACAGTGTTTAAAGGTCCCATGACATGCTGCTTTTTGGATGTTTTTAATATAGACCTTAGTGGTGCCCTAATGCTGTATCTGAAGTCTCTTTCCCAAAATTCAGCCTTGGTGCAGAATTACAGCCACTAGAGCCTAGCCTCGTGAGACCGTCCTGATCTCGCGAGCTCCAGTTTTCCACTCGCAGATCAGTCTGGCACCTTGAGATAGAGAAAATTTGGAGCCGTTCGCCAAACAACCGTCCAATCAGCATTGTTTTTTAGGCAGGTTAAGGTGTGACGCAACGAGAAGCGTCTATCACCAACATAGGTGGTGATGGACAGATGGTTTATCCAATCAGCTAACCAGTATTTTCAGACAGCGGTAGCCCCAATTCTGTTAGCCGCTCGCTAATGCTTTTTTCTCTTGGATCCTTCTTTTGGAATATGGACCGGGAACCTGAAATGGTGTCTTTTATTTGTAAATTCTCGTTACACAAACGGCAAATATCCTTTACCGACATGTTGCTTTCTTGCTGAGCTAACGAGGTATGCTTTGCCTGCAGCAGCAGGGGTAGCCTGGCTTGTGGTTGTATTATACGCTTCGTTGATCTGATTGGTTGATTTGGCCCATCTATTACCAACATAGGTGGTCATAGGTGGTGATAGACAGATGGTTTATCCAATCAGCTAACCAGTATTTTCGCCCCTTCCCAAAAGTTCTCCAACGGTAAGTTCCCAGATGGATATGCCGAGCAAATGCGAAGCAATCCATCTGGCGGAGTCAGGTTAACTAGAGCCAGTCCCACAATGAGCTTTCCTTAGTATGTGACATTTCTGTGTCTGTAGCTATTGAGGAGGAGAGAGGGGGGGCAAGGTGGAGCATGGGGGTGTGGCCTTGACCAACTGCCACTTTGCTCGTTTGAAAGCCATGATGTCTCTCTCTTTCTCATGGGCGGGCCAAATTCTCTGGGCGGGCAAAACAGAGAAAGGGGGAGGTAACCAGATTCCAGATCGGCCCATCTGAGCTTTTATTTTCTCAAAGGCAGAGCAGGATACCCAGGGCTCGGATTACACCTATCGCCATTTCTAGCCACTGGGGGACCATAGGCAGGCTGAGGGAACTCACATTAATGTTAAAAAACCTCATAAAGTGACATTTTCATGCCATGGGACCTTTAAGGTATGCTACAAGAAGTTTAGGTATTGAGGCTTTGGTCTAAGCATTCGTTTTTTGGTGTGTAAGCAATATGCAAAAACTGTAATAGCTAGTTCACTCAATGATCAGTCTGAACAGTTTGCAGTATTTTACGGTGTTCTATTGCCTGACAGGGCCGGCCAAAGCCTTTTGGGGGCCCACAAAGTCTGATCTGATAGCCACGTCCTACCACCCCCCAAACTGTTCAATTATTATGAATACAATCATACAATTTATAACAATTAATATTACTGAAAGGAAAACAAGCTCTGGCTAGATTAAATATCAATACTACCTTTAACACTAATATTATCTTTAAGAAGGGTGCCTTGAGACGTGTATGTTACTGTTCAAATCCAGCATAATCCTATCTACCCCTTAACATACAGTATATGTATACATATAATATATATTATCACCATCACCATTTTATCAGTCTGGATCTGGAAGTCCCACAGGATCTTAGCTCTGTCACTAGGCTCTTTCGAGATGAACTGGGCCTCGCCTGTAAAGTGAACGAGAGCGCGGCGGGGGGCGGGGACAAAAAGCCCCGGTAAAATCGGACAGTTTCCAGCAGCATCCAGTCTGAACAGGAAAGTCACAGAAACACTCCCATCCTGTTTTGTCCCATTCCGATTCATTAAAATCTTATCAGACCTATAGCTCGTACACAGTCTCCTGTTGTTTTTATTATGACGGAGTAGCTATCAAAATGCTTTGCTGGCGATCTGTTACTGATGTTAATAAACAACAGACTGTAGATGATCCGTAATATGAACGGATTTAGTCTCTCTGACTTCTACAACGTCACCATCAGCCACACGTGTTCTGTACGGAAGAAGCCTTTAAATCAGACAAATATCAATTAAAATCCCTCCAATTCAAAAACAATAAAAAGGGGGCGACCTGTAGCTCACCCAGTAAGAGGGTGCGCCCCATGTGGGCTGAGGCCTTTGCAGCGGCCCAGGTTCGAATCCGACCCGCAGCCCTTTGCTGCGTGTCATCCCCCATCTCTCTTCCACCTTTCCTGTCTATCCACTGTCACTCTGAAATAAAGGGGACAAGGAGAAGGCCCCCGAAAAATAATCTTTAAATAGTTTATATAAAACGACTTCATGTTGAGTCGATTCTGAACCAATCAGCTGTTGGATCAGCTGAGAGCCAGGCGTTTCCCATCATGCCCTGGGTCTTGCAGTCGGTGGAAAGTAGTCCCCCATGATCTCGTGAGGTTAACGATGCCCATGTGTGCATGACGTCAGAGCAAGTCGGACACACGGAATCGGTGGCCTGAATTTCCTGTTATTATGCAATTATAATATAAGCAAAATCCCAATCAAACTGTCCAATTTTCATAAACACATGCTTTTGGCTTGGTCGCTCTTATTTAAACATAACTTCTCACCTCATCAATATTACATTTGGCATAATGAGGACATTCTCTTCAAAAACAAATCTTTATTTTTTTGAAAACTGGTACAGGAATAATATTTTACTTGTTGGTCAACTCTTTGCATGGCAGACTGTACAGTTTTTCAGATTTATTTGCAGAAATGGGGAGTATGCAATTGTCTTTGATGCAATTCCTTCTGGAATCAGAATGCTGCTGGGAGGCATTCATTTCCCGTGGCCACTGACTCACAATATGGATTTATCTGATCTGATGACTGCTGTGGGGAAGTTATGCTTTTCTGCGGAGCGCCAGACTAAAAATAAAACAATTAGGACTTTATACCAAAAAGATATTGTTACTATTCCTTATATAATCCCACATTGGAACAGTTTAATAGAGAATGTCCTTTGGAAAACGTTTGGTCTTTGCCTTTCTAATATGTGCTTATTACGTTTAAATGAATTCACAGATTTTACCCAGCAAAGTGTGTTGAATCCAGAGATTGAATCTGAACGCTCTTTCTGCAAAAGGTCAGATGAAGATATTTCCCATTTATTTTGGAAATGTTCCCACGCAGAAAAATTTGAGACGATAAAAATGACGATAGTGGGAAAAACTCCATCGGTACCTTGTTAGCCAGTTCCCAAATGGGCGTATGTGAGGCAGATCAGTCTGGCATCTTGAGATAGAGAAAGATGCCAAAAAAACAACAACATATTAACATTATAAAATCAATAACAGTGTTCTTTGGCGCTAGGGGGGAGTGAGACGACCACAATTCAACTCGAAAAAAAAAGTCATATAACCATTCCAATGACTCCGAAGCTGTTCAGTTAAGGTAAATTAAGCTAAAATAAAAACTGCATAGTTCCCCTTTAAGATGGAAAGGAAGGAACATATTTATTTATTTTATTAGTTTATTTGTCAGGGACAATGTACAAAAAACATTAATCTTACGAAAAGATGTTTTGTACCAGAGTTAGCTATTGCTAGTTTCCATCTGCAGTCCCTGGGAAGGTGCACACAATATTAAAACATATTACAAATAACAATAGTAATAAGAAATACATGCAAGATTACACTTATCAGATGATCAAAAAACCATCACAGCAACTGTGATGTGTGTCTCTTCATTATTAATCGTTTATTTCTACTACATAAATGTAAGTGGGCTCTCAACCTTTCTTTCCTGTGTTTGAGAGTGAAGTCAATGAATATTTGGACTCTATAAGATATTTAAAGAACTGTAAAGCTCTGAAGACTGTGCAGCTACATATATTCAACACTCGTGACATCACGTGACTGAATGATATTGGAACCCTTCTAACTGGAAGTGATGCTATGAATTGGACTGCTTGTTGATTAGCCTTGCTGGACTTTGAAGACTCCCCTGGGATATGTTTATGTATTTATGTTGTAGTTGTGTGTATGTGTACTTGTATGTGTTGTTTGTAACTGCAAAATGCTCTCAATAAATTAATTGAAGAAAAAAGGAAAACAATAAAGAAAAAACAGTGTTTCCTTAAGGATTTTTTTTTAGCAGTGGGGGCAGGTCCGAAAATCACCAGTTGACTTAATTTAAATTTGCAAGACCAGGCTTAAATGAACTGACAACAGAAGTTCTACGACTTACAGTTCTCAAGGACGTACGCACACGATCTCAACTGGCTTATCATCCGGCCAGCGTCTCTTTTTCCTTTCTCCCTGTTTCTGACGAGTGACCGCTTTATTCTCCGACATGCACTCTAACAATGCAGCCCTATTTCTGATACCGTGGGGGGCAGAAATGTTGCCGTGGGGGGCCACCACGGTCAAATCAACATAGAGGAAACACTGAAAAATAACACACATTTAATCGGCCTGCATTGGGCGGCAATCACCGGTGATCGATTCTGTGCAGGCCTGGCTCATCTTGAACGCGCCTAATCTCTGCCACCTTTGGAGGTGCCTCCCATAAACACACCTAAATCACCAACAGAACTGTCTGAGGTTGAGTTGCATTGTGGGTAATGTAGGCAGGCATATAATACAAATTGTAGTGCCCTAACCATCCAGCACTCACACCAAATGCTATTTGGTATATATATATACACCCATAATATATATATATATATATATATATATATATATATATATATATATATATATATACACTACCGGTCAAAAGTTTGGGGTCACTTAGAAATTTCCATTCCACTCCATTCCAGACACAATACCTGCTGAGATCAGTTGTATTGTTTTTTTTAACCAGGGCAGCAGTTTTCAGATTACATTATTTGCTTACATAATTGCAAAAGGGTTCTCGACTGTTGTAGAAAGAAGTGGCTGAAGAAACACTTGAAATTCATGCTTTTTGGTCTAAACGTCATACCCAAATTAAAAGTAGTACAGCTCCCATATACTTTGACACTCAGGGGTGTGCCTGATATCATTGGAAAGGAAACATTCTCAAGTTTTTGTTACAAGTGTCAGGGCGATTCTAGGCCTTACTGACACAGAGTTACAGAGGCTAGAATGGAGATTTTTTATTTCTGTCCAAGTTATAAATCTGTAAAATTATTAAAATACACTGCTGTAAACACATCTGACAGGTGACAGACAACACAGCATTAGCCACGTCTCAGCTTACTACAGAAAAAAATTCAGAAGCTAAAAGACTCAAAAATGGATTTTATATGAATTCTTTTCTACAAATATGTCTGTGCGTTTTTTATGTCTATTTGAAAAGTTCAAATAAAAAACCAAAAAAACTACAAAATACAACACTTCTCAAATACACAAACAAACCCACATCAATCACCTTTCCAATGATATCAGGCACACCCCTGAGTGTCAAAGTATATGGGAGCTGTACCACTTTAAATTTGGGTATGACGTTTAGACCAAAAAGCATGAATTTCAAGTGTTTCTTCAGCCACTTCTTTCTACAACAGTTGAGAACCCTTTTGCAATTATGTAAGCAAATAATGTAATCTGAAAACTGCTGCCCTGGTTAAAAAAAACAATACAACTGATCTCAGCAGGTATTGTGTCTGGAATGGAGTGGAATGGAAATTTCTAAGTGACCCCAAACTTTTGACCGGTAGTGTATATATATACACACACACCCATAAACACACTTAAATCTCCAACAGAACTGTCTGCGGTTGAGTTGCATTGTGGGTAATGTAGGCAGGCATATAATACAAATTTTAGTGCTCTAACCACCAAATGCTGCTATATGTATATGTATTTGGGGTGTATGGTCTGTATATTTGAAGTTCTGTATAGATATGTGCAGCACTGGCTCTCTGTATAATTGCACAGTTCTTGTGTCGCATCTGATTTGTATGAAATGTGCTATAGAATGAACGTTTGATTGATAAAATGCACCCAAGGCCTACTCTTTATATGCGATAGTGTTGTATTTTATCTATCGTGATTATGACCATTTCATTCTGATTCAATTCTATACGTTTTTGTATACTGTATGGTAGTGTACTCTGAAGATATCTTCGAGGGACAACTTAAACTCATCTTTGTAAAAAAAAAAATTAATAAAAAAAATACTGATCTTACAGCAAGCTCTAATTCTAAAGTTATTCAAACCCCTCCGTGCTTCCATCATTCGTCATAGGAAGTCACAAGTCAGTAACAGATGTTTCACTTTCCAGCAAATAAACGGGCTGGTGTCCCATTTAAATACCAAATAAATCATAGTATATGTACCATGACGAGCCCTAATCTATTTCAATCTGGCTGATTTGAGCATCAACCCATCTAAAATCTGAGCAGTAAACAAGTGATTGTGATTCCAAACATAACAGCACTACAGCATAGCTTTAATTTATACTGTACATACAAACAAAAGCTCTTCTGGAGTTACAAGTATTAAAATAGGTTTGCATTTCTATACATCAATAATGTTTACAGTGTCATCCTTTGAAGACAGGAATTAAATTAGATCAGAGATAACAATTACAGTATATACAGTACAATTAACCTTGATACCTACATAATTAACATAACATGTACCCTAAGAGACATTAAGATTTAAGAACCAAAGACTGATGCTCATTTGATCAGAGTACAGCACACAATGACAAAATAATTTCAGTTTCAACAGACCCGGGATTTGATCGGGGCATGGTGGAAAATTCACCCCAATATCAAAAAGGTTACTTTTAAACTTAACGGTTAGTGTTTGGCTAGAGATGCCATGCAAACAGCAAACCAAAAAACCTAAAGCAAACCTCACATTTCATTGCAAAGGGACACAAAAGAAACAAGAAAAATCACTGGTATGGTTTTTAAAATGCCGCACACTCTCACATTAATCTGCTTCCTCTAATATTGATGGAACTGTCAAAAAGAAAACTATTAAATGCATTGCTAAAGGGTTAGAAGGATGTAAGAAAATCAATAACAAAAACATTGTTAGAGCATCAATAAAAAGTAAATCAAATTTTTAGAGGGAAGGCAAACGGCTTGATACAATACATGGTCAGAAAATGCCAGGTCACCACTGACTTCTGTCTTTATCTGTTCTTGCTAAATGGAAATGTGCACCTTTAGAGAATTCTTTTATACTTGTAGGTTTACTGATATTAAGTTTGACATTTAATTTAGGCGACTTTTCAATTAGCAATGTAACAGCGCATCTAAAGATGGGAATGGAACTAGTATAACTCTGCGGCACTTGCTTCCAGTAGCAAGAAAAACAGTAGCCTGTCGTCGGGTGTTTTTCCCAAGCAACTGTTGAGGAAGAGGAAGGAAACACTCTGGTTCCTATTGTTTCTGATTCGGCAGGCTCAAGAACATACCACCGTTAATAATAAAGAATGTGGAAGGACAACATCCATTTGTTTGAATTCATTCAACCAACCAACCAACCAATAGGTGGAGCTCACTGCATTTTGCCCATTTACTATCAGAGTCAACCAGTGATACACCAGGCAGAGGCAGTCAATTATGGTCTACTGTTCCAATTAGCCATTCAATCTTTTAAATCAAAAACATCATATATATATATATATATATATAGATTAATTGAATGGCAAACACAACCTAAACAGTTAGAGTTGCATAGCAAGTACTGTAGTATTTCATCAAAATGTCTGCTGTAAAAAAAATAAAAGACAACCCAAGTCTAACATTGAAATTCAAATGATCAAAAAACATAAGATCCATCAACAAGTGCTTTTGCCTACTGGTTATTGTAATTAAAAACAAAGTCACTTTTTGTTTTTTTGTGAGTCATTCATTTGTATTTCAATTACTGTTCCAATTTTAGCTGCAACAGGTTAGCCGTGAAATGCAATTTTATGAAAAGCCAAAATAAATTGCAACTGAAAACGGCGTATAAAAAAGGAATACATTACAGTAAAATGGCCGATTTTAACTGGCACCTTGTAAGAGCTGAAATAGTTGAAACCCTTGCGTTAGGACTGAGAAAACGGCATTTTACATCTACGGTTATGCTAGTCTAATGGTGATGTCTGGGCATGGCTACACAGACACCTAATGAAAACTCTGTCATTTCAAAAACAGGCTGCAGTGCCATCACGTTGTCCAGTTTTCAGCCCTCTTAAAGCAACAGGAGCACAAAGAGAAAAATAAACTTTCACAATTATAATTTTGCATTGACATTTCTTTATCATCCGTTATGCATATCAAGTTTACACTGCACAGGTGAACGCATGGAAAAAAACAGCATGAGTATAAACATCAATCTCCATTATAAATGTTTTTTTTTTTATAACACCAAATGTTAATGTTTCTACTCATTTCCTGTTGTTCTCTGCTCCCTGTCGATAAAGATTTTGGTATAATTTTTTTCTTCGCGAGGCTTTCCAAAATCTGACCAGTTAAAGCTGTGTGGTGTCGAGTACCTGTTCAAAGAAGACACTCGGACCATGGTAGACCTTTAAATCAAGAGAAGTTTTCCACCAGATATTCAGCTATACTGTACATTTTTTCCTCAGTGGCATTCATACAGTATTATCAAAAATAAAAAAGAAGTCAAACTCTCCATATGTTCAAACTATATGTATGTTACTTATACATTTCTCGCAACTTTAAATGATAGTGATAAAAGAAATCAAAATATGAACCTAACCGAACTGCTTTGTAATGAAATCAATAAAAGTACATCTCACAAATGTGACAAAAAAGGTGTTAATAGAGGCAACTGTTTTTTCTATTTTGATTCAGAATACAACTGTGTCAGGATGGATTTTTATTCATTTTGTAAAGAGTTTTACAGAGATGGTAGCTTGACATACTTTCTTTTTTACACTTAACCTTTACATGGAATTTGAAGACACATTAGTATCGCCCATTTAAAGGTACCTGTGCTATGTGTAAAAAAAGACTGTTTCTGTAAATGAGGGCACATTCTGCAGAGTTTTACTTACTTGTACATTAGTACATGATTGTACAATCTGTGTGTGCACTCTATACATTTTTCTTGTGAAAATAAATATACAAACTACATGAAAAGTTAATGGATCTGACCGTTAATGGATGAATCTATAAATGACCAAAAGGGTCCCTTATGCACTTGGAAGAAAACTAAAGTAAATTGAATGGAAATTAAAGAAGCCTCCGATTCACTGAGGTCTACTTCGGGAACTTTACCTGAGCGAATACACAAACCTTTTGATTTCTGCACTTACTCCAAAAAGGAACACACTATTTGTTGCCACACCACAATGCACAACACCAACCAGATGGCCTACCATTTTACCCTAACATCAATAAAGTGAACAGCAGATGTGCGTCTGCTCATGCTTAACTCGGCATCTATTTCCACCTATTGCACGACTGCAAAGATCACGATTTCAACCGAATGTGCAGCTGTAATCCTGACGTTTGAAGCAGCCACAGCCAAGACCTGCTCAGATTATAATCATTTAGAGGATGAGTATAGAACTGCACTAGAAATTGACATAACTTTTAAAAGGGGCGCTATGCAGTTTTGGCTTTTTGCTCGCAGGTTTCTCTCTAGAGCTCCCCCACAGCTTTGGAATAGATATTTGGCAGCACTGTTGTAAAAACTTGCTCGGTCAGTCTGCCGTTTCCTCCGACAATGCTTTCGGTAGTGTGAAAAACTCCATCGCTACCTTGTTCTTATAGCTAGCCGGTTGCTGTATGTGTGCAGTGCCTAATGCAATTCGTTACATCGCAAGACCTGATATCACGCGATACTTCCTGACGCTGAGGCCGGCCAAAAAGCTGCAAGGGTGGTTTTTTTCCGCTCACAGGCGCTAGGGGGGGGGGAGCGAGACGACCACCATTCAACTCGAAAAAAAAGTCATATAACCATTCCAATGTCTCCGAAGCTGTTAAGGTAAATTAAGCTAAAAAAAAAAAAAAAAAAAAAAAAAAAAAAAAAAAAAAAAAAACTGCATAGATCCCCTTTAACAAATATTATATCTAAGAAGACTAGGCTAAAGAGCCTGATGCTGGTATTTAACATCGCCATGATCATGTCAGCATCTACACAAAAGTAAGAACAACAAAAAGACAATTAGGTGTTGATGTTCCTCCTCACGAACACACAAACCCATTTAGCAGTCCGTTTCAGAGCATTGGGCAATGGTGCTCTCCTCCCACAAGCGAGAAGAAAAAAAAATAAAAATAGAAAATCTCAACGCTATAACCAATCCCTGACCACATGGGCAGAAAGGAGTCAGTGGTCCTGCTGGATGCCGTGTCCCTCTCAGGCTTCGGGAAGAGTGGGATATCAGGTCTGCGGTCACTCATTGACGTCCCAGATTTCAGAGAGCAGCGGGGGGAGCTTCTTGTCCTGGAGGCGAAGGGCAAAGACCTGCTCCGAGTGGACGCTGCTTAGTGTACGAAGGCTCACCAACTTCATCAGCATGCGGGGAAACATCAAATGATCCTGAGGAAACCATTGAAACTCATATTAAAAAAAGACATACTACTAGGAGAGTCACTTACAATTAGTAACAGCTATACAGTTTAAAAAAAGAAAAGAAAGAGAAAAAAAAAAAAAAAAAAAAAAAAAAAAGAACAGTGAGTTTCTTCTCATCTGGCAAACAACTGCTCTTGCAACAAGTCAAGCCCCCCTCCAGTCTGAAAAAAAAAAAAAAAAAAAAAAAAAATGTAACCTCAGCCCTGACCCAATGTGCTTGTTGTGATGACGACACCCAGGTTATGCTGACAAACTGTTGGTCACGAGAGAAGAGGTTGCGTAAACCCCAGCCACTTACATTGGATCTCTTTATCATGATGTAAGAGCGCAACGCGTCCACGTAGGGCTGCTGCAGCCTCTCCACCAGCTCATGGTCCTGCACGTTTGGCCGATCTGAACAGAGTTCACCAAACCAAAACAAATAGACACATTTTATTTACTTTTATTAAAAGGTCCCATGGCATGAAAATATCACTTTATGAGGGTTTTTTAACATTAATATGCATTCCCCCAGCCTGCCTATGGTCCTCCAGTAGATAGAAATGGCGATAGGTGTAAACCGAGCCCTGGGTATCCTGCTCTGCCTTTGAGAAAATAAAAGCTCAGATGGGCCGATCTGGAATCTTGATCCTTATGAGGTCATAAGGAGCAAGGTTACCTCCCCTTTCTCTGCTTTGCCCGCCCAGAGAATTTGGCCCACCCATGAGAGAGAGAGAGAGAGAGAGAGAGAGAGAGAGAGAGAGAGAGAGAGAGAGAGAGAGAGAGAGAGAGAGAGAGATCATGGCTTTCAAACGAGCAAAGTGGCAGTTGGTCAAGGCCACACCCCCACCCTCCACCTTGCCCCCCCTTCAATAGCTACAGACACAGAAATGGCACATCCTAAGTAAAGCTCATTGTGGGACTGGCTCTAGTGGCTGTAATTCTGCACCAAGGCTGAATTTCGGGAAAGAGACTTCCGATACAGTATTAGGGGACCACTAAGGTCTATATAAAAGAGACTTCAGATTAGGGCTGGGCGATATGGACCAAAAGTCATATCCCGATATGTTTTGGCTCAATATCGATATACGATATATATCCCGATATTTTTTCCGCAAAGTAAGAGCAAATGTTTCAGTTTGTTTTAGTTTTTTCCAACGTTTTAAATTGTTACATTTTTCTTCTACACATTTTCAGCGCTTATTTCTACATCCTATATTTTCTGATATAGTGTTGGGCGATATAGAGAAAATCAGATATCATGATATTCTTGACCAAATACCTTGATATCGATATTACGGCAATATATTCTAGAGTTGACAGTATCGCAAAATATCTTCACACTTAGATTTTAGATAAATAATCATTAATAGTAGAACAGCTAGAACAGTCTGGTAAGTTCAGAAAAGTCCATCACTTCACTGTAATGCAGCCTTTAAAACCAGGAAAAGACACTTATGTCATATCACGATATAACGATATCCAAAATCTAAGACGATATCTAGTCTCATATCACGATATCGATATAATATCGATATATCGCCCAGCCCTACTTCAGATACAGCATTAGGGGACCACTAAGGTCTATATAAAAGAGTCTTCAGATACAGTATTAGGGGACCACTAAGGTCTATATAAAAGAGTCTTCAGATACAGTATTAGGGGACCACTAAGGTCTATATAAAAGAGACTTCAGATACAGTATTAGGGGACCACTAAGGTCTATATAAAAGAGTCTTCAGATACAGTATTAGGGGACCACTAAGGTCTGTATAAAAGAGTCTTCAGATACAGTATTAGGGGACCACTAAGGTCTATATAAAAGAGTCTTCAGATACAGTATTAGGGGACCACTAAGGCCTATATAAAAGCATCCAAAGAGCACCATGTCACGTGACCTTTAAAGATCAGATTTCTTTTTTTGGTGAAAAGGTGATTCATTGCTTTCTGAAAATGCAACTGTAAGCAACCAATTTGTCCCTTAAAGAATTGACAGGGGTATCATTAGCTCTAAATTAGGGCTGCACGATATGAGGAAAATATCTAATTGCGATTATTTTTGACTGATATTGCGATTGCGATAGGATTCACGATATTGAAGGGAATGATCTTGTTTTCTATAATTATTCTCATTTTCATTTACTAATATTAAATCCTAAAAAATGTAAATGATTATAGCGTGATTTTTGCGAGGATCTGTACCAAACAAAGATGTTTTCTGTAGTCCATAGGATGGGATTTGTAGGCCGGGACGTCTCTGCAGCCCCACAATACTTCATTCAGAACGGTTTGACACATGTTTTGCCTTTAACAAATATTGCACCCCTCTGCGATTTGGATATTGCACTAGTCCATTAATTATTAATGATTGATTAATTGTGCAGCCCTACTCTAAATTCACTTTCACGTTGAAGATTTACTGCATGTGGAGTTTTATCAATTCTGACCTGCAGAAAAGATGTTGATGGCGATGAGCAGGGCATATTCCGCTTCGTCCAGGTGTAGGTCATTCATTCCTTTTGAAAACTCAAAGATGGGGTTAATGAACTCAAACTGAAGCCCTGTGGAGGTGAGAGGGGGACACGCAAAAGAAAAGTCACCTTAAAGAAGGCAATCAGAAGTAAGAGCAACATATGTTTCTTTTTCTATATAAATTACATATCAAATATTGTCAAAACTCTACCCAGCATTTATGAGTTCCGCATTGTGCATTTCTGATTGTAACTGTCTAGGTGTTGAAATAGTTTAGGCATCCTTGGGTAGGGAAAAAAAGGCTATTTGCATAGAGTAAGTATGGAAAACTTGGTTAAGTCTGCTCATACTTTCTTCTCTTCTTTTTTTTAAACAGCATCCGAGACAGATCGAATACAGGCAATCGGCTTAGGTGATATCTAATATTCATATATTCCATAAACATCTGACAGGCAGAAATGAGTAAATGCACCTGCTTTGGCGAAATCCTCCTTATTATAGCTGAAATCCTTCAGAAACGTAATGCTATCGATAGCAGGGTTGTACCGCCGAGATGTCTCTAGCAGCATAATCTGAGGAAGACAAACAAATCTTGGTGAGTGGAAAATTAATGTACAGCCGAACTAAGACAAACCGATACGCAGAGATACTCAAATAAGTTGTCAAAAATAATGCAGCAAGCAACTACCTTTTTAAAAACAGCAGCAGAATGTCGATCATTGATATCAAATTAATAAATGCAGTACTAAATTATTTTTGCATGTTGCTAATACTGCAAATTAAGAAATTTTGAAATGAGCCCATTGTGCAAGCTCTTGCATTTGGCTCACTTGTAACATATTCAAGAGCGTGTCGATTTGAAATCAATGATGTGCAGTTACAATACCTTGTATTCATAGAGAAACCAACACTTTAAACTGCAAGCTACAGCCACAAGAAACACGCCGCGTGATAAATAACGACCAACCTCAATGGTCGACGTCTTCAACAGAGCAATCTGGTCCTCCCTCGTGAGCTCCAGGAAACCAGGAAGCTGTTTAGCGAAATCCACAATCTCCTGGACTGACATGATTGCAAGCTCAGTGAAGTGGGCAAACCGCTGCTGACGCACTTCTCGGTTCTGCATGTCCTGACTCTGTGGCCACGGCTGTTGGATGCACACACCAAAAACATTCATTTACTGGTAAGCGTGGAGTAGAGATCAGGATTAACCGATTTTGCCCTAACCACGGTTCCATAACCGGAAGAATTGTATATAGAGTTTATAAGATTGATAGAGTCTTTATTGTCCCATAGGGATAATCATTTCCACACATGTTCTTTTCATGTTCCATAGCACAACACGTTAAAAAAAACAAAAACAAAACACGTAACACATACAAATAAATCACATTAGGACACCCACATAAACACATCAAATGTGAAAACTATAAAGCAACTGAGGTGGTGGTGGCGGTATTACAGTTTGTTCAGCACTGTGTTATCATTATAATTAATGTTTAACATATTTGACTTCATTTTCTATATTAGAAATATTCTCCATGACTCTCAATCTATCTACAGACACCAGCAGATGCACAGCAACAACATTTTGTTTTCTACAGCAGCTATATTTCCACCTGAAGCTACCGTGTCCTGGCCGAATATTGGCCACCCAAACTGAACACCTACTAGAGCTGGGCGATACGGGAAAAAAATATAATACCACAATATTGTTGACCAAATACCTCAATATCGATGTTGCGGCGATATTGTAGGGTTGACAATTAGTGCTTACAAAAAAAACATATACACAATGAGATTTTTGATAAATAATCGTCATTAATGTGTATATAATAACTAAGTGGGTAAAGGCAAATAATAGAAATGCTAAAACAGTCTGGTAAGTTCAAAAAATGACATCACTTTACTGTCATCCAGCCATTAAAACCAGGGACAGATAACACTTGTGTCATATCACGATATCCAAAATCTAAGACGATATGCAGTCCCATATCACGATATCGATACAATATCGATATATTGACCAGCCCTAACACTTACCCAAAATGAAGTCCTGTACTTATTCTTAAGGTGACAATCATTTTATTGTCCTAATTCATCGTTACTAGCGCAAACCACACAACAGTATGAAGGTATTGTTTTATTTATTTGGCCATGTCTTCAAGTAGGCCTACTTAATATAGCAATACATGGGTGTAATAAAATCACTGGTTTCTATATGGTATGGAGAGACTGGTCAGAAACAAGCCAAATCTATCCACAGAGACGTTTACTTACTGTCACTTTCGGTCGGTCAAGGAAAGACCTTTTGTTGCATTGCTTCTGCATGGACACCAGCTTCTCAATCATGTCCTGCTGCTGTGGATCCAGTGCGGCCGTTTCCTGTGGAGGAGTGGGGGTGACCACTGTGGATGTGCGGGCCGTTTCCTCCTCGTGCTGCTTTTTCATCTTCTTCAGTCGGATTTGCTCCTCAGAAAGCACACCTACGGTTTAAAAAGAGGACAAACTCGGCTCAATCTCTGAGTTAATAGGGTGTTCCATTTTATTCTCTTCGTGGTTTTTACTCTGGCTGCAAAGCCACCTGCCAAAATGCAGTGGAATCGGAGTTTTTTCTCTAGCTCGGATTTCTTTGGCACATGCAGACACTTACACTGCTCCAGCATGCCCGCCTCCCGACACTTGCGCAGGCGGCACTGCTGGCACTTGCGCCGCATGTACATGTCCATTTCACAGCGCCCGTTGTTCTTGCAGTTGTACTGGGCACTTTTAATGACGCTGCGTCGAAAGAAGCCCTTGCAGCCCTCGCAGCTCAACACGTTGTAATGGAAACCAGAGGCCTTGTCACCACACACGCTGCACACCTCATTGCCCAGCATTTTTGGCGCAGGCCCCTTCTTTCTCTTCACGGGCTGACCATCTATACACATAAAACACAAAAAGGGGTGATAAACCATATTAAGAACTTTTAATTGCAGTCACAATTCTTGGATGCAGCCACTTGTATACTGAGGGTTATTCAACATGTGCTGGAGGCTAAACAATGTCTGCTTGTCTTCCTTTTATTTACTTAAAATACATTTTCTTCAGGGCATCCTATCTAAAACAGATGTAACAGGTTACATACAGTCCTGTATAGAAAACATTTAAGTAGATAAGATACCTGCATATACAGTATGTACATGAATATAAAAAGCCTATTATGCAATTAAGATAGAGAGTTATACCCACAACTGCTGTATATGAAAATGGTCAAAGTATGGGCAAGACATGTCTGAGATTAAAGCCCAGTTTAGAGCAAAGATTTGCGAAAACGTTCCAGTGGCGTGAACTGGCCCGTCTCAAGACTCATCTTGTAAACCTGTTTAAACAGCCAATCAGCCCGTAGCAAAGTCAGCTGGTCAAGTCAGTTTAAAACCATCAGCTGGTCCAAATGGCAGTGTTTTGGACAAAGGAAAGAGAGGATCTAGTCATCAATTTCTTTGAGGAACTGCAACATCTGTATGACACAAACCTTAAAAATGGACTCAAATAAGATCAACAAACTGGCCTTTGTCACATTTTTCCCTTGTAAAAAACGTCAAGGTACCGGGTAGGAAAATACTAGGCCTAATCTTCCCGCCTCTGTGTAATTGGATATATCATACAGAATAGTGTTATATAGTGTATGTTTTTTTGTCAGTATCTATGGGCTGTAGCTTCCTTGTCGCTAATAAGCCCAGTGTTTATCATCCGCCTTTCCCCTGGTTGAAATGCTGTCTCGATAGTTAGCGTTTTTTCTCTGCTGATTAGCGGTGACACCAACTCCTGTAAAAGACACAACTACCGGTACTTCAGGAATAGACAGGGAGGAATTGACAAAAGAGGCCCTTGGGTATGCCGTTGAAGCACCCATGGATAGATTTTCCAATTATCCCCGTAGACATTCCTACTGATAGGATTTATAAAGTTGCCCCTCTTAATGAAGGGGCTGGTATCCACACTGTATGGAGCCATACAATCTCTGTTCTCCCTCCGATCAATCCCTTTTAACCCTATGCTCCCAGGATCTGGGAATGGATTTGACGCCGACCCGGGGGTCTATTCTTGGCCGCGTCCCAACACTGATCCAATTTGTGAAAGAGGTCGCCAGCAGCGTGGCACTCTGGTTCATAGGTTTGTCCCTCTTTATATACATACTGGTGTTCTGTATTCTCTTCTGTCTGATGTGTTGCAGACACAAATTAGAGTCATGCCCTGTCGCGGCCTTGTTTGGAGTCCTCCCTGACACCGTCAAATAATCCAGGTCTAAATCAGACTTTGGTGCATTTCTTTTTCCTCATAGCTAGGAGGTTAATCTCGATTCACTGGAAAGCTAAGCATCCTCCTTCACATTCCTTATGGATAAGAGATGTGCTATTGTTCTTAAAACTGGAAAAGATTAGACACTTGAAGAGAGGTGCTGTGTCAAAATCTGGCAGCCTTTTCTTTCATATGTTGACTCCCTTGACCTGCAGCCTCCAGAGGCTTCATAATCCAGTAACTGCCATGGTGTAGCCTATAGCCTGGTGATATTGATCCTTGACCTTATCCTTTACACACTTGTTCTTGACCTAAGACCATAACCCTTTTTGCTTTTTTTATGGTTGTTGTTGCTGTTTTGTCTTGTTTGTTTTTTTGTCACCTGTATAGTTATAGTTCAGCTTAACTTCTTTTATTGATTAGCACAGCCTAAGCAGGGTGGGTGGGTGGGTGGGAGGGGAGGATGTGGGTGTGGTTTATAATTGTCTCTTTATTGACATGTCTTTATTATTATTTTTTTTTAATTAGACTAGTATTGTAAATCTAAACAGCATATATGTAAACTATTAAATACATATTATAATTACAGATCCATTTCTTGCATGGATTTTGTAACTGTAAAAGTCTAAATAAACCAAAAAAGAAGCACCCGTGGATGGCTCCAAATTCTCGACCCTCTCGTTTTTTGTTTCTGCCACTACTAGAAATGCCAATGTAGCTGTAGCTCACTATCACCATCCGCACTAATATTTTAAAACGCTACAAATGATATCCAGCTAAAAAAAAAAAGTCTGAACGAATGTACAGAGAGTCGTTGAATACACCATCTCGCCTGACCGCATTTGTGTAACCTGGCAAATTTCTGAACAGCATCGCAGAACACAACGCATTTCAACTAGTAGCAGGTTTCAACTTGTCTTGTTGCGAATCTTTGGTCTGAACTGGGCGTTGGAGATTGGCAGAAAAAAACAAAAACAAGTTAGTCTAGTCTGCGTGACACACACACACACACACACACGCACGCACGTTAAATAGAGTAGTAAATATTTGTAGTGAGTCACGGAGAGCTGAGCCTAAAACAAGGTGTTGGAGATTCAGCTTCTGATTCTTGACCTGAAGCTCAATTATTACATCCCTCCAAATACTACTTGGCTCCATGCAAGTAGTGACTAAAGCAGCAACACTTACAGAAACTCTGCATTATGTTTATCAGATATGCAACAAGACACACTAAAAAGGATTGGTGCTATTTAGGTTTTACCACAGGGCCGATTGTTTGACCTGTGGTATTGCTCGCAGCTTTCTTGAGAACTACTGTAACCTGAAATTACTTTCAGGATGCCCGCAAAGCAACAAATGTGTGTATACTACCGACTTACTGTGTAACGCTACTTCAGAAGAAAACATTGCACAACTACATGTTCCTGACACAGATATGTTCCTGGTTACGATGCAGATCCAGATATTAGTCACAAAACAGCACAAGAAAAATATGACGCATTATTATTCATTCAACCATCTAGCATTCTATTAGAGTTGAAAGCTCCATCTTGAACAGATGTCAAGTACATTGCGCTAAAAACCAAAAGTTTTGTCATTTTAGTCAAACTGATTTCACAGTGATATATCTCATCTCTCTCATATCATTTTCTGATGAAAAACACACTTCACCTCAACTGACTTTAGCGGTATAGATAACAGACACTCCACTGTCCGGTTATCGCAGTCATGTGAACCAAGCACAGACACAACATTGCCTCATTCACGGACTTATGCGCCGCTGCAGAATTAAACTGCCAATTAGATGAATTACTTTATTAAATCGAAGGTGCTGGAGTAGTTCCGGATCGTTTTGGGCCCCCTTTAATCCCTAGTTGAATGATTATGAATGCAGCTTACTCCAAGTCAGTTTAATTAATACCTCAAGTGGAGGTATTAATTTCCAAACATCTCTAAGCTCTCCTATCAAATAAAGGCCTAAATTGCCCCCAAAAAAAATGTATAAAAAATGTAATGTCAGTTCTGGAGAGAAACATTTCAGTCGGGTACTGCAGCGGTTAAAAGCTAAGTACTGTCGTCTCACCTATGCTGGCGGCAGACGTGTCACCTATAGATGGGTCCAGCTTAATGTCCCCCGGCTCGACCTGCAGAGGGCTACTCATGTCAGTCAGTAAAGGGCCATTAAGGGGGGTGGCGGGGAAGTCATCTGGCTGGGAGAGGTCAGCCAGCGACAGCAGGCCGTCGTGCTTCATTGTGGTGCTTCCACTGCTCTCCTCAACCAAGCAGTCCAGCTGCAGCTCAGAGGCCCCGTCAAACACCTTACTCTCATCTGATAGAGACAAAAACACATTCACATTAACAATAAATAAATAAATAAATCACACCAGCCAACTTGTACCATCATTCAAGCCCTTGTTTCAGCTTGTCTTTATCCCAGGTGTCCGCAATAAATGTTGACGTTCATCAGCCAAAAGCTGGTACATCAGAAACACACATTCAATATAATGCAAAACTGATGGTTTGGTGAAGCTTATAATACTAAATTTGGTAACACTTTACTTGAAGGTATCTAAATAAGAGTGACATGACACTGTCATACATGACTAAAACCGAAAGATGTTTTATGCCATTAATGTTTATGACATATTCATGACAGTGTCATGTCACTCTTATGTAGAGACCTTCAAGTAAAGTCATACCTGCAAACTCAGAAGGGCTGTAAAAGGTGACACATCTCTTCTTCTTCCCCTCATCCCACTCACCCCCTCAGTTCCCTCGAACGTCAGTTTTCGGAGCATCAGAGAGAAGCGAAGGCATTTAAGTGGCACCTACTTAAGGCACCGAAATCCAGGTCCGGTAGATAAATCATTAAGGCACCGGTGCCGTATAAAAATTCTTCGGATCTACACGTTTCACGTGGATGACATTTTCCCCATTCAAAATAGCGATTCACGGCGAAAAGCAACTAGTTTGCAGGTATGAAAGTGCAACCTGAAATTTCTGCTGAAATTGCGCTTTTGTTTGAGTTTCAGCAGACATCCAATGCATGAACTTGGTTTTTACTATAAATCTAAATAGATGATGGAATAAAAAGGCCAGGCTGGATAGCCAATTCCAGAGCATACAACAAGAAAATTGTACCAACTCGCTGGCACAGTAAAACAGAGCTTTACTGAGAGAACTGAAGCCTGTCCAGTTTGATCTCATACATTTAATAAGACTAATACAGTGATTCCTCTTACCATGACCAACATCTGGGATATCAGTCACAGACAACGTGGACATCTTCTGCACAGCAGCTTGTCATTACGAAATCCACTTGTACCTGTGCAATTCAAATAACAATCACACTCAATGACGATGGCAATTTTACAAGCATAACCAAAAAAACAGACATACGTATTGAAGTGTGAAAAACGGAAAGGGATTTAAGCCTGCTGACACTGTATACCTGTACACATTAAAACGAGGGATGTGGTTATAGTACATCAATGGCAGGGCGATCATAATCACACGCAGTTCTTCGAAAGATCTGAATGTGAAATGTCTTCATCAGTCAACCAAGATCCTGCCTAAAATGTGTGCACAGGCAAGCCAACTGGCTGTAAAAGCAGAAATGAAAGTTTGTCATGTGCCACATATGGGTGCATTTCAGGAAACTGATTCAGCAGACACACACGCAGGATTTGGGCTATTCTTAACCAGCCTGTAAGAATAAATCCGCGGTTTAAAAGTATAGGCTTTCTGCAATTTATTGTGACAAATTAAAATAACTCATTCAAAAGATGTACTTTTTTAATGTGATATATAATAAAGCGCTGTACTTCACACCCATTTCATGACAAATTCATGACTAGTATATAAATTATGGTAGCGATTTCTACAACTTACTCTCAGTCGCTGTGACAAAACATAAGTATTAAAATAAAAGTATTAGAACAAAAAGTCTAGGGCTGACCCACATGATTCAAAGCTTCGACCGTTGCAGTTATTACATATGTGTGTATTCAAATATATTTAAATATGTCTCACTGAAGCTTCAAAGCCCCAAAAATGGTGTATGAGACAGCCCTAAGACAGTCACAACAAAGACTATGAAGTTAGGTCAAGTTCAACACTCAACAGACAAAGGAAAATGATGGAACTATTTTGATTAAATACAACTGTCGCAAATCCCAAAACTCTGTAAGTTGGGTTCACTAAAATACTACGGCAGCACGATATGAGTAAAAATATGCGAACTGCTATAACGCCGTTGAATATCGCGATAACGATAACTTAAAAAAAAAAAAAAGGAAAAAAAGAACATTTTAAAGTGCAGTTTTTCGCGATATGTCGCAGCCTTCTGCGATGTTAATTGCGCCAGTTGATATTGCGATGACGAAAAAAAAAAAAAAAGTATATATTGTGCAGCCCCATAGAATATGAAAAAGGAAAAACCATAATAGAAACATGAAAAAAGCCACGATAGCGGTGACAACAGTTATTTTACCAAGTACCATTTTAAGTACCATACCATAGTACACTAGTAAGGAGGTTATTGTTGCAGCAGTTCAAGATAAAAGCGTTCACACAAGAGGTAATAATAAAGGCAACATTTGTTGGAGTAAAGATGCCTTGGTGGCTTTGGGCTTCTTTTATATGACTGTTTTTTTTTTTAAATAATAGCTTATATTTTTCTACTAAAAAGAACTTGACCATTACACAGCAATTTTGCTATAGATAACATCAGTTGATGCCTAAATAAAAACAAAAAAAGACAACATTTTGTGGCCGGGTTGGCTCAGTTGGTAGAGCAGGCGCACATATGCCGAGAGGTTTATGCCTCGACGCAGAGGTCCAGGGTTCGAATCCGACCTGTGACAATTTCCTGCATGTCTTCCCCCTCTCTCTCTCTCCCCTTTCTCACCTAGCTGTCCTATCGAATAAAGGCAGAAAAAGCCCAAAAAATTATAATAATAAAAAAAGACAACATTTTGTTACTTAGCTCAAATTAATTTGCAACAGTGCTGTGACCAGCATAGGGGCGGACTGACCTTACCTCTGAAGTTGATGTCTTATTTATCGTCTACCCATCCTGGCCATGTGAGTCCACAACCTCATTCTGTCGATATTCCTGAGTTGATGGAGTATTTGCTTTCGTGATGAGTCTTGAGGATGCCAAAATCCCAGTGAGTTATTGGGCAGAAGTTTAACGACTCGATATCTTGAAGACAGCGAGTAGGGAAGAAGACAAGTCCTTTTCTACAATGCCCAATGGGAGACAGGAGGGAAGACAGAGAGAGTAAGAGAGAGAGACAGAGAGAGAGAGAGGGAGGGAGAAAGAGGGAACACAAGAGGTTACTATTGGTCATTTGCATTGCTCTTAAATCCCCACAGGGCTGTGGTGCCTCAGCCTTTTTCCCTTTATGAGCATTTAAGCAGCCCATTTTACTAAAACAGCCTCATTGCACACAGACACCTAGGGATGACCCCGTCTTTTCCAGTATTGTGGCCCTCTGCCTCAGAATCTGTAAAGGTTGTTACCACTCAAAGCCTTTCTCACATAAATGTCACACACAGAGCATAAAGAGAAAATTCACACAAAAAAAACAATATTACATCTAGCTAAACTTAGAACAATGTCTAATATTAACATATTGAGAAACCACAAATCAAGAAATGCCAAATGCCATGTCGGCATAGTGGATCTTAAGTCTAAGCTGGTTTCCTTTCTGTTAAAACAAGATCTGAAATCTGCTTTACAGACAATAGATCTGGTCATTAAATGATATCAAGTTTTATTGGGTGAATTCACATTCTTTGGTTGTAAAACATTTCTACTTTGCCTGTAACCTCATGTCATCCCCACACTGATCTGTCTGCACAAGTCCAATGTCCCCTGCATCTTATCAGCCAGTCACCTTTGTCCATGAACATGTTTTCATAGAGTGCTGGAAATGAAATGAATACACCAACAAAATCAATAAAGCACTGAATACCATTAAAGCTTCTTTCTTTTTTCTGTGTCCTTATATTACACGTCAACTCACGAAACCTCAGTTTGCTCCACGATAAACAATTGTGTAATTCGACTCGATTTTGTAACGTCAAGAAAGTATCTTGCTGCAAATTAGACTGCTTATTACACAGCCAATGTAAATATAAGTGAGGTGCGATCAAACTAGTGCTGAAACAATGACTCAATCAGCAACAATTTAGATAATCAATTACTAATTTTCAAGGCATAACTACTTAAAAAAAAAAAAAATGTACTGGTTCCAGCTCCTAAAATGAGAATATTTGCTGGTGTTCTTAGTCTTCTATGATTGTTTTGGACTCCTGGTTGGACAAAATAAGTAATTCTAATATATGTATTTTTTACAAATATCTCACATGTTATAGACCAAACAATGTACCGTTGCAGTTCTATTAGCAACACTGTGCTGACGGCATTGACAAAGCCTGTAAAAATTGCAATGCATCAATTGGTCACCGTCAGCAACAATGTTGGCGGGTTGTGAGAAAGCTGTGCTTATACTGTAAGTGTACAAATACAGTCAGCATGACTGACCGGGAAATGTCCTTTTCTAAAAGTCTCAAGAGTGCCAACGGATGTAACCCTCTCCGGTGAAGCAAAAATGGACTACATTACTCAGCAACAACTTGGAGTGAAAAGCAAAGAGTCAGTGCTTTCAGGAGTCACAGGCCCCAAAACGAATTCAAGTTCCCACACTGATGGAAGAAGAAGTACATTTAGTGATTCCGGGTCTTGCAGACCCACCCAGATATTTTCACTTCTTCTGAAAAGAGAGCTCTGCTCAGGTTAACACTGGGTGGAGCTGTGCTGGGAATTAGGTGAGGTCACCAGACTAATAAAAATGATAAAGATGCAGGACATACAGCTAACAGATGTCTGTAAGTTTGTAAGTTACACGCCCACACAGAAGACTAGCTAGCTAATCAGACAAAATAAGTGAAACCACCTGTGTAAGTGGACCAGGGGTATTTAGAGGCTTTCAGTTAAGTCTTTGTTTTTAGACATATGCACGTTGCAGCCTCAGATAGTTAATATCTATCAAAGGACAAGAAGTAAGACCAAACTGTCAAGCTAAATTAGCAATTAACGTTAACACCAGGGGATAACTTAGCTACGGTAACGTTAGTTAAGCCAGTGTCCGTTAATTGTCATGTAATGTAAAAACTTGAAAGAGCATGTGGCAATTTAAAACCAACACATTTGACAAGCTTCGTGTTAACACTGCTGATACTTGCTTGCAGTTTGAACACAGACTTGCGGCTAACATTAGCCAAGTTGGTTCGTTAACGTTAACTGGTAGACAAACAAATGTAGCTAGCCACTTAACGTTAGCTACATGTCGGCGTGTAAACATTAGCTTGCGTTAACCATATTTTCATGTAAAGTTACCATTGGTCAACGTTAACTCGCTAGCCTTCGAACATTGTTTGGATAAAACTGTAAAACTGGATGTTTACGTGAGATTAGCTTTATAGGCAATCCAAACAAGGCCAATCGCGTTAGTTAGCCTAACGCACTCCAAAGCAACTCTCTTTTCTTTTTTTTAACAGGTCCAACTTAACGTTAGCTAGCTTCACATCACGGCTACCACAAAGAAGAAGACATGAATTACCATCACACATGGCAAAATGTGTTGACTTGACGAGTGTTCAACTACTTGTTAGTTGGGGTATGCCACTCCGTCCGTTTGTGGCTGTTGACAGCAGCTTTGACAACCGAACTTAGCACGTTAGCTCACTAGCTAGCGTAATCATCATGTGATTCAGCCTCAGCGGCTCGGCTGCTGGGTGGGCTGGCGCAGCAGGGAACACATTGCATCAGGCTCAGAGTCACAACCATTTAGTGCCCAGTGTACAGTCTTACAGGCAGCTGGCAGTGGTGCAATGTTGAAAGAACAGACCAAGAGAGATGTAGTTGAAAGATAATAAACTTGTATTGAACATGTGCAGATTCTAAGAGATTTATAGATGTGTTACAATAGAAAGTAATCTAGTGATGGGCGAATGAAGCCTCATGAAGGTTTGGGGCTTTCTTTCTAATTTGTGCCAAAAAAGATTCCAAGCTTTGGTATGGGGCTTCAAACATAGGGACATCTGGTGGCTTGCAAAACGTATAGCAGCCATGCACTACAACCACAACGTCTCTCTGATTTGAATAGTTTGTCTCATATGTGCAATAAAAGTTCAACTGGCAAGCCTGCGTGTTATTAAATCTGTAATACTGTAGGTAGTCATCAAGTGCTGCATTAAATGTAGTTAAAGTAATTGTTTTAATGCATTAGGCCTATCCAAAAAGCCTACACATTTTTACTGACACAAAACCTTAATACTCAGTGTCTCTGTGGGCATGGTCCATGGATCACGTGTTTTAACTTCATTGCTATTTATGTGGCATTTCATATGAATTGTGATGGGATTGGAGGATATTCATTAAATTAGCTTGTTGTTGTATTGCATTTTGTTGTGTATTGAGTTACGGCTTAACCACTAGAGGGCGCTGTAGTCCACAATACATTGTACTGGATGTTGGTAAGAACCGTGAAGAAGAAAGAAGGGAGTTTACAAAAGTTGATGCTAGCTTGACGGTCTCGTCTGTTCTGGAGTGAATAATACTGAGACATAACAAATTGGCGACGAGAATGGCGACTACCGGTGTGCCTCTTCCTGCGTTGTTCTTACCATGCGCCGGACAACCTATTCCGTTCGATATGTGGATGAAAATGTTCGGGAATTACCTGCTCGCTATTCACGCGGAGGGGGACGACTGGCCAGACACGAGGAAACGTGCAATTCTCCTACACTGCCTGGGCACCGAAGGCCAACGTGTTACACACTACGTGATACACTCACGAATGTAGGTACAACCTATGATTCTGCAGTGGATGCACTGCATGCACACTTCAGTCCAGCAATAAATGTTGTGTTGGAACGACACAAGTTCAGACAGAGAGTACAGAGACCGCATGAGACTGTAGCCGAGTATGTGGGCGCGTTACGTGAGTTAGCTACAACGTGTGGATTTGCTGGGAACACAGATGGAATGATACGGGACCAATTGATTGAGCATGCTAGCTGTGTGAAGATACGTGAGAAAACGGTTAGTACAAACCGAGACAGATCTCACTCTGGATAAAGCAGTAAAGTTGGCGTGTCAAGTGGAAGCAGCTATCGGACACGCCCAGACTCTAGCTTCGGAGCCGCATGCTCCAGTGCACGTGGTGAAGGTGAGACCAAAACGCCCATTCAGAAACCGAACAAAGAGCAGTCACCCCATCGAGCCTGCAGCAGCACTGAAACAGGATCAAAGCTGTTTTAGATGTGGATCAGCAGCTCACCTGGCAAATGCCCAGGACTGCCCTGCAAGGAAAGTGACTCGCCAAAACTGCAATAAGGTCGGACACTTTGCCCGTGTATGTACTGTAAGTCCAAGCAAACCACGGCCAAGGTAGGAGAAGTGGTTATTCTGGAAATGAATACAGTACGAATGATAGAAAATGGACAACTGGATGACAAAATTACATGCACAGTAGCCATAAATACAAAGGCAACTTCCCGTACTGTGGAGCTAGTGGTGGATACGGGATCGGCTGTGTCAATCATTCCTGAGCACTTCTATAGGGCGAACTTCAGTGGTGTGCCGCTTGCTGAACCAGAAAAAAGGTTAGTGACTTACACCAAATCTGATGTTCCAGTGCTGGGTTGCCTGCCAGCTACAGTGAGGTATGCAACCATTACAGTACCAGCTACACTGTACGTCGTGAAGACAGGCACAGCTCTGCTCGGAGTGGACTTGTTCAGGGCACTGAGACGTTCTATTGACAACATGGTGCTCTCACCTGCGGGCCCAGTGACAGAGATCAGAGAGATCATCGCGCGGATCGGTGACTGGAGAGAAGTTAGGTCTTGCTAAAGGTTTCATTCACCGTGTGAAAGTTAGGGAAGACGTCCAGCCTGTTCAACAAAAGCTGCGGAGACTCCCACTCTCTGTTAAATTGAATTGGAGAGACTGTTAGAAATGGATGTGATAGAGAGGATTGACGCATCTCCATGGGTATCACCCATCGTTGTCACACGACGAAAGAATGGTTCAGTGAGAATGTGTGTGGACTTACGTGAACCAAACAAGGCTGTAGTGATGGACAGTCACCCACTTCCTCATATGGATGATCTCTTCTCTGAAATGCGTGGAGCCACTGTGTTCTCAACCATTGATTTGGCAAATGCGTATCATCAGGTGTTACTGGCAGAGGAAAGCAGAGATATGACTGCATTCATAACTCACGAAGGGCTCTTCAGGTTTCGTCGGGTTCCATGTGGGCTGTGTTCTGCCCCAAGTGCGTTCTCCAAGATGATGTCTCTGGTGCTGAAAGACCTCAAGGGGGTCCAGAACTACCTAGATGATGTCATAGTCTATGGCACAGAAAAGGAGGAGCATGATCGTAACCTGCTGATGGTGCTTGCTGCGCTAAAGAAAGCTGGCCTCCAGCGCAACTATGAAAAATGCCACTTCAACCAGACCAGCCTACGGTTCCTTGGACACACCGTCTCAGCCCAGGGTTTGCTGCCAGACACAGATCACCTCAAGGCTATTACAGCTGCTCCAGCGCCTAGCGACGCCACCACACTGCGCTCATTCCTGGGGCTCACAGCATGGTATGCAAAATTTGTGCAGAACTATGCATCTCTGGTAGAGCCCATGCGAGACTGCCTGCGTGGCGACACATTTCAGTGGACAGCAGCAGCACAGTCCAGCTTTGACACGGTCAAGACTCGCATTGTAACCAGTTCAGCGCTATCAGTCTTTGACCCCAGCCTTCCTACAATTGTGTCTACAGACGCTTCGGATTATGGTCTGGGGGCCGTACTGACACAAATGCACCCTGATAACACTGAGCGCACAGTTGCTTTTGCCTCACGTTCACTTACCCCTGCTGAACGGAAATACTCCATTGTAGTAAAGGAAGCGTTAGCCTGTGTGTGGGCAGCGGAAAAGTGGAGGACTTTCTTATTACACTGCGTGCAGATCACCAGGCTCTGACCACACTGCTACACACAAAAGGACTTGGACGCGCAGGGATGCGTATTGCCCGGTGGTCAGACAGACTTCTGTGCTTCACGTATGACGTATGGTGTATCGTGCAGGAGCACAAAACTATGCTGCTGACTGTCTCTCCCGTCTGCCTCTCCCATCAGAAGAGAATGCAGAGCCAGTGACTGAGCCTGAACTTGTAGCTCTGCTGGACACAGAACTGAAAGCTCTCTCTGTGAAGGACTTCGTGGTGGCATGTGAGGCATGCCCACAGCTTACTGCCATCAGGGCACAGATGAAAAAGGGGTGGCCTAAAACAGCAAAGTCCCTACCGGCAGTGCTCAAACCCTACTTTGCTACTAGAGATGAACTCTCAGTCCAAGATGTGACAATATACAGGGGCCCTCACCGACGGCTAGTGCCTGTGGCCCTGAGAAGACAGCTGGTGGACTTGGCACATGAAACCCACCAGGGTGTTGTGCGCACCAAGCAGAGGCTACGTGACTTATACTGGTGGCCCGGCATGGACATGTCGGTGCAGGAGAGCATTAGTGCATGTGTGACATGCCAGATGAATGATAAAATCACAACCCCGGCTGTCACTACCTTCCTGTCTACTGTGTTTGCCCGCTTCGGCAACCCCCACAGAACTCGTTAGTGATAATGGGACACAGTTCACCTCGAACGAGTTCGCAGAATTTCTGGCAGCGAGGGACATTACACACAGGAAAGTGTCTTTGTATTATCCACAAGCAAACGGAGCCATTGAACGCTGGAATCGCGTTCTCAAAGAGTCACTTCTTACTGCCGAGCAAGAGAGGAAACCATGGAAACCATTTATACAGGACTTCTTGCTCACGTACCGTGCAACTCCACACAGTGCGACAGGAGTGTCACCATACAAACTCATGTTCAACAGGCAAATGCGCACAAAGGTGAACATCGGTCCAGCAAGCAAATCTACTCTGCTGACAGAGAAGCAACTGCGCAACCGTGTCACCTCTAAACAAAAGGCATCAAAAGATTACACAGATGTCAGGAGAGGTGCCCAGGTACCAAAGATCAAAGAGGGAAGCATAGTAAGAGTACGGAAAGAGTACTGGAAGATGGACGCACCTGGAATGCTACTCATCTCTCGCTAGTCCCTGACAGTGTAACGGACACCATTGACCGTTCTGTTCCAGTACCTGTGCCGGAACCTGCACAAATGCTGGATGTTCCAGTACCTGAGTTGGGACCTGCACAATGGCTGGATGGGGACATGCGGATGTCTGCCAGGGTCAGGAAGAAGCCGGCATGGCTTAGTGATTATGTACATTAATTGGTAGTTATGGTAGGTGAAAAAAAAACAAACATTGAAAATATCTGAATGCTGTTTTGCTAGTGAAACGGTTTGCTTAATTTCACTTATGTTTAAAAATTCTGTTAGAAGTTTGATAAATGTAATGTTGCATGCTATAACAGTTAAATTGATACTATTATTGGAAAGAAGAGGATGCTAATGTTAAGAAAAAAAAAAAAAAAAAAAACTTAAGTTTGCATTATATTACAGCTGAGGTCTAGGTGAGTTCAGAGGCGGCTTACTCATTTTTATTTTACCTGGTAAGCTTCCTAAACAAGAGGGGAAATATGTTGTGTATTGAGTTACGGCTTAACCACTAGGGGGCGCTGTAGTCCACAATACGTTGTACTGGATGTTGGTAAGAACCGTAAAGAAGAAGAAGAAGAAAAATAAAGAAGGGAGTTTACCAAGGGGGTAAGCTTCGCTTCAGAACTCGAGCCATCTATGGCGCCATTTTGTTGCTAACTGGCCATCACCTCCTGTTAGCATTCCGCTGACTGCCATTTTTTTTTACGTCACTTGACTGCGAATAACTTTACATCAGAAATGTTTGAAGACTCTATTTGTCCATTGTTTAGTTCCAAAGAAACACGACAATGTATAAAAGGCTTCATTACCTTGTACCTCACGTTATGGCTCCGTAGCAGACGGTTTTGTAAATATAAGCTAACGATTGTGTCATAACCAAGTGACTTACCGTCGCATAGTAGAGGAATTACAGTACAGTACAGGAGAAGCTCGCAGGCAGTTTCGACTTACATGAGCTGTTTAGGTTTAATTACTAATGTTAACTAGCATGTTAGTTAGCAATAATTAGCCTGTGCCCATGTTATCTCCTTACATACACCTACACTCTCCGTATCTGTAAGATTGGGAATGATTGAGATTTATCTTGGCACAGCTACCAGAAGACTTCCAACTTTCAGACACGTTGCTCACGTCACATTCTCTCAGTTGGAGGCTGCGCAGTAAAGCTGGCCATCACCGGAAAAGTGCTTCTAATAGCCTTCACTGGTCTCCGTCCAGAGCAACGGGGTCTATTGGTCCATTATATACTGTCTATGGAGTTTACAAAAGTTGATGCTAGCTTGACGGCCTCGTCTGTTCTGGAGTGAATAATGAGACATAACACATTTGTACTTGGTGCAGGGGGAAATGTTCTCATACTTAACATGATGTCTTTAGTGTACATCGCGAGATTTCTCAGTTCTATTTAGTATTAACATAGTTTAGCAGCAAAACTTACAAAACAGAAAGACTGATAAATGATTGGGAATATACTGTATTACACTGATTGATGTCATATGCATACCAGCGGTAGCACAATCACTCCAATCCCTCACTTAAGGAAATGTAGCAGTAGGCTACCTCATTGTGCAAATATTTAATTACAAGTAATAATAATAATAATAATAACACATTTATTTTAAACTGTTAAGTAGGCCTAAAGGGGTAAAGAGTAGCCTATTGTCATCAAAATGCACTAAAAAAGTAATAATACAAAGAATAATGTCCCCTGTCAGTGTTCTTGTATTACTGGATTATTATTTTCATATATTGGGTAGTTTCATCTACAACAATGTATCAATCATATACATTATTTTAATGTTCTGTATGTAGAGTATGCTATTAGTGTGTACGATATAGCTGTTAAACATGATAATACACAAAGTACAATTAAGTGCATGGAAATTGTACTTTAGCACAGCACTGAGTGAATATACTTGCCTGCATGCTAGCAGCCCCTTTTTATTTCGCCTTTGCTGTGTACCACTTGGCATGGTTCCATTACCTTTGGAACACTGATCCCAATTAACAGCTCCACATCAGCATCAATTACCGGAATTTCCACAGAGCTTAAGTGTGGCCAAGCACTTAACTCTTTCTGTCGTGGAATGTTGTCACAAATCACAGGCATCTTACACTGGGTGTACACTTCAGGCAATTCAAAGTAGGCGTTACCATTAAGGGCAGTGCAGCTATCTCCAGTCCTGAGATAACATAACTGTCGACAAACTTTTCTTGATTCTTGCTCTGGGGGGAATTACTGGAATTGTTGGGTCTTTGTAAATTATAGAGTGTGGTCTAGATTTACTCTATCTATAAAGTGTCTTGAGATAACTCTTGTTATGATTTGATACTATAATTGAATTGAATTGATTCATATTCCTTAGCAGGATTTTGGCACTCCTTCCTCTGACCTTTAGCTCCCTCATGAGTTGCTCAGAGCAGAAAGTGGCTGTGCTGCCAGGATCTAAAAATGCGTATGTGGTTAGCATTTTGCTGCCTTTCTTAGCCTTTATCTGTACAGGCACAATTGCCAAGACACCGTCCTGTGCTCCAGCACCTATATGGCCACATGTATTGGGAGAAACTGCATGACTGTTTCCTGATATGTCCTGCTGTGTGTCCTCTGAATTGTTTTTCTTCTCTTTCGAATGGATGTGAAGGATGGTAGGATGTTTCAGATTACACAATTTGCAAGACAGTCCTTGCTCATGTGTCCAACAGATAAACACCCAAAACAAACACCTTTCTCCTTCAAGAAGATAGTCTTTTTTTACTGTTTAACTTCTCCATTTTGGGACACAAATCCAATTTGTGACCCTCTTCAGACAAGACACCCTTGTTGGTTTATCAGGTAAGTTTCTCTCATTTTGCATTTGAGTCACAGGTTGAGAATTGACAGCTGCCACAGAAGTAGCGAAACCGCTGCCTTTTCCTTTAAAGCAGACTTGTGAGACTTTGTTTCCTTCTTTATACTATATAATGTTTCCGAAGAGTGGATTGAAAGCAATAGGCACTTGCCTTTCAATTAAGTTGACACTATCACTGAAACCTGCAGCTCATAAGCAGTGTTTCTCCATTTTCTCCTCAATTGATATAGTAGCTTCAAGACAATAGCACGCAGGTTGGATGGCATATTCATCTCTGACATGTAGCTGATGTCCTCCATAGCATTTACAGCAGACACTTATAAACAAAGCAAAAGCTTGCAAAGCTTCAATGTCTTCTGATTTTACCAAGATCTTTCTCCATGTATGCAGTGGCTATTTTTTGCTCATTTCCAAAGCGTTCTTGTAAGATGGTCCTTGCTCTTTGGTACACTGCTCGCAGCCTTTCCTTCCACTCTATGCTCATATGCTCTGATAAATGTGCTGTACTCGAGAGGATCTCCATCAAAGGTCGGTATATCCCTTGGAGGTAATAATAATGAAGAATGTCGTTGCACTAATAGAGCTGTTATTTCATTTTGTCGTTTCATGACGGAAAGAAGATTGCCTTTGTCCACATTAGTTTGTATCAGGTCAACACGTTGAATGGGTTCCTTTATGTGATGTGTAGCATGATATGTTTCCTGAAATCTTTGAGGCATCCTTGGTTGGGGATTGAGAGCATGAGCTTTTGGTCTAACATGCTCTGAAAATGTTTCCTTGTGTCATGCTCCCATTGATATGGCAGTTTTGTCACCTCCTGTTGGTGGAAGATTCAACTGATGATTGGGAGTATTTAGGCTGTGCCTCCTTTAGAACTGCAGCATTGCTGCCTCCTGTTGGTGGATGATTGAGCTGATTGTTTGAATATTTTTTTAATATTTTTTTTAATTTAACCTTCATTTAACCAGGTAGGCCGTTGTATTGAGAACAGGTTCTCATTTGCAACGGCGACCTGGCCAAGAAAAGTATAAGCGTGCAAGACAACATACAGTTTCACATTCAATACAATACAAGAAATTAGAATACAATAGGCTCCATAAAGTGCAGATTAAGTAGGCATTACAAAGCCGGCGCAAAGTGAGGATATGCGAAAGTGATATGGTAATAACACAATATACGTGAATAGAGTCTATATCACTGCTGAGATGTAGTAATGAGTCAAAATACAGTTAGTGCAAATTGTGGTTTAGTTAGCGATGTAGATCAGTAATAACACAGTAAACATGAATAGACAGTCTATATAAATGCTGAAAGTAGTAAAGAGTCAATGTACAGTTAGTGCAAAGTGTGGTCTCATATAGTGATGTAGATCAGTAGATGTACAAAACTGTATGACATCAAAGGTGGGAAGAATAACAGTTGAGCATGCCAGGGCAGATGAATAGTGCAAAAGAGCGTAAACAGATATGATAGCAGTGCAGGTGAAGATGTGTAACTATGCAATGGGGTATGACAGAGGTAATGGATTAAGGGTGCACAAAACAGTGCATGAATGATGGAGAACAGTTAGCACGTAGTGATCGGACAGGAGCTCAGACAGACGTACTTTAAAGGCAGTAAGTGGGATAAGGGTTTTGATTTTCAGGGTTTTTTTTGTGGTTCATTCCAACCATTTAGTTTTGACATTTCATCCTCAGTAAGGTGTTCATTTTAGGACATCCAGAGATGTCCGACTCAGGTGTCAGACTCAAACGAAAAGGCATCAGGTCTCGAATGAAAAGGCATCCGGACACAGGCGAATCGACATCGGAGTAGCCTTAAAAGTCATCTTTAGACAAAACAGCATTAGGTCTTGGGAAAAATCAAGTCTGTGAAAGTCAAGTGTCGGACCAAAAAGCGCAACGTCTCAGAAAAATCTCCCTCAGCTGAAACTTCTTCAAACCAAACGGCCTCAGCGTCAGAAAAACCTCTGTCAGCCTCAGACAAAACTTTGTCAGAAAAAAAGTTGTCAGAGATAACGTTGCCCAGCTTTCTTAATTAGCTAAAGTAGATATTTTAATTTCTCATTTAGAGCAGACACTCACGGGGAATCCGAGGGTTTATGTTATACAAGACTGCATTACAGAGCATTTTAATATGTCAGCATGGCAATATCTAAAAACATCTCATTTAAAGCTCACTTGTCAGGTGACTGTCTCTCCAGGCAAGCACAGAGAATATGGTCTGATCTATCTTGATTCTCCATACCAGATGAGCTCTTATCTTATGGCAGAAGAAATAGGGTACCCCAATCTGAACTAAATATTTCTAGTTTTGCAATAGCTTCATGTTTATAGGTTGCTCTTGTCACTGTTTGTGAAAGATGAACAATAGATTGTGGCTGTGTGATGTGCTTCAGTCTGGCTACATATCACTTTGTTTATGTTTTTGTTTTATTGTATGATAAAACAATATGTCAAGTGTTATTTGTGAAGCATTTGAACTCGAGGCAAATATCCCTCTGGGGACAATAAAGTATCTCCTGCAAAGTGGTCTCCATGATATGTAAAAATTAATACTTTGTCGTAGGACTATACATATAACACATGTCAGTAGAGCGGTTGCCTGCCAATCGGAAGGTTGGTGGTTCGATCCTTGGCCCTGCAAGTCCCATGTCGAAGTGTCCCTGGGCAAGACACTGAACCCCGAGTTGCGCATCGGAGTGTGAATGTGTGTGACTGATTATGTGATGAGCAGGTGGCACCTTGTACGGCAGCCTCGGTCACAGTGTATGAATGCGTGTGAATGGTGAATGGTTCCTGTACAATGTTAAAGCGCTTTGAGTAGTCGTTGAGACTAGAAAAGCGCTATATAAGAACAGCCCATTTACATTACTCCTGCTTTGAAATCTTGAACCCAGCACATTTTTGAAGGCTTGTCATTTAGCAACAGTAGGTGCTACCAGCTGTTACAGAAAGCTCTGGACCTTAGCTGTCATGTAGATATGGTCTCCAAAGTTTACCCACTGTAAGCACTGTCAAATATGGTAATAATATGTTCACCTATTTAACGATTTGATTTTTAAAATCTGATGACACCAGTGTGTTCACTTGTAGTTCTTCCGGGGTGGGTGGGAGGACATGTTTGACTCCTGTATTTCTGCTGTCTGCCGTGAGTGCGCTGGCCGACCGAGACAACAATACATGAGACAAATACAGTACAGGCCAAAAGTTTGGACACACCTTCTCATTCAAATGCGTTTTCTTTTATTTTCATGACTATTTACATTGTAGATTCTCACTGAAGGCATCAAAACTATGAATGAACACATATGGAATTATGTACTTAACAAAAAAAGTGTGAAATAACTGAAAACATGTCTTATATTTTAGATTCTTCAAAGTAGCCACACTTTGCTTTTTTATTAATAAGGGAACAAATTCCACTAATTAACCCTGACAAAGCACACCTGTGAAGTGAAAACCATTTCAGGTGACTACCTCATGAAGCTCATTGAGAGAACACCAAGGGTTTGCAGCGCCATCAAAAGAATTCACCTTCAGTGAGAATCTACAATGTAAATAGTCATGAAAATAAAGAAACACATTGAATAAGAAGGTGTGTCCAAACTTTTGGCCTGTACTGTACATGAAACTGTATTTTATTATTATCTTTATTGTTTAAATCCTCATATACATTGTTAGACAAAAACATAGATTTTACAAATATTATGTATTTCACTGATTCTTGGGAATTTGGATAAAACAGGTTTTCATTTTGAAAATAAAAAGTTAGTTAAATTACAAAATCTGAAGGTATATCATTGTAGACCAAAGTGTTGGCTGTTCAGCAATGTACTGGTGCAGCCTCCTCGTCTTCTCAGTCTGTCACAAACCGTTTTCCAGACATTACCACGACGGACCTCTACTCTGCCAGAGCACTCATCTTTACCATTAGCCAACCGGACCTCCAAATTTCCTGTAATGTAGAGTAAACTAAAATGATTATATGGTATCAGACATTTCAAATTCATTTTAATGTAGTCAAATATATGACAGATAATGAATCAAAGAAGAACACTATTGAAGTACTTTATTCCTTACATTGCACACTATTCAGATTTTCAACACCATACATTTGAAAAATATGAATATAATAATAATAATTATTATTATTATTATAATTCTAATTATACCTTTTACTTATATAGCGCCTTTCATGAAACCCAAGGACACTTTTTAATAATAATTACATAATTACAGGGGCTATATTAAAGGAGGTTGTAGGCTGTGGTAAAAAGGTGGTGTTTCAGGAGTTTTTTTTTTTAAATGTCCAGGGATGTAGCATTTCGGATATCTGCAGGGAGGGTGTTCCAGAGGGATGGGGCTGCAACACTAAAGGCTCTGTCTCCGAAAGTCTGGTGTGGGGAATGGAGAGCAGGCCAGCGTCTGATAACCGCAGGTTTCTGGGTGGATGGAGCAGGTCGGAGAGGTACTGCGGGTCCAGGGAATGAAGGGATTTGTAGGTGAGGAGGATTTTATATTTGATGCAGGACTTAATTGGGAGCCAGTGAAGGTGGATGAGGGTTGGGGTGATGTGCTGCCACGTCTTGGTGTGGGTGAGGACCCTGGCGGCAGAGTTTTGGACATACTGGAGCCTGTTTAGGGTTTTGCTGGGAACCCCAGACAGAACTCCATTGCAGTAGTCCAAACGGGAGGTAATGAAAGCATGTATGAGGGTTTCCATATAATATAAGAATCTGTGACGTGCTAATAAAACACTAATCAGTAGAAAGACAAGTTACCTGCATCAGTTTTATTCATATTAATTTATTCAAGCATAGCTTTAATACAGCCTTAATAGGCAGAGTGAGACAATCATTTTATTATCACATGACCAAAATTCCATACTGTACATGTAATAACGACTAAACCATCTTCATGAAAACTGAGCAACTCTACTGTTTCTGCGGAGGACCAGAAAATGTGGTTGAAACACCAAGTAAGTGTGAACTTTTCTGTCAGGCCATGTGGCAATATATAGAAACAAGTTTTGTAAAATTAAGCAAAAAAAGCCATAAATGAAATTGACATAGTTATGGAAGCGATATACCGAACAACAAACAAGACTGTATTATCTTTTGTCATTTTTGTATGCTTTTTCTTACCTGTGCAGACAACACCAGCAACTGAGCTTGTGTTGCAAGTTTTGTCTCTAAATGGTCTTTGTGGGGCACTGAATCAGTGTTGACTCCAATCCATTGCATTCAATTTGATCAATCCAGAGCACTCCCACAGTTCATCTCTCGACATACAACATCTGCTTCCTGCATCTCCCATTTGTCATCACAAACTGTTCCCCACTGTCCATCGTGGTAGACTTCCACTCGGCCAGAGCACCGACTAGTCCCGCTCATCAGCCGAAGTAGTTTATTGTCAGATGGAAAAGAAATAAAAGACAATGGCATGTCTGTTCAGAAGCCATCCAAAAGTAACCAGATGACGTTCAACACAAAATTACTGACTGATGACTTACTTGTACAGACAACAGTAGCATCGACACAGCTTTCCTTGAATTCCTGAAGTCTGCACTGTGAGAGAGAGCTCTCATTCCCAAAGCACTTGGGTTTGACGCCACCCAGGTCATGTGTCTCTCCAAAATATAGCACTTCAACCTGATCGACAGGAGTGCCACAGTTAATCTCTCGGCACACCACGTCAGCATCTGCCTTGGTCCATTCATTACACACTCGTTTACATTTGCCATCATGGTGGACTTCCACTCGACCGCTGCATCGATTGCTTCCGTCGACCACTCTCACATATTCTGCCAAATATGAAGATCGAATTTGAACTAAAATCAACAGAGGTGTCAAAAGTATTCATATTCATTATTCAAGTAGAAGTGTGGATACTAGGGTTTAAAAAGACTTCTGTAGAAGTTGAAGTATCAACTCAAGCTTTTTACTCAAGTAAAAGTGTAAAAGTACTGGTTTCAAAACTACTTAAAGTATAAAAGTAAAATAATGTTCCACATTTTTGGTCTTCATATTAATTGAGCAAGGCACTTGTAATGCAGGGTTTTGTGATTTTTGATTTAATGAGCTTACTCTGTGATTAGAGGTTAGTGGCTAGTTAATGTTTAAAGAAAAAGTTCAATATTTTGGATAATATGCTTACTGGCTTACAGACGGAAAGTTAGATGAGAAGATTGATCACTCATATCCACTGAAAATAAGTCTACAGCCAGGACCCAATTAGCTTAGGCTAGCAGAAACACTGGGAACAGGGATACGGCTGGCCTGGCTTTGATCAAAGGTGACAAACTCCACTTACTGGCACCAAAGCTCAATAATCGGCATACCTATTTGTGTAAAAATGACAATTTGCCTTTTTATGTTTCCCATGTTCCCAGTCTTTATGCTAAGCTAAGATGCTGTAGTCTTAATGGACATATATGAGGGTAGTATCAATTTTATCAACTCTGCGAGAAGACCAATTTCCCAAAGGCAAAAGTCCAACTATTGCTTTAATAAAGGAACAAAATGTGTAATTTGAGTCGTATCCAACCAGTAATTCAACTTTAAATAAAACACAAGTGGGTGTAAAGCAAACATAACTGAGATAAGAATATGCTATAAGAATGAACCCAGTCTTACCTAAACAGACAACCCCCGCATCTTCACTATGGCCACAGTTATTTTCCCCCATTGGTCTGTGTGAGCACTTGAGCATAGAAGGCTCATGACCAGTACATTGAACATCATCCAACCAGATCCTGTTCTGTCCCTCTCCAAAAAAGGCGCCTTTTTTGGCCTCAAGAACTGTCCCACAGTTTAGCTCTCGACACACCATGTCAGCGTTGGCAACGCTCCAGTGATCATCACACACTGTTCCCCAACTGTCACTGTGGTGGACCTCAAGTCTACCAGAGCAACGGGAAGGCCCGACCAGCCTAATTTTGTCACATTCTAGAAATGAAAAATGAAAGCACAATAGCAATGTAGGTTGTGTCACCAAACTCAATAACAAAAAGTCATATTTTATTAGATTGGGTTGTAGAAATCTAAAAATCTAATCAATGTGCATGTGTTTTTTTGGCATCAAATAAATAGAACTTACTAACCTGTAAGCAGTGGTAGACTCAGTAGACCTACAGCATAAACACATAGTAAAATGTTCAGCCCAGAGATTTGTCATTTCAAACAATATTGTACAATGAATGCAGTGTTTAGTGCTGTAATTTATCAAATGTGTCAGGATAGCCCCTTGAGATGTAGCATGAAGTTACAAAAAAACATACCATAAAATTGTCCAACATTAACTTTGTCAAATTGATCAAAGAAAGAACATTTGAAAAACAAAACACTTCTCAATAATAAAGGAATATTCTTTGGATACAACCAATGAGACTTTCACTTCTGTTCAGACTCAGAAAGAGATTTATTGGCAGGTATGTAGCACTTACTAGGAATTTGTCTTGGTTGAAGGTGCATACATAAAAAAAATATAAAATAAACTAACAATACACACACACACACACACACACAATACTATTTAGCATTAATTAGGTTAGTGAATGCATCTTTTGTTATGGTTTTGAGAGCATGCAACCAAACTGTTTGACTCTAAATTGTACTTATATGATTTGATTTAAGAAGTCAAAAGGAAGAAACTCACCTATTGACTTATAAAAACCAAAATGTAGTTTTTCAGCAGTAATGAAGATCATATTGTGTCTTCAAAGTAGATCACATGTTGTCAAGGTACAATAAAAACAAAGTATTGTTAAAAAGTGTGTTACTTTACTGTCTCCGTCTTTGGCAAAGTTGATTTTTAGGAGTTATTTTTTTTGTTTTTGATTTTTACAAACAATCTGCGAAGGTGAATAAGTAGCCCTCTTACCTTTTAAATCCAGCAGGCTATTTGAACTCACAATTCAAAGTAAAAAGCTGATTACATCTGAAACATCCAAAGGCTAGACGCCCCGTGTGCGGATCCAGTAATTGTTATAAATAAAAGAGGCTGCCTGGACTTGGACTGCAACCTGGATGCATGTTGACATTTTGATCAATCATTACAGACAGCGGATTTCATTTTGTTTTACACATCTACATTACTATTTGAAAAATAAATTTATATTCAACAGGGAAACACACCCACATGTAAAATAATGCTGGTAAGCAGTTGTGCATGAATCGCTGATTTATGGACAGAACAAATAAACTGCAAAAAAATAAAGGTAAATGAAAATCAAAAAGGGGAGTTGTTATGAGCGAATGTCAAGAGGTGACCATCGACTCCCAATGCTAACCCACCCACCTGTGCCATCCCACCTCTGGTTAGCATTCACAGCAGTTTTATATTGAATTTGTACATTTGTAGCACAGGCAATTCCCTCCCTTTCTTTAAATTCCAATGAAGTGGTAGCCTTAATAAACAGGCCACTTTGCTGTTTATTTGCTGCGTCTGCACAACATTGTAAGATCTTTAAGAAAGCCTCCACAGAACATATGCCTTGGCGTGAGTACAAAACTATTAAAGAAATACTGTATGTTAAATAAAAAATGACACTATATTTTGAAAAGTTCCCAATGTTGTTGCAGGAATTTCATACATTCAATTTGAAAATATGAATGCAATTCCACATTCAGATTATAAATATGAGCTTTTCGGTTCTTGGCATTAATTATACATTTTCAAATATGAAAAAAACACATTGTTTACATTTTCTGTTGTTTTTAATGCATCAAAACTTAATATGGTCAGTCTTGGTTAATATCGCATTTTTTACTCACAAAAGCCCTGGATTATGCTGCAAAACAATCCAGGACACCTCCAAGCCCAATAATGTAAGAAGCCTCCTCTGTTAGTTAAATGTGCCAAACATTGAGCTTTAAAATGATTTTTTTTGTTGACACAAAATCACTGAAATATCATATTTTACAATTAATTGGCGAACCTTACAAAATGAGTTGAGGACTTGTTCTATCACAAACACTTGATCTGACAGAACCAGTTCTTGTCCCACATCTTATCAACATGGCTCATTGGGAGAGGGAATGGCTACACTTCCCCTTGTCAAAGTGTGAGCCAACATAGTTTCAGATTTGTGAAATCTTTATTATATTTGTGAAAATGCAATAAAGGGGGATTTCAGTTTTTTTTTTCTCCAGATTTGACAAGTCTAGGTATAGTGGTTTTGGATCTGGACCTGGTCTTATGTGGTCTACATAAGAAACAAAACTGTAAAATCTCCCTTAATTGCATTTTCACAAATAGAATAAGGCTTTCACAAATTTGAAACTGTCTTTTTAAGAATCATTAGCCTCTCTGGGATAATTTTGTCCAGATTTGGCAAGTCTGGGTACAGTGGTTTCGGATCTGGACCTGGTCTTATGTGGTCTACATATGAAAAAAAAAAAAACTATAAAATCTCACTTTATTGCATTTTCACACATAGAATAAAGCTTTCACAAATCTAAAACTTTGTTTTTAAGACTCTTTAGCCTCTCTGAGATAATTAAATGCAGATTTGACAAGTCTAGGTGTAGTGGTTTTGGATCTGGACCTGGTCCAGTGTGGTCTACATATGAAAAAAACAGTAAAATCTCCCTTAATTGCATTTTCACAAATAGAATAAAGCTTTCACAAATCTGAAACTGGGTTTTTAACAATCTTTATCCTGTCTTGGATAATTTAGTCCAGATTTGACAAGTATAGGTACAGTGGTTTTGGCTCTGGACCTGGTCTACAAGTTTCCCTTAAATTTCCCCTTAACCCTCTGGTGCATAGCGGTCACTACAGTGGACAGCTGTTTAAAAGTCATTTTCTCCAAAATGCAATAGTTTCTAGGGTGGAATTGCACATCAGCCATTAGAATGCTCTCTGCTGCCCCCCTCCATTGAGGTTTATTCAGTGGTTAGTTGTAACTACAAGGGAACCTCCTCTGAAACCAAGATGGCAGACAGACACTGCTGGAACATCCTGCCAATCCTTCTATACCTGGACAACCCTAGAGGTAAAAAAAAAAAAATTATGATATGCAGGAATACCTAAGGAACAATATTATTTTAGTTTTGAAAATTTTATTTAAAATAAGTAGTAAATTGCAATTAACCATGTGTCCAATGAAGTGGACGTCATTCATTGCTGAGTATATTTTCCAACACAAGTCATGTGGTTGATTCATCTTTTATTATGACTATTTTGGTTGCAATTCAGTGCATTTGGGGTATATTTATCCTGTCCTGTGACTCCCATGACAGTCCTGTGACATGGGAGTCACAGGACAGTGTACAGGACAGTGTCTGACTGTCCCGGGACAGTCATGGAGTCACAGGACAGTCTCTGGGTGTCACAGGACATTGTCTCGGGACACTCCTCAGGACACTACTAACAGGACAGTTTTTGCTGCCACTGCTGCTGGAATAGGGCTATAGAATGTTAAAGTGTGTAAAAGTATGGTTAAGTGCTTTTCAAAGCATAAAATTAAATAATGTTTCATGGATTTATGATAAAACTGAATTTGATCCATTAAGTTTATACTGTTTATTTTGAGTGGTTATGTGCATGTAGTCCAGTGTAGTGAACATGTCTGTAACTTTCTGAAAAAGAAAAAAAAAAAAAAAATCATATTTTTGAAGAAAAAAAAAAGTGAATTTGTTTTTTTAATGCCCTAAGAAGAGTAAAAACACATACAAAAATGTTTTGACTCAGGCTTTCATAAGTCATGCATCAGAGGGTTAACTGCCGAATCGGAAGCTGCGAATCGGATGCCAACTTGGCCATCTGTTAGCACGTATAAAGAATTTCCTTAATTTGCCTCTGGTTCAGCTGCATATGTCACCATTTCACAAAATAACCACACCCCAAACTTCTTCTGGATGCTGTAGCTTGTCATGTTCATTTGACACCATTTCCAACGCTTGCTAGTGCAAATAATGAGGTCCGCCATCGTCTTAAGGTTACTCCTTTATTTCATAATTATGCATTTAATAACATGTAAACTTTACACTACTTCATACACAAGTGCCAGAATGAACCGGAACCAGAGGCTGCTATTACCAGGTGTAAAAAAACAAACATTTTACATTACACCAGAACAAAAAAAGAAAACATGATTCAGAACTAGACCGCATTACCAGGGAAACTGCTGTAGAGTTGAGCACCAAAATAAATTACAACCAAATCAAATTAAATCAAACCCCACTAAAACACTCAATTTAACTACACACCGCACACTAAGTTGCTCTAAACTCACACAAAACAACCATGCAAAATGGTTACTCCACCCTTCAGTTCCGCCCTTCAATACAGCCAGCAGCACAAGATATGGCCCATTCAATGACTTAGTGGGAGCGCAATAAAACTAACACAAGTGGAAAAAAAAAAAACTCCCAATTAAGTCGATTTAAAACAAAAGAAAAAAAACATTAAGATACAAAATAAAAACTTTAAAAGACACATTGCACAAAACAGGACCAATGTAACAAATATACCTTGCTTGACTTAGAAGCACATTCCCCTGAAGACAGGCAGGTGACTGGAATCTATATTTTCAAAGCTTCATGTTAAATTTATAATAAAAACAAGGCTAAGATCTTGTTTAAAACCACCTTGAGCATACCTGTGCTTTAGCTGATGTGTTTAAACAATCACTCCAAGCTTTGGACCCTCACAACCATGAAGCTTCTAATAAATAACAGATTTAACAATTATTTAACTTATCTGTATTAAAATGAGCTAAAACATGATTCATGGCACTAGTTGTAGACATGCATTCCTAACATTGGATTGTTAAACATTATTTAAAATGAAACTTATTTAAAAAACAAAACCTACCAAATCAAGCACCAAACAAAGGCTGGCCTCAGCTGCCTACTCAGGTGTGTCTGACTGCAGCAAGAAAGATCCAGGTGAGCTTCCCTCCCCTATTTATAGACTCTGCCCCTTTGCCTGGGTCCTAGTGCTAGACTGTTTCTTGCCTTCCCTATCACATCTACAAGAAGACTGACTGTGAAAGATTAACAACGAGCAGATGAGATCTAAAAAAAAAAAAAAACCTCACCTGCACACACAGCAGAGGTTGAAAAACTGTGTGGCTTCCCAGATCCTAATAGACCTTTTTCACAGCAGACATTTTTTTTGACTTGTCATTGTAGGAAAAGCACAGCTGAAATTGATAACCTTAACGATCGCTCAATTCCATCAAGTGTCCCAGTAAGATATTTCAGTGATTCAGCATGCACAATACCAGGGCCTCTCATAGGTGGAATGCAGCCATCAGGAATGGTTTTGAATACACCTTTGCTTTTCCTACATTTCTGACGTGAGAAAGGTCTATTCCTCCATCCCCCTCATCTGTGATTCCCTTTCTAACCTCTGATTAGCACACATGCACACCGGTGCGCAGGTGACATAGCCAACCAACCACACACACACACACATATACACACATAGGCTACAACAATGAAACTCTGACATTCTGATATAGCCTGTAGAACCTACACCTCTTTTTCTATGGGATTAGTTTTGTGACTTTAATTCCAAGCAAAACTTCTCAAGTATCAAACAAAACACACTAACTCAAGCAAAACAATTGTCACCTCAAAGGTAAAACTTAAAACTAGCAAACAAAACATTTGTGTAGTTGTAAACTATTGGTCTTATATTTGTTTGATATTATGTCCTTTTGTTTACAGTTCCCTCTGCTTCTTTCTCAATGATCAGTCTTTTGCTCTCTCCATCACGTTTGCAGTCATGCTCCCAGCTTTCTCCTTTGCTCTCCCTGAGTTTTTGCTTGCGATTCTGACACAAGTGGGCTCGTTCGAGATGAACTGCGCCTAGCCTGTAAAGCGGACGAGAGCAGGCGGCAGCAGCGAGGGTCGGTGACAAAAGTCCGCTCTCAAGTCGGACAGTTTTCCAGCTGATTCCAGCAGCCTTCAGGCTGAACAGGAAGTGACATAAACACTGTGGTCCGATTCCGATTTAATAAAATGTTATCAGACCCATATATCAGCTTGTACACAGTCTCCAGTTGATTTTATTATGACAGAGTAGCTGTCAGAATGCTCTACATGTGATCTGTTGCTGATTTTAATTAACAACAGACTGTAGATGATCCGTAATCTGAAGAGATTTAGTCTCTCTGTCTTCTAAACATAACTATCAGCCTCACAACAGGTGTTCTGTACAGAATAAGCCTTTAAATGAGACAAATAGCAGTTAAAATCCCTCCGATTCAAAATCAATAAAAAGTTTATATAAAACGTCATCATGTTGAGTCGATTCTGAACCAATCAGCTGTTCGATCAGCTGAGAGGCCGGGTCTTACAGGGGTGCGTCCCCATTGGCTAATGAGTGTTAAGGGAAAGTTAAGGGAAAGTTTGAGTGACAGCTCAGCCTCAGTGCAGGTAAACTAACGTTAGAGACAGAGTCTGGTCTGGAGGACACACAAGCCACTCCACAGGGGATTACTACAAGATTAATAAAGTGTAAGTATTGATCATATATATATATTATCTGTGATCTACGTTGCAAGCATGGTTACTAGACATTTGTTGTTTCGTTGTGTTAAGTTACTAGCTAGCTAGCTAGTAAAGCTTTTTTAAGTTAGCATTTAACGTTAGCTATACTGCTAACGTTATCTAAACTTGCAGCCACCGGCTACCTTACTGAGCTAATAATTTACCATGGGAATCATGTATTCTTCGTGAGGCCTTACTCAATGGAGCTGTATTAATTATCGTCTTCTCTCTGTAGAGACCTGCTGGATCCGAGCACAGCTACGATGCTCTCCCAGGTAACCTTAGGTTAGTAACGTAGCTATATTATGGTCTATTAGGAAAAATTATTACTACTAATTGTTGTGGTTGCTATTGGCCTGATAATACACAATGCTAGGGTATTGGTTAAGTTGTACAATGTAGAAGCTGTGAATGTAATATTATAGAGTTCGACACATACATTAGATAATGTTCCATCTGTACAGACTGATCCTTCTTTCTTTGCACTACCTTAAGATGGCAGATAACGGACGTATTTTTTGTATTTTTTAGCACTGTAAATGTCAACAATATTTAGAATTAATGCATAGTGTTACTACTGTCCAAACTATGTACTTTAACTAACACACAAGGCCCTTGACAAATACTTTGCTTAGTGATCCTTATGGTTTGATGTGATGTGCATGTGTCCTGGTGGCTGGCCATATCTTACTTTACACATGTAGTCAACGTGGAGGTAGGAATCTAGAAAGTGTGATCAATAATATTCCAGAAATAAGTGTTCCAGTAGTGTTCAGAAAAGCTAGAACATTTTTTCTAGAGTGCAGGCTTTATTACAATTTCAAACACTTTTTATCATCCAATAAGGTACTTCAAGCTTTACAATAAGAAGTCAAGGAAGTGAAGGACTACAGCCACATCCCAGCCCTTCAGAGATCTGTCCTGCAGAAAAGGCTGTCGTCCAGACTGGAGCTGTGGGCCATCAGTGAGCTCAGGAGACCACATGATCCCAGGCGTCCAGGAGTTGTGTGATATTCCTGCACCACCCTCAGACATGTTGTTGCAGACACAAGTCAGCAGTGAAATACAGCTTGCCTTAGGTGAAACTGAATATGTGAAATATATACATAATATGTTAATATTTTACTCCGTATGTTTGTGTATTGTTGGTGATGAAAAACTGACCCTGACCTGTGATGTACTGCAAATAATGACTGACACTGAGTTCCAGCTTCTTCTACCACCGGGGCCCCAGCAAAATATGTTCAAATATCCATTATGTATGTGAAGTTTTATATTGTACTAAAAATAAAGCATTATAATAGTCTCAACCTTATTTCCTGTTATATATAATGAACCAAACAGACAAGGGTGAATGTAAAAAAATGTTTTAATATATTATGTGCATTTTAAAATATAATTACAGTAAGACAATGTAAACACAAATTAAATTACAGGACAGTATACTGTAGTTGGATATATTGACATACAAGAGGGAACTGTAAACAAAAGGACATAATATCAAACAAATAAAAGACCAATAGTTTACAACTACACAAATGTTTTGTTTGCAAGTTTTAAGTTTTACCTTTGAGGTGACAATTTTTTTGCTTGAGTTAGTGTTTTTTGTTTGATACTTGAGTAGTTTTGCTTGGAATTAAAGTCACAAAACTAATCCCATATTTTTCTGTAACAATAAAGAAAATGTAAGTGGTTATCTGAGCCGCCGTTAGAGGGCAGACTATCCCGAGGCAAAACAGGAAGTTGAAAAGGATATACATCTTTACTTCGCCGAGGAGGAAGCCGAACGAAAACAATCACAAACCGACCCGCCAGTCGGTTCTTTCTCCTGCACGTGTTGGATTCAGCATTATCTCTCCGTTTCGACCAAAAGGACACCATGCCTGTTATTTGTGCTGCAATAGGGTGCAACAACAAGTTTGTCAAAGGTTCGGAAATCAGATTCTACAGGTATGTTTTCACCGGCTGAGCGGAAGCGCCATTTCACGTTAGCTTCAACGTTAAGTTTGAAACGTTTACGTAACTTTCATTACCGACATATCCTCTTAAAGTAGTTAAAACTACATTTGCGTATCGATTTAATAATGTTAACTTACATATCGTACTATTGCCTCCAAAGGCATCTTTTCCGGTAAAGTTAACGTTATTAGTAAGGTGTTATTTAGCTTGAAAACTTAGTTAGCTAACACACTGAGCTAGCGTAATCTATTTTTAGACCACAAACATTTGCCTTTTTAATGCAGTAAAAATACTTTTAAATATTGCCTGTTGCAGCTATTTTTACTGCTGTATTTTAACGTTATTACCACGTATAATTGCCTTAAACCGGCGCAGCAGTTGAACCTATCTTGTAACGTTAAACTGATGACAATGAAATATCAAAGTCAGGTTTATTTTGTTTACGTGGTTTAACAGTTTGGTCCGACAAAAAGAGAAATCTAAAAGATGTCCGACTGATGGCAGTGTAGTAGAAACTGAACTAAAATAATGCTAGGCTATAATAATCAACACAGAAATATAAATGAGTAATAAAAGATACCCACAACATAGTGCTCACTAAGACTATTTGCACAGCTTTTGGAAGTACACAAGAGGTAACTTAGTAACGGATTGGTTGCTGATGACGTCTTCATAAAATGTTACTGCATCAAAGTTTGTGCACCGGTTGATGCTTCAGACAATTGCTATGTCCACTTGCATATTTCCAACATACAGAAAATACTACACAATTTACATATGTGGTCGGTATCTTGGCTAGGTGTTAAGACAACTGAAATGCTTTATATATGCCATATCTGATAAAGCATGATTTCCATGACTGTGTCTAGTTGCAAGAAAATGTACAGGGTTTAACACCAGACCCGCCATGCTCTTTAGGGGTTCTATTCTCTCTAAATGCCACGTCCAAGATCGTCTGTATCTTTTTGCTTGTGCCGATGTGCCAATTATGTGTCGTCAGTCTCCACTTAGTCTGAGGCTGTGCCAAAGTTTCCCTCTTTACAGCACATTTCCATCTCTTTAGCACAGCAAGGACATGATCAATACCCAGCCTAGGGCTGGGCGATATGGAGAAACTCCATATATCATATAATATTTTTGACCAAATACATCAATGTGGATATTGCGGCAATGTTGAAAGGTTGACAATTGGTGCTTTCACAAAATATGAACCTGATAACAGTTTTGATAAATGATCACCAATAATGTAGCCTAGAAATCTAGACTCCCCCTAGTGGCAGCAAATTTATTTGGCAGCCAGTGGGGGTCTAGGCACTCTCCGTTGACCTTCAAGCTGCAAAAACCAAATTTTGGTCAGGCCAATCACATTGTGTATAGAGTCGGTGGGCGGGGCTTATGGCTGCTGCTGGGAACAGCGGACTTCTGGAAGACTTGGAGTTAAGCTTTTCTTTGATAAAAGAACAAAGAACGGCACAGAAATCATTCTTAAAAAAGGAAGATGTGTTCGGAGTTTTGCCGACCGGATACGGCAAAAGTTGAATCTATCAACTAGCTCCGCTACCTTCTTCGTTGCTCTGCCTGGTTGTAGCGCTATCCTATTACGTGCAGAGGGAATTTGAAAGACAACCGTTTATCCCGCCCCTCGGATCGAGCTCCGTCAAGGGTGAGTTCCCAGACCCTACATCTGGATGTGGGTCTGGCTGGTCAGGCTACCAATAATGTGGATATAATGGCAATGTGGGTAAAGGCAAATAATAAACAGCTAGTAAGTTCAGAAAATGACATCACTTTACACTAATGCAGCCTTTAAAACCAGAAAAAGACAACGCACGTCTCATACCATGATATTACGATATCCAAAATCTAAGATGATATCTAGCCCTATATATCGATGTCGATATAATATTGATATATTGCCCAGCCCTAACCCAGCCCCCACAAACCATACACAGCCAGATAGCTTATATAACAGTTTGAAACTATAATTGTAGCAGTGTAAAATAGGCTAGTTTTATAGGCTATTTTCTCACTGTCACTGCAGTCCATGGCTAAGCAAAAGTACTGTAGCCTATGGAACAACAACTGAGATGAGGTCTATTTTGGCATATATAGTTGACTGCATTTTGCAAATGAAATATTTAGTTTAAAACAATAAGTCCTTTTTATTTGTCTCTCCATCCTTGTGCCCGTATGTCCTTCGGTTCTACAGCCAAAACAAAATCTCTAAGGTTTCTATGAGCCACTCACACAAACAAATTGTTTGCACCACACACAGTTGTGATTATGAGTGAACGTGAGTGAGTGTTGGTGGGCAAATTAGTTTCTCTGTCCCCTTCATTGCCTCTGTGCGCTTATACGTCAACTACGCAAATGCATCAATTTGCCTGCCGAAGAACAGCACTAACATTAATCGTCGATACTCCTGACAACTCTCTCTTCATGAAAATAAACATCTGTTTGGGTTTCTAAATGTTATATCATTATGGCAATACAGGCATGTGCAGTTTCAGAATAGCTATTTAGGGAAAGTCAAGGCAGGAGGGTAACACATACACAATGAAGGGATAATTCCAATTTTGGAACCACAACGTTAAATCATTGCTATCGCTATGGAGATCCTAGTGTTAAGATGTATTTGTCATTAGCTACTTTGATGATACGCAGTATACCATCACATCTTAACAGGTGTGAATGCTGAAATCATGCAGCCTAGTTTGAAAACTATCTATCTATTCTCTCTTCTGTGTATTTAGGTTCCCACTCAGCAAACCTCAGCTTGCCAGCAAATGGGTACAAAGCCTGGGGATGAAAAACTTCATCCCAACTGCCAACACCTGCCTCTGCTCAGAGCATTTCAGGACCGACTGCTTCAGGGACTACAATGGCAAACAGTTTCTGAGGGAGGACGCCGTGCCCACCATATTCACCCAGGGGCAGGATTCATCAAAGGTGTTATAGAAACTCTTCTTCTGTAACAGTTTGTGTTCAGTCTAAACAACTCATCCTGTTGTATTTTACATGACGTGACTTAACTGTGACCATTCCACAGATTGAACTGCGTAAAAGAGGGGTGGTACCAAAGGAGACAAATGTTGCAAATCAAACGGGAACGCAAGCAGAAAGAGACAGAGCGAAAGAGGGCGCCAGTCTACGCAGAGAAAAAAGAGGAGGAATGAGGGTGAGTTTTCTCTTACTGTTGTCTGTACTGTGGCTAGCAGGTCTGGAATTTCATTCCACAGGGGGAGGGCCACTTGGTATGGAATGTCATTTCATTCAGGATTAAATAGATGCATAAATACATAATTAAATAAATATGAGAATGAAATAAACCCTGAAACAAATAAATGAGGCAATACACATTTTCAAATGAGTCAGCTTAGATCAATACATAAATTGGTTTCTAATTAATAAATGATGTTTTTCAAAGGACTACTTGTATTTATTTTACTTTCTTGTTTCCATTTCTTATATTAAAATGAATGGGGTGTGGTTATCTCACAGATTCATACCAGACCATAGAGTTAAAATTCCATTGACCATTAGAGCACCAGAGTTAAAGTGTTAAACTTTACACTGAAACTTAAACACTTAAACACTGAATGTGCACGGAACAAAGATTTGTGGCTGTGTTTTAGTTGTTAAAAAAACAAACAAATATCCCCCATCATTATTTTGTTAACGGGAGAACGGTCACTTTTTTTTCTTTTTTCTGTGCACCGCGGCGTGGCTCCGTCAAATTAGACTAGGTGCATTTTGAGCGGAGCAGAGAGCTGCGTCTTCCCTCTGAAGCAGAGGCGGCTCTCCGCTCTGAATTGAACTTATCAGCCACTCCCGACTCGCTTCCACCCTCCTCGTTCAGAAATAGTGGCTGGTTTCAGCAGTGGGTCTGGTTCTCTCCTCTTCCTGGATTGGCCAACAGCTCACTGAAACTAACTAGCTAGCCGGCTAGCACGTATGCTACAGACGAAAGCTAGGAACCTAGCGTGCTATGAATCAACAAAGCGGGCTAACGCCAGCCAGCTCAATGACTCACACCTGCGTGATGATATACTAATGGTATAAGAGGGGCCAAACCATGACTCTTCTTGGATCACAGTCCCGGCTGGCATTTCATCAAATATTACACCACACCACAGGGGTTGTGAGGCGCATTCCTAACCGGGCGCCGCAAGCGAACACTGGGGACATATCAATTTTAAAATAAGATTTGGTTATTAGGTTACACTAGGTTAGGTGTTGTCTATATACAAGCCAACCATTTGCAATTGTAGCCAATCTTACCCTTTTCAACGGCTTATGGCACAGGTAGTTTTGTTGCACCGGAGACCAGCTTTGTCAATGCGTCACGATGCGAAGTCCCTCTTTAAAAATTGCTGTATCCGCAGCTGAGCACACGCAGCGTTACAACCGGCAAGAGGCGCACCTTTTTGATACTGGATTATTTGATTTCTGTGAATATTTCACAAAGGTCACAAAGAAGATACGGCTTACTACAGAAGAGGACTTGGATATGGAACTAGCCTCATCAGAGAGCAACAGTGAATGGGATTCGGACAGAGAAGACATGTTTTCTAATAGCCAGGACGACCCTTTAGATCTGTAAGTATTTCGAATGATCTTTTACTTTTTATCATTATTTGTATAGCAATGTTTTGTTTCTTCCTATCAAATTGCCCCCCAGGGACGATTTAAACTGTATTGAATTGAATAAGCTAACTCTGCGGCCTGTATGAAATAAATTCAAGAAGCTGTCTTTTATTCACAACTTTATTTGACAGGTACCGCGTTAAACAAACATAATTTCAATACTTAAAATCTGATGCAGTATACAGAAAAATACCTAAAAGCTCCTTTTTATCCCCAATCCCGAGCAGGTGAACAATGATACAAACCTACTACTTGTAGTTGTACCAGTCTTGGAATGAATTTATTTATTTGTATTTGCCCCCGATTCCCTTTTAGTTTGTTTCTCTTTATGTATATTTAATATGATTTCATATATAAAAGTTGCTTTTGTGCATGTAATATTTAACTAAAAAAATAGTTTTTATCAAGCTTGTAAACAAATTGATCTGTATTTAGATTACATTACACTTTTGATTGAGATAATGAATTGTGAATGACCGATAGGGATATTTTGCTAACAACTGTGCATTACATTGTTTTGTAGATCAACTGGAGATAGTGATTCGGATTGGGAGCCCGGCACTAAACCTGGCAAGCACCCAACCCCCTCCCCTACTAAATCTAGTACGCATAAGCGGCAACGCTCCTCTTCTGCAGCCAGTAGCACCGCCTCCAGTGACTTGGATATTGAACTAGCCACATCAGACACCGACAGCGAGGACAGCGAATATGATTCGGAAACGGAAGAAATGTTTGCCAATGGCCATGACAATGTTTTAGATCGGTGAGTATTTAGAGTGATTTTTTTACTTTTAATCGTGATTTTTTTATAGCCATGTTTTCTTTCTTCCCGGCATAAATAGTGTTTTGCATTGTATTGAATTACAGCTGAGACTAGGGATGCTTATTTCAATTTTTGTTTTCTAAACGATAGCCGACCCTCGTTAACCAACAAACAGGCAGCTGAGTGCCAGTTCACCCATCAAGGACATAAACTTTCTGCATCTGTGGACTTGTACTAAGGATCTGGATTTTATTCTGTATTGAGATTGCATTACACATTTGAGATAATAAATTATGAATGTCCAATTGGGATTTCCTCGCCACTGTCGCACTAACTTCTTGCTCTTGGGGGAATTACTGGAATTGTTGGGTCTCTGTAAATTATAGTGTGTGGTCTAGACCTACTCTATCTGTAAAGTGTCTTGAAATAACTCTTGTTATGGTTTGATACTATAAATAAAATTGAATTGAATATGTTGCTAACTGTGCGTTACGCTGTCTTTTGTAGCTCAAATGAAGATAGTGGTTCGGATTGGGAGCCCGACACTCAACCGGACAAGCACCCTGCTCCCTCCCCCGCTGACCCTCTAACTATCCCCAGTGGATTGGTGGATGCTGCTTCCAGCACACCCACCACTGGACATTCACATTCCCATGCTGCCAGAGGTAGAAGAGGAAGGACACCTAGGGCATCCGGTTCTCGTCCTGCCCCCCACACAGGGGACCAGCAGTGGCATACTGTGGATGACCCGGATGTTTTGCCTGATCCACTGGTCTTCATGCCAGTAAGACCACCTGGACCGCAGCAGGCCACCAGGGTTGCTCGCAGTCCACTGCAATTCTTTAAACTTTTTTTTACAGAGGCTGCGCTCAAGACTTTGTTGGCAAACACCAATGCAAATGGTGCGAAGCAACAGGAAGGGAAAAAAGGAGTATGGCGCGACCTCACCATCAATGACATGTTCTCCTTCATTGCTATGGTGATTTACATGGGCTTGTTACGGTGCTCTGCGCTGGTGGACTACTGGAGAGGATCCCGACTCTACTCTCTCCCATTCCCCTCCTCCGTCATTTCACGGAACAAATTCTTGAGCATTTGCTGTGCTCTGCACTTAAGTGACATCACAGCTGACGAGGAGAATAATGCCAAGAAGGGGACACCGGGATACGACCGTCTTGGCAAGATAAAGCCCCTGTACGAGGACATTGTCAAAGCATGCAAGTCACACTTCCAACCCGGTCAGCACATTTCAATTGATGAACGAACAATAACATCAAAGGCGAGGCTATCTCTCAAGCAGCATGTCCGGAACAAGCAGGGGTACAAGCTGTTTGTATTGGCTGATTCTGATTGTGGCTACACATGGAACTTTTTTGTGCATCAGGGCAGGTCATCTGGCTCTGGGAAGGGACCGGGGTACGAGTCGGTGATGTCCCTCATGGACTTCAAATGTCTGGGCACAGGTTATCATCTCTATGTTGATAATTTCTACACCAGTTCTCAACTTTTCAAGGACCTGTTGAAAAAGGGGATTGGGGCATGTGGCACTATTCATGCAAACAGAGTTGGGTTTCCTCCCGCTTTCCCCAGGGGTACTCCCCGGGGCACCATACAGTGGATCAGGAACGGCAAAGTGCTTTTTGTGAAGTGGATGGACACCCAAGAGGTCGTCGTGTGTTCCACCATCCACAAGGCCTTCAATGGTGATGCAGTCCGGAGGAGAGTGAAGACAGCTGGGAAGTGGGTGCAGACTGATGTCCCTATTCCAGTTGCTGTCAAAGACTATAACCAGCACATGGGGGAGGTTTACCGGTCCGATGCCCTCACTGGGTATTACAATGTCATCCACAAGACCAAGACGTGGTACCGGACGTTTTTCTTCCACTTTGTGGACATTGCCGTGGTGAACGCCCACATTCTTTATCAACAATGCTACAGGGATCCTGCTATGACACAGAAGGAATTCCGGCAGGCCCTTGTTGAGGAGCTTGCAGACCTAGGCTCTGAGTCACAGTCTCTAGCTTCTAAGAAGAAATTCCCTTTCCCCTCCGACCAAACGGCTTCGCACAAGCTACGCTACTTTGCAGAGGGACTCGATGTGCCTAGACGGGCTGCAAGCACAACCGGCAGAAGGAACTGCGTGCTCTGCCATCGGAAAACACCAGTTGGCTGTGTGTCATGTAATGTGCCCTTGTGCTTCGTGGTACAGAGGGACTGTTTCAATATCTGGCACAGACAGAATGCACTTTAGACAATGGCCCCTAATCAGAACACGGAGTCTGTAAGTTTTGTGCTGCCTGAGACGTGTGTGTGTATACTGTATATATATTGTGTGTGTGTGTGTGCGTGTGTATATACTGTATATTATGTGTGTGTGTATATACTGTATGTATTTTTCTATAGACAGTGATGCTGATAGGTTCAATGTAGTGAGTCACCAATAAAGCTGTTTTTATCAACAAATTGTTCAACCCATGTTATATGGTTATAATTATGGTTACATTCAATCAGTGGCCATGTGAGTTTATTTACCAATACCAAGTTTGTTCTTTATCAATACTCTAACCGGTTCTTTTTCACTACTAAAGAATTTTTTTTTTTGTATTATTATAATTATTATTATTTAAAAAAGGAAAAAACATTTAGAACAGGATTATAATTTATATTTTAAATATAACTAAATATTGTTTCTAGAGCAGCAATAGTATAGTTTCCAACAGCAAAGCCACTGAATAAACTTAATAATAATAATAATTGACTAGAAACCAATCTAAAAGGTCAGTCAATGGTGGATATTCACAGGTTAGGAGCATTAAACCACAATTGTCACTTTTCTTATGATTAATTATTGCCAACGCATAAACCAATGGGAAATAATTGACCAAAGCATAAAATGTACTTTGTCACAGGGTGGACGAGGAGGCCGTGGAGGAAAACAACCTTCTGACAGGTGAGACTGTGTGTGGGTGTGTGGGGGTTTCCTCTTTCTTACTGTAGCTCTACTGAATTATATTATAAATATATTTCTTTAAGGTATTTACCTCTTTATCTCTGATATTCAGAGAAGTGAATGAGTGTTCTTGGAAACACTGAGCTCTTTTCATCATGTATCCCCATCCCAGATAAGCCTGATGCTCGTTCACTCAAACATTTTTCTTCTAAATCAATTTGCAATGTGGCCATCACCAGACTTTCTTGTGAAACAGAAAAGTACACCCAAAAGAAAAAGACTTAAAACTGTCGTTGACCAATTTCTTACATATTTGTCACAATGTAATTTGTGATGCATTTCTCTTTTCTGACACGAATAACTGACCAAACGCAGACAGTATATGCATATGTGAGATATTTTCAGCACATGTACAATACGTTTAGATAGCAGGAAACATTGTCACTTAGGGTTTTGATGTCACTGTCTAAAAAAACAAAGAGCAAATGCTAGTTTCTACAACCGCCAACATTTACCAATTAGAAATCCATTGTTGACGAGGCAGATATATGAGGCAGATGTATACATTTCCCACCCGCAGAAGCTTAAAGGTTCTCCTTTATACATCCAGGGCCAGACAGAGCCAAGAACATTGGCTTTCTTTTCAGCGCAGACACAGAACGAACAGCTAGTGGGCCGCAAGGAGATAGTCGCAAAATTGGACAAAAAGTGTATTGGATTAGAGTCTGACTAATTGAACAGAATAAAATGCAGCACTCTGAGTAGAAGGCAGCTGTATTCAGCTTTAAAGGAAAATTCCGGTGCAAAATGAAGCTAGGGGTTAATAAAATATCGAACGAGTCGAACGTTCTATGGGATCTGTTTTCATGCTAATTGAATGCGTCTCTAGCTTTAGACAAGCTACCGCAAACCGCTGGTTAGCTGCTAACGCTAGCTTTTGGGGCAGAGGGTATATTGCTATTTTATACCACTAACAAGGTAGCATAATGAGGGTCCCTACATGTAAACCGAAGCATTGAGAACTTTGTAAGTGTACAGACAGTTTATTAAAAAGATAGATTGTAAAGACGGTAGCGTTCATGTTTACTCTAATCCAATACACTTTTTTGAATAGCATGAAAACATGTCCCAGAGAACGTTCGACTCGTTACACGTTATTAACCTCTAGCTTCATTTTGCGCTGGAATTGTCCTTTTTAATTAACAGAGGTAGAGGTAGAGGTAGACTTTAGGTAGCCTAAATAGAAACCTTTAAACCACTCCTGCAACATAATCTACTTGTCTCTGTCCATCCATAATCTTGGCATCTTCCAAAAAGTCCCAAATTATAACCACACGTACACAGCTTCTACTTGTAGCTAGTGCAGTAAGCTGTTGTCTACTAAATAATAGCTATCTGTTAAATGAATTGTGAAAAAGATACCAGCGGCAGGTAGTCTTGACGTTCCACTTCCGGGATTGCTCCGTTGCCGACGGAAATTCCGCCGGATTTCACTCATTTAGGCCGGATGTCCGTTACCTTGGGCTTCCTTTGTGTTAGCATTTTAAACTCCAGTCGATTCATGAGGACTATGGTTAACCTTTTCTCAGATATCTGCAGGGTAAATCCAGACAGCTAGCTAGACTATCTGTCCAACCTGAGTTTTCTGTTGCACGTCCTCCGCAGCGCCGTTGTGGAGGAAGGTCTGGCAAAGTGAGGCTAAGCGGCAGGTAACGATAGGTATAGGTTTAAAAATGACACAAACCTTTTGGGTGACAGGGCCAGGCAATTCTTCTTATGTTAGGATGCTGTTTCTACTTTTACTAGACCTTCTTGGTTAGTGGCTTGTAGGGCTGTGCTCAATTAAAGAAATTCTTAGTCAACTAACACTCATTCAATTGTATCGACTAATCGATTAGTTGATTTGTGTAAATCTGAGTTTCTCCGCAAAGAGTCATGCAAAAGCACCACTTTAATTCTTGTGTTTACCTGAGATGTGCTCGTACGTTTCTTGGAAATAAGTCATTCAGCACGAAAAAAAGCATCAAACATGACTAATCGACTAAAGAAATCTAAGTTGACTAAGACCAAAACGACCGATTAGTCGACTAATGGACTAAGAGAGAGCAGCCCTAGTGGCTTGTTTGTTTAGTAACACAGTGGCCATAGGGGGTGCAGTAGAGTCTCATTGTCTGTCAAGTTTGTGAATATTTTCCATATCTAGGGAATTATTTTTATAGAGTCAGATACAAATAAAACTGAAACGGTAACGAAAGAAAACGCACTGAGTGGAAAATGTTAGAAGAAAACTCCATCAGCAGTGTCAATCTTTTCATGTTGTGCCTTCAGGCAGGCTGTTGGAGCCAAGAGCAGAGTGTACGACAGCAAAGGCCGACTGCTCTCCAACAACAAGGACATGTGTGACTGTCTGGACGTGGACTGTATGGGCTGCTTCTACCCGTGCCCTGACTGCGGCTCACGCAAGTGTGGCGTCGAGTGCCGCTGCGACAGGAAGTGGCTTTACGAGCAGGTGGAGGTGGAGGGTGGAGAGATCATCCGGAACAAGTTTGCTATTTAGTTAACGACTCTTTAGGGGACTTGTGGGAATCGCTCCCTGAATTCCGTTGCCAGTCAAGCTGATGGACCAATTTAAAACAGATTTTTTTTTTTTTTTAAAGGACTCTTCCACAATGTGCACTGCTATTTATCTGCCCGTGTTGAATGTGCTTGTTGTTGCTCTTAAAATTGTTGGTCCAGTTCCCTTTTTTAAGCTTTTTATTTTTTAGTTAATTTTTTGGGGTATTTTTAGGACTTTATTGACAGGACAGCTGAAGAAATGAAAGGGGGGTAATGACATGCAGCAAAGGGCCGCAGGTCGGAGTCTAACCCCGGGCCCACTGTGTCTAGGAGTAAACCTCTACATACTGGCGCCCGCGCTACCAACTGAGCTATCCGGGCACACTCCAGTTAATGTTTTAACGTGCCATTCTCTGTTAAGAAACTCTTTTCTAAATGTTTAATGTCTGCACTGTAACATCTGCAGAGGTGGGAAGCACTTAACCTGATTGTTTAATGTCCAACTGTCTCAGGTGAAATGCCAAATTCCACTTTGTCCCAACGTGTTGCTGAATTCTGTGTAGTTTAATAATTCATTTTTGTTCTACTTGGATTATTAAAGAAGTGAAAACGGATGTGACATCATAATACATTTGAAATACGCAGCTGGAATCATGACACACACTTTGAAGGATCTGTGACATTTATGGATGAGAGAAATGTATATGTACACGTTGCATATTTTCATTTAAGAGGAAAAACTGGTTGGACCATAAATGTTCAAGGAAACATTTTACATTATATTAATCAGTAGTTTTTAGTAATAAAAAAAGAGTTTTTGAAGCTTCATAAGCAATTTTTTGTTTTAGTTTTTTTGCATATTGAATAAAATATTTTTTCACATCTGACTGTTTGTAGTGTTCAAGCTTCAAAATGCATCTGTATGTATGACCTTTCTTGTGAAAAAAAAATACCCACGGCAGGAAACAATTGATATAACTTAAAAAAAAAAAAAACATTGGTGACAGGCCCAGGCAGAACTTTAAAACAACAGGAGTAATGTGGATGTTCTAATCTGATTGTATCAATCCTGTAGGAGATTTCAGAGGGGCTGTTAATGAGATTAATTAAATCTAAATGTAGATTTGGGTATTTTATAATGATAGGAAAGACAAAACTGTCCCAAGATTTTTACCCCACAGTGAATATTCATAATATTAATTGCCTTTGTCAGATTGTGGTGTGTATATATGTTGCTATATCTACACTCACAAACATCTTGGTTCTCCTGGGACTGCTTATCACAGTCACAGTTAATGTAGAGAAATGGATACTTTTGTCTGGGTAACAAAAGAAGAAAAGCTCAGCATGATCTTTGGAAAGCACACACGCACACACGTGCAAACACTAATTGCTTAACTGATCACTAACCAACCACTGCTTTAGTATAGGCCTATACATAGGTCAAAGGTCAGATTACCTATTTTGAACAATGGTTGCCAACAATAGACATAGAGCAAGGGGAGTAGGAGGGAGAGGCAGGGGACGACAACCAGGACAAGTTCAAGGAGGACGAGAAGGAAGGAGAACCATCTCTGATGAGATCGGGGCCAAATTTAGTGATCATGTGATCAACTGTGTGTTGACCACGACAGAAGCTGTACAGAGAGTCCAGCCCAACTTGAGTCGCTTTACAGTGGCGTCCATAATTCAAACCAGTTTTATGTTTGTTTTTTCTTGTATGCTACTGTACACAACACTGTGCAACTGCTACAACAGTCACTTTTTGCCAAATACTTATTTTCTGTTTGAACATTGCATTGGTGTTTACAGTGTACTTTTCAACCGTCAGCAGATTACTTTTACTGTATAACACTGTATGGAAATGTAGATATAAGCCTGTGAAAGACAAAAGAGCTTTAGACTTAGAGCAACAGTGTGTACATGGTATATCCAAAAAATTACTTTTATGAAAAAAGTGTTTGCCATTTGATGCAAATGCTTCATTTGGAGGTGTGTTTATGACATTTTGAATGCAGTGTTTATTTTGAAGGAGATATGAGGCATTGTGCATTTTTGGGAATTGTGTGTAGAGTTTTGAAAAAAGGAGACATAGTTTTTAAAATGTGAGTAAGCTGTATTATGGGTATGCATGACCAGTTCTATTTCAGGAGCTGTTGTATACCACTGAGTTAAAGGTCCCATGACATGGTGCTCTTTGGATGCTTTTATATAGACCTTAGTGGTCCCCTAATACTGTATCTGAAGTCTTTTTCCCCAAAATTCAGCCTTGGTGATAAATTATAGCCACTAGAGCCAGTCCCACAATGAGCTTTCCTTAGTATGTGCCAGTTCTGTGTCTGTAGCTATTGAGGAGCCATGATGTCTCTCTCTCATGGGTGGGCCAAATTCTCTGGGTGGGCAAAGCAGAGAAAGGGGATCTGAGCTTTCATTTTCTCAAAGGCAGAGCAGGATACCCAGGGTTCAGTTTACACCTATCTAGCCACTGGCTAGAAATGGTGACCATAGGCAGGCTGGGGGAACTCATATTAATGTTAAAAAACCTGCGCAGCATTCAGCAAACGCGATGCAAATACACACAACACAACCAAATACATAAACGTGATGCGAATAAAAAACGATGGAAAAAGAAAAGCACACAAACCCCGAAAACAAATGCAACAAAAAAATGCTGCATCCAGATTCCACAACGGAAGTTCCAGACCTCTAGAGGGAACAGCTAATCAGCTGGATTTCCGACCCCTTTTCGGCCTTTTTATTATAGTCGGGTATGGCTGCATAGTAAAAAGAGAACTCCTGTCTCATGCCCTTATTAATAATATAATATATTAGTAATATACAGTCTATGCTCAGGTCTCAGCCGGGAGGCTGGTGCCGTGCTCGAGCTTCGACTTTTCAAAATAAAAGCTCGCGTTTGGTCGGCTCATCTTCCTTTGGTGTTTTGGATGTTTTTGAACTAAACAGTACGGCAATCATGCTAATGAATACAATAACTTTTTCAGCAGATGTCTTACTTACAACACAATGGAGCAAGCAAAGCAGTTTTGTCTTTATGTGCAGGCTGGATTTATTCAGTTTGATAAATCCCACGGTAAATTGGCTGGTTAACTAAACAGGGAGGGACTATTTTAAATAGTCTATTTTTTGTATTTCAAGAGCGTATTGCTCCACAATATAAACACAGATTGGTAACTTATTTTGTTGGTAACTTATTTTTTAAACGTCACGTTTATGTATTTGGTTGTGTTGTGTGTATTTGCATCGTGTTTGCTGAATGCTGCGCATGTGTTGTCAAATTAATGAAGTTGTTTTTCTTTTTGCATCGCTTCTTTTTTCGGGGTTTGCTTTTCTTCTTGCATCGTTTTTTAATTGCAGCGCGTTTGTATATTTGGTTGTGTTGTGTGTATATGCAGCGCGTTTGTTGAATGCTGCACTGCAATGTGTTGTCAAATTAATGAAGGTGTTTTCTTAATTTGCGTGTGTTTTGTCTATATGCATGTGTTTTCTGAAGTTGCAGGGCGTTTGCCCCTGTCGGCCACCGTATGTTACAGAAAGCATCGGTGTGATGTTATATGGAAGCCTTTCAACAAGTAAAGACATCAATGAATGTGTCCGTAGAGTCATCCTTTTTTTATTTCCATTAGGAAATTCTTTGCCCATTTATCACAGACTGAACACACAAGAAGACCCATCTCATTTGCTTCCCCCGACACGCTGACCAAAGGCAACATGACACAGCAGTTCATCACACGGGCTAAAGAAAGAGTTGCCGATCTGCTCAGACAGTAATGTCTCATTTATACACATCCTGCTGTCCTTGCGCTCGGCTGTAGGTCGAGTGTTATGCAGCCCGTGGTCACTTTCTCTCCATATCCTCAAGCTTATTTTCGGGGAACATTTGCAGCATGAGCTGAAAAGCACGGCCCTGCCAGATTTGAACTTTGAGGATATTTTTGTTTTTATTAAAGGGCATGTACATTGTTGTCTTGTAGGGGAAATGGGGTGTGCAGTCAGCTTACCATAACATCACAAAAACCATGTTGTTTTAGCAAATGTAGGTTTGCTGTTCTGGTTTCAATGCCACTGGTACTCTATTTACCTAATTTTTTTGAAGGGCTACCGTGCCCCCATAATATTAAGCCTCGACCCCCCTCTGGCCCCCCTAACTGTGGCAAATATTTTCATACATGTTTATCCCCAAATAGGGGATCTTATTCATGTGCAGTGATAAACAAAATGTAGGTTAGCACTGAATGAGTATTATTGTGTTTATTGTTATATGTGTATTGTAAGTCTTTTGTAGAACCATACCTATAAAGGGTTGGTGGTGTATAACACTTGTGCTTATTTGGTACCCCTAAAATCGCATGTGGCCCCAGCCTGGCCCTCCATTTGAAATGGTTCTAGAACCTCCACTGGTCAAAGGTTCTCCATAATGAATGTACTGGTATAAAGAATTGAATCCTTCATGTCATGTGACTGTATAAAACATGGTCAAACATGGACGTGGTCTCTGCAACGTCGCCCAAAGGTTTTTGAAGTGAAGCTCAACGTGGACGGCTGTGGCTGTCGCCATCTTGGCAGTTCCTGACTCTGCCTGCTCACAGCTAATCCAAAAATGGGCAAAGAGGTGGAGCGTGGGGTGGAGCTGAGGCGGGCCGAATTAAGAGGGCCTTGGTTGCTAAGCTAGCCACCTGTGATAGCAGCCACCTGTCCTTTTAAAGCGGCACAACGTTAATTATGCATAGCTTTAGGCCCAAATTATAAACACAATAAACAAGTGAGTAATATAATAATTCACCCCCTGTACAGTTGTCATGAACGAGAAACTCTGTTAAAGTCTGCTGTAAAGTTGCACATTTTAACATGGGGTTCTGTTGGTATGGACTTACTTTTGGAGCCGGCCTCAAGTGGCCATTCGAGGAACTGCAATTTGTGGCTTCATTTTCCAGCCCCATCGAGATGTTGGGTCTGGGAACTCACCGTTGGCAGGGCTCAATCCGAGGGGCGGGATAAACAGTTGTTTTTCCAATTCCCTCTGCACTCATAGCCAACCAGAGCAACGCTAGTTGATAGATTAAACTTTTGCCGTATCCGGTCGGCAAAACTCCGAACACATCTTCCTTTTTTTTAAGAATGACTTCAGTGCTGTACTCCAAGTCTTCCAGAGTCGCGGCCAAAGCTGATTCCAAAGACCGCTGTTCGCCAGAAACTGCAGCCATCTTCTTTGTTTTCAAGTAGCATGGAATTCACGCGGAACAGTTGCAACTCTGATGTCCTTATGGTAAGCCCGCCCACCGACTCTATACATGATGTGATTGGCCTGACCAGAATTTAGTTTTTCCAGCTCGCAAGCCAACGGAGAGTTGCTAGACTGACCCTGGCTGCAAACTACATTTGCTGCTGCTAGGCTAGCGTCTAGATTTCTAGGCTAACATCGAGCAGCTCAGGTTCTTAAACATTTCATATTGGTGGACCCCAGTACTCTCACTGGCTTAAATCACACATTAATAAACTTCAAGCTGCCAAACCAGCCATTCAGAGCCCAGCTGTTAATAAAAGATACAGTAGTAGTGATAATAGTGTCCTTTGGATTGTGCCGTAAGTAACCTAAAAATAACTTGTTTGCTTAGTTTTTATGAAATTCAACTCAAGGAAGAATTCACCACACCCTGCCAAAAAGCGATCCACTACATGACCATTTCCTCCCTCCAGCAGAGCGACAGACTCGTCTATAAACCTATAAAATATCTAAATATTGGCTGCGGCAGTCATTAGTGAGGAGAGAGCACAAACCTCCGGGGAGCCGCTGGATTAAACCAAGCCGCTGTTAAAGGACACCAATGACCTAAATGGACTGAAATCTGTCAGCGGATATCCAGCCTGCTTTGTTCACAGTGAACTGGAGACGTGACAGAAGAGTCTGTGTGGAGTTTAAAGGCTGAAACAAAATCTATGAACATGAGAGTGAGTAGGCCGAAGGTCCGTCTGGATGTTGACGGAGAAGATGAAGTATTGTGGCTGTCCCATCTTTCACTCCTTTATGTGTGTATAGCTAAGTAGGCCTCTATATACTATCACGGATCTGATGTGGCGAGCTTGTTTTAATAAATTCAGTAGTGCTGAAACAATTGGTCAATTAATCGATCGGGTCAACTGGAAATTCACTTTGAAAAATCGATCAATCGATACTTGACATACAAGCTTTGAGCTAAACGCTAATTTTACCATGCTAAAATGCTCACAATGACAATTCTAACATGCATGAAATTTACCATGTTCACCATCTTAGTTTAGCGTGTTAGCATGTTAACTTGCTAATTAGCAATAAACCCAAAGAGCAGCTGAGGGGCATTGTCATTAGTTTTGCAGGTATTTAATAAACAACAACTTTACATATTGACCGGGGGGGGCTGTTGCACAAAAGTAGAATGAAGAAATCCTGGATAACCGAACTTGACTTAGTGTGATCCGCTCATCGTGGCTTAATCGGTTGCACGTTTGCCAAGCCAGGATGAGAAGGTGAAGCTATGTCAAGCCAGGTGTACATAGTTGGGATACATGCACGTTCACGGCTTTCTTAAATAGACCACGGTATCGATCATTATCAGATTTACTGATGCTAAAATGGAGAATACGCATTGTTCTTTACACTGAGTGAGCAGCAGCTTCACATGGAATTATGACAACGTGAAACACATTTGTAAAAAAGAAACACGAGCGAAAGCGAGGCAGACGAACGATCACGGAGCGACTGAATACGTAAGTAGCCTAAAAATATACATTTACTGACCACTGTTCTGAATTGAAACTGCCATACCATTCAAGAAGTTAGGCTAATTATTTGCACAAATGAGCAGTTGTACTCTTTGCCTTAAAAGTGAGCAGAAGACTGATGTTACGCAGGAAATGTACCATGAAGATCAATTACAACCACTAATCTACAATGCTGTGAAGCGTACATATCCCTCTCTCTCACTCTGTCTCTCTCTCTCTTGTATGGGCTAAAATGTAAATTACCTAAGGAATATATTTACTCCTACTGCTCGCTTTTCAGGCAAAGTGTACAGGCAAAGTGTACAGTTTTTTTTGTGGAAATAATTAGCCTAACTCCTTAAATGGTTTCATTTAAGAGCAGTAGTTCGTAAATTTATATTTTTTAGCTATATCATTCAGTTGGTCCGCTTCTGCCACGTTTTTTCTCACTTAATTTCTTTTGTTTTGTTTTTTTACAGAGGCAGTTTCCTTCTTTATTTATTATATGCTTTGCTTCCTAGTAGGCCTATATGGACATAGAAAAGAAAGATTTGGACTCTAAAATCCAGAAACTGTAAAGATAATTAAGTGATACATTTAATGGACACTTTAAACATGACTGTATCACAGTGTACTCAGTTATTTCCCCCCAGCCACATATAAGGCCAAAAACCATTGAGGTGTCCTCTCCCTGTTGTTTCATGAATGTACAGTAGCCTCAACTATATAGTTACTGGTCCAGTGAACTAAGACTATAATTAGGGAGGATTGTACAATTATAAAAACATATAATAATTATTAATTCTTCCCAAACTATAGTCCCAGTTCACTGGAGAGAACACAAATTGTGTGCTAAGAATGCCAAATACAGTGCACATGGAAGAGGAACTTACATGGTCCTTTGTTAAAGAATACTCAAAGAAATAAATCAACTAAAATAGTTAAAGGTGTATTTGTCCCTGACCAGTCTGCCATTGTTGGAACCACTAACACGTGTATAGCACTTTATATATTATCCTTCATCACTGACTTCATTTACATTTGCAAATGTATCAGCCTTTTCTAATTATCTCAACAACTGCCGTAATATATTCATCAAACTTCTAACAACAATATGAACAGCAGTTTTCATACAGCAATATAACAGTAACAATGACTGTCACATGGATAATTATAAAAAATAATGGTCACAACTTTATAGTGCTTTACTGAACAGCAATATGCACCTGTTGTATTTTAATGCAGGCTGATAATAATAATAAGGTAAAAGCAATGCGGATTGAACAGAAAAGGCCCCAGGATTAATACATCCTGGCTGTTAACCTGGTCAGGAGCAGGCTAGCTGCACAGAATAAATCTCCATGGAAATCTAGGTGCCTCTGCTTTTGTGCAACCAAGTCAAGGCTAAATTCATCCAGGATAACTGGAATATCCCGGCTTAATCCCTTATCTTGGTTTTGTGCAATAGCCCACTGACGAAGGCGCTGCATAAACAGTTAAGGGACGCCAAAGTTATTACAATTCATCCTGAAGCGGACATGAATATCAAAGGCAATCCATCCGATACTTGTTGAGATATTTTAGTCTTTTCTTTGTTTTATATCATTATAAATGTAATGTCTTTTCGTTTTGGACTGTTGGTCCAATCCTGTCTCCTAATTTAGAGAAGATAGAACTTTATTAATCCTGAGGGTAGTCTGGATCAACAGAAGTACATTTCTAGGATGAAGCCTGACATCTGACGCGGGGCTCACCTCACATCCAGGATGTCTGTCTGCTTCTGCTCTCTGTGAGTTGCCATTCTTGAAATCCCTGTGCTTCGGGAAACGACAACAAACTTTGAGCTAACAAGCTACACACTGAAAATGGCAAGTTTTTTTTTGTTGAAAATTTGGATCGTGCAATAAGGCAGGCCTGCATGTTTCATTCTCGGGGGAATGATTGTAAAGATTTACAATGAATATGTTTACGGCATTTGATATCTAATTAGAAATTTTTGGGACTGATTGGTGGAGATTGCTGTGGACGAAGTACACACAGCGGGACTATTTTGCAGAGCCACTGTCTAAGCGCCGCCGAACAAAAAACCCAGAGCATTATTTTCTCCTATGTGTCTCTGTGTATCTGTATACGATCCTGAGGGAAATTGCAACAGTTGCAGTACAAAGTAGGAACAGTGCAAATACAAAATAAAGTACAATATAAAAATAACCATTATTAAGATTATTAAAATCAACTGGTGAATATTTCCAATGTCCAACATATACATAAGTTAAATGATAAGGATCATAGCCTATGCACGAGAAGTGGCATATACAAAATGTGTGCAACATTAAATCTTAGATAGCGTATATAAGACATCACATCAGGTTATGGAAACTTGTGATAAGCGTTTTTCATTATTTTATTTTGTGGAAAAAAAATTATTAATGGAACAAATAACTAATAATAAAAAAAAAATATTTTTGTGTATCTAGCGATAAGCAAAAAATCAGCAAACTAACTTCAACCTCTGGCAAGAAGTCACTGCTTTTACATGCACATTTGTGGGTTTGTGAGCTGATTTTTTCTTTTTTTAAAAGAAACATCTCCAGTCAATAATGGCCAAAGAACAATTAATTAGATGTTGCCGTCGATTTACAGTATATATGGGAGTCCATTATTGTCTTTTTTCAGCCATAACTATGATGGCTATTGATGCCAAATTCCGGTTTTAGCTTTTGGGTTTGGGATCAATTGATTTAATTTCCCTAAAGCTGTAAGTGGTAAAAATTATGTCTTTGGAGGATTATTCAGCACCGGTGGAGGTTTGTGGTCTTCTAATGCCTTTGATTTGCGTTTCTGGAGAGGAACTATATCACTTTATCTGCATCTTCCTGCGATTGCGTCATTTTATCTATCGTGCACTCTCTCTGCTGCCTGTGTACCTCAGTGTGTTTGTATTGAAATGTTGACATTGTGATATAGTACAGGCTAAGACAGCAGGGACCCTGAAGGCCAAAGTCTATCTCATGTCAGCTTGTATTCCTCTACTACAAGCAGCTTAGCCAAGCTTCCCCTGCAGGGTCGATCATCGCTCCATCTAGTCTTAACTCCTTTTCCTCCACACAACAATCTGAAAACTTGTCTGTCTAAGAAATACTTCAGCTCCCTCTCTCATTTATCTTCTTCCTGAACTTGCTGCAGTATGCTGCTGTCTAGGGCTGGGTCCCGAATTTGATACTTTTTAGGCACAGACCGAATTGCCTCTAAAGTATCGAAAGAGTATCGAAAAATGCCTCGTCATTCAATACCCAATTTCAATACCCAAGGAGTAAATCTCATCAGTGTCAGTGAGCCAATAAGCATGAAGCATGCTTCTACCAAGATCTAGGAAGGTTTGTGATTGGCTGTCTAACGTTACACGTCGTAGAGACGCGCAGGAAACGCCGGGGCTCATGTAGTAGGAGCTGCAAAATAAATCAAAAGTGCCGTAATGTTTAATGTTGTAATTTCTTTTTGTTTTATAAAATTGGTATCGAAAAAAACTAGTGTTTAGGAATCGGTATCAATGTCACGGTATCAGTATCGGTACTCGAAATCTTTGGAGCGATACCCAGCCCTACTGCTGTCAGACAAATACTCTCTGTATTCTTCTCACATTTTATATCTTTTACAACTTCTTTTTTTTCTGTCATTGATCACTCTGTTCCATTAAGTTCTATCATTAATCATTTCATTGATTGTCTCACTTGTTAGGGCACTATGGCTTTGACCCTTGCACTACTGGCTGGCTGAAATCTGACACACTTTACTGTGAATACAAGTTTTCTCCAGTTGCACACATTTAAAATCACTCCAGATTAGACTTTACAGCAACAATGTTAAACACTGATTTCTAGAAACCACACTAATATAGTTGTTTTTGCCCTAATTTTCTCTCTGAGACAGTACACAGGGGAACTTGGCCCATTGTAACTTCAGTTTACGTGTTATAAGGAGTACTACTCACCCTGTGAAAATATTGAATGTCTTCTTTGGCTCTGGAGGGAGCTTTCCAAAATTTGAAGAAAAAAAATAACCCTGTTGATGTCTAATGAAAGACGAATTATTGGGGAGCTTTACCCATATTAGGTTCTAAAAGTGAGAATATCTCGGCCCCTGCAGCTTCGTTTTGGACCATTCTTTGTTTAATCTATCCCCCGTGAGTCCCTCAACTGCATGCTGGAGTACCCATTCATGACAAAAAACATGTAAAAATAGGGAAGATACATGGTGGTACAACAATTTTGCAGTCCTTAAAAAGTTACTAAACTGTCACAACAAGCCCAAAGTTACCTGTGTGGTGTAATTATTCTCTTCATTTCATATTTTAGCTTTAATATTCCATTTTACAAGCAATACAAATGAATAGTTCATCATTTGGAGCTGCCCTATCTTTTTCACTTTTCAATCTTTCTCTTTGTTTAGACAAAAAAGAGCTGTTACAGCCAGCTTTCTCCTACTTGGGTCATCACCTTTTTGTCTTACAAATACAATTAAAATACTGACATAAATCATTTTCTCAATGAAATTCCTTCGCCGCACTAATGCTGACAACCCATTATACTGAATGAGATGCTGCCCACACTAAAGGAGATTATGTTGGGGTAACGCTGATACGTTGCCAAGTCACAACACTGTAGGTAGTAATTAACAGCTTCTCGTGTTAATGAGTGAGTTCTCTGTCATTAGCAGGAGACCTCAGGTTTGTCCATGTCTCAGGATTAATAAGCTGTTACGCCAGCAATCTGCACACTCAGAAGCTGCACCTGCTTTTGGCTAAAAACAAGCCTTTTCCAAACTGTATTACAGAGACTGTTATATTCTTCACTGTTTCATGTTACTAGATATAACAATGATAATCCGGACTACAACGGAATATTAACCGTTTATTAGCACAAAAGCATGTCTTTCAGCAGCATGGCTAAGACGACCAACAACGGAAGCTAAAGTTACCCACAATCCATCAGGTGTATCTCACTACTACATCTGATAGTGGCCCAAAATATACAGTGACAGTGGTAACACTTTACTTGAAGTTTTCTACATAAGAGTGACATGACACTGTCATGACACAGTCATGACACATGAACCCTAACCCTAACTCTAACCCTAACCATAACTTGCCATGACAAAACCGAATGACACTTACTAAAACAAGCGTTTATGACTTGTTCATAATGCTTTATGACATGTTCATGACAGTGTCATGTCACTCTTATGTAGATACATTCAAGTAAAGTGTAACCATAACAGTCTGCATAGGCACTGATATATATTCTTCTTCTTCTTCTTCTTCTTCTTCTTCTTCTTCTTCTTCTTCTTCTTCTTCTTCTCATTTCTCTGCAAAGATGCTCATCAGTGGATTCTATTTTTTTGACTTTGAAGACAAAACTCCCCAGCTTGAGATTAAAAACAATGCAGTTCTGCAGAACAAACACATGCACTGATTGTACTGAAGAACAAACACATGCACTGATTGTACTCCTGTGGTTTGACTTTTGTCCAAAGTGAAAGAATATTTCACATTCTTGTTGATTGCTCATATTAAATCTTCTTCAAGACAAAACACACAAAAGCAGCTAGCAGGTCCTGTTGTTTAAGGCAACTTCAACATGGACCTGTTTCAAAGGGTTTATTTATTGTGTTTTAAAAACTGCTAATGAGTGCCGATATTTGAAAAATGACTGATGTGTGAAGACGAAGAAATTTTATAGTCTATGGTGAAGACACAGAATGTATACTGTACATAGGCACAGTAAACAGTAATCATTCAACATGTGTTACTGAGAAGCAAAATGATTGATACCACTCTCATATTTGTCTGTTAAATATAAATCTACAGCTTGGAGACGTGTATCTTAGCATAGCATAAAGACTAAAAACAAACAGCTAAACTGACTCTTTCCAAAGGTAAAAACCTATCCACATATAACAGCAGCTCTAACGCTCAGTGATTAACACGTCATATCTCATTTGTTTAATGTGTAGAAAAACCAAAGAGTAAAAACAACACAATGCGTTTGTAGGGGGTTATCTGCTGAACTACAGCTGTTTCCCCATTCCCAGCCTTTATGGTATGCTAAGCTAACTATCTCCTGGCTGTAGCTTTGTATTTAATTTGACACAAGAGTTCCTCTTATCCAACATTCGGCTTCAAAGCGAATAAGCATATTGCCGAAAATGTCGAACTCCTACTTAAACAACAGCGCAGAAACAATAAACGATGGCAGCATAATTACAGTAAGGGCCTATATGGGATAATGGCTCAAGTGCAGAAACAAATATGCAAGATTTTGCCTACTGTGCTGTTTCTAAATTTAGTGTGGCCTACTGATCAGCAGGAACTTTAGTGGAGCTTTTGGGTATACTGCAAACTCTATATTTTCATTCCCACCTGTCAAAAAAGAGGTGAGGCCTGCTCTTTTTCTTATGGGATGACCTCCCATTCTCAGCATGAAAACTTGGACCGCAGGATTATTGAATTTTAGGGATCAGTCACTTTGGTCAGGACAGAAAAGAGCAACTGTTGGTGAGACATTTAATCTCTCAGTCGACCTTTATGACTTTAAAGTCACTCTGCTATCTTGCTGCTACATCTACAGACAATGTCTTCTGCACTGACTTGTGACATTTCATCTGTGTTGACAAATTGTTGGATGTATTAACGACAGATCAGATCAGGTTAAAATGTGTGACTGATGATTTTAATTACAGAAATTAAATGGCAAATTATTTAAAAAAGACAAAAAAAAAACTTAGTGATACATGTTTATTTTGGTACCAAGTCAAGTGACACAAAGACAATAAGTAAATGTAGTATAGACCAGAGGTTTCTTTAAAATGAGACACAGCTGGATATGTGTCCGTGAAAGTGCCCGCAGTACGCGTTTTCGGGGTTACATTCGGTACACCTGCAGTTTCTGGCCACAGGGTACCTGACACCCACTGGACATCCTTTAATGTGCATCACCTCGTAGGACCAGTCCCCGTTACAGACTTTCTGTTTTTCCCTGCCAGTAGGGCTGATGTAGGGCGAATCCTGTCAACGACACCAACAGATGACAGTAAATAAACATGCAAGTAAATGCAACTAATTCAGTCCCTCACATTAGTAGGTGATAACACATGTCTGCACATGCCTGCACATGTAAACAGTACAAACAGATGAAGAGACAAAGCATCATAGGCAGGCAGTTCTGGCGAACGCCAGAAGGGCCGATGCATTCTTGGGCCTATTTGGGGCGCTGGAAAAAAGAAACAAATGCGACAACACTGGCGTTTGACAATAGTTTGACAAAAATATGCAAGACTGTACGGCTGCAGCCTGGAGCCTCCCGTCTGGTGCCTTTGGCCTTTTACTTTCAAAATAAAACCACGCGTCTAATAATATGTTTTAAATATGCAAGTTTTTCCATTCTAAAATGGTGCCATGGTAGTTAATTTGAAGGTTTTATGAATTGAGTGTATTATTTCATTATGAAAGCCTGTAAGTGCGCCTCATGCTGCTTTTGCCAAATTGTCACGCTGTTAACGGTTTGTTTACATCAGTAACGTTGGAAACTATTTCAAGGAGCCGCTTCACAGAGTAAAACGTGCTTTTGCAGTTAGGGCATGTTCCTTTGAGAAGGTTCTGGGTTTCACTCAATAAAGTTATCCAGATAATTTAGTAAACTTGTTTTGTTTTTTCAAAAAGTATTTTTCATTTTGTTCAGTTGAGAAGCAAAATGAAAAGGTTTTTAAAAGCCTATCATTTTAAATAATTGTCCCTATGGTCATCACATTACTGATTTAACCTTTTAACCTTTTAATTAATTGTAATTAATTAAGTTTGCTGACCTGTCACTTTTTGTTCTGTGGTTCAACAGAATTGTCTCTGCTTGTCTCATTTGTAGTGGAATCTGTGATGTTGTATTAAGCTGAACTGAGGTTAAATCAATTCAATGTAAAAATAAAAACTCCCTCAAGCTTATCTAACATAGCAAGTAAGCAATAATGTTTCCGAACACCATTATAATATTCAAATTGTGACAGCTTTATACACTGGAACAGAGTTGAGCTTAACATCTGTATGCATACAAGCAGAATACTGGTAAATGCACAGGCTGGAACATGTCTCATTAGTTCATACTAAGAAATGCTATTTTACAACTTAGTATGTTCTGCATTTGAGTCATCCATCACCTCGTGGTAACACTGTCCTAAACATATTCTGGTGTTGATCCACTCGGTGATGCCACAGCTCTCCACAGGGATGCGGACCTCGGTCAGATGACACCTGGATCTGCAGCCCTGCCCCGCCCCCACCAGTGCCAGCACTGTTGCCATGACAACCAGCTGCATCGTCTGCCGGGTGCGCCACAGATGCCTGCCACAGGACGGAATCAGAACTCACATCAGATACATTGATCCATGTCAGAAAATCAAGTTTATGAGGATTAAAGTGTGGCAGTTTAATTGTTTTCAGGACAGAGGTATTTATGGTTTTTTTGTGCCTCCTCAAATTTGCATCTACTTGAAACACCTTTGCAGTTACATGGACATTAAAAAAAAGTCATCTCTGGTTAATGTCACCATCTGGAGCAGCTAGGCTTTTCAAATCACTGTTTAAGTCAGTTTGTAAATCTACTATTACAGTACTAGTACTAGTACTAGTAGTAGTGGTAGTAGTAGTAGTAGGATGAATGTATGTGCTGTAGTAGAATATAATCTGTAATGAGTGGAAGCCCAAATTGTTTTAGGAGTGCCTCTGTAAATAGAAGTTCATTTCTTCACCTTCAGATTTTTATTCACTCTTTAGAATATATCCCAGAACTTAAATTTTTGATTCATGTAAATTAGCCTTTTATAGCCATGCAGAAAAATCCGATTTTTATATATCATCTCTGATATTTACAACATAATAATAATTATAGTTATAATAATACATTTTATTTGTAGTGCAATTTTTATTTTTAGAATCAATCCCAAAGTGTTACAGAGTAAAATAAGGTTAAAACAGGTTAAACATTGAAGCAAAAAAAAAACTATTGAGATGATTGCAATTTTGTTTAGAGCTTCAAGGAATAATCCATTAATCAAGTGGTTGTCAACTATGGAAGTAATCACCAACTATTTTGACCATTAATCAGTTTGAGCCTTTTTTTAATGGAAGAAAAGTCAAAATGTCCTGATTCCTGCTTCTTAAATGTGAATATTTTCTAGTTCCTTTACGTCTCTAAGAGTAAACTAAATATCTAAACTAAATGTTTTTTGAAAAAATCAAGACAAAGGCACATCACAGGCTTTGGAAAACACTGATCAACATTTTTCACCATTTTCTGACATTTTATAGACCAAACAACTAATAGAGAAAATAATCATTTGACAATGAAAATAACCATTAGATGCAGCCCCAGTTTTGTTTGGGGTGCTCAAAGCATTATTTTCACAGAAAAGCAAAGTTAAAAGTTCACAACAGTTGCATAACTTACTATTATTATAAACAGAATCATCAGTTTGCATGTAATCTACATGAATCTTAAACAGAATACGTACCTGTAGAGCTCTGTTGTTGCTTTGAACCTCAGTTGAGAGTCTTGTTTCTTCTGTTACTCGCTCAACATCTGTAACAGCTGTCAACCTGTGGCGGTCCTCTCTGTTACTTAAATAGTGTTGCTCATAAATCCTTGTAATCTATTCAACCTTGGGCTCGGTGCTAGTTTTCCCACCTGTTTAGACTTCAAAGCAAATTTTTCCCTCAACAGTTGGGGGATGGCCCACGGCTCAAGGCCTTTCTGTCTTCACATGCGGAGCAGCGAGTCGGTATCTACAGACATCTTGTTTAGATTACATGAGTAAAAGGATTAGATGGTCCACACACATGACACATTAAATCTGCCCCCACAGTGAGATGGAAAACCCTGACAGGAGAATCGATACATTCATTTGCCTTGCTCCGTCTTCCCTGCTTTGTGTCTGTCAGTTTTCCAGGGTATTAATGCCAGATTTTATATACATTGAACAAAATTATAAACGCAACACTTTTGTTTTTGCCCCCATTTTTCATGAGCTGAACTCAAAGATCTAAGACTTTTTCTATATACACAAAAGGCCTATTTCTCTCAAATAAGAATATAAAATAATAAAAAATAAAAAATAAGAATGAAGCTTATTTCACGGGCATTTAGCAGAAAGAGAAATTCATAAATCTTCTTTGATGACTTGCAGGATAATGTTTACCTCAAGAAAAGAAAACCTCAAATTTAAATATGAACAATAAACCGACAGTGTTGCATTTATAATGTTGGTCAGTATATATTGAACAAAATTACAAACGCAACACTTTTGTTTTTGCCCCCATTTTTCATGAGCTGAACTCAAAGATCTAAGACTTTTTCTATGTACACAAAAGGCCTATTTCTCTCAAATATTGTTCACAAATCTGTCTAAATCTGCGTTAGTGAGCACTTCTCCTTAGGCTGGCCACAATAAAAGGCCACTCTAAAATGGGCAGTTATACTGTATTGGGGGGGTCCGGGAGGGGTCCAAAAACCAGTCAGTATCTGGTGTTATGGTTAGGGTTAGGGTTAGAGTTCAAGCATCTCTTTCTCTCTCTCGACCTGTCGTAACCGACTTGAGTGGGCAAATGCTCACATTCGATGGCGTCTGGCACTTTAAAGAGGTGTTCTGTTCACAGATGAACCCTAACCCTAACACCAGATACTGGTTTTCGGATCCCTCCCCGGATCCCCCCCAATAATCATGCTGTCTAATCAGCATCTTGATATGCCACACCTGTGAGGTGGATGGATTTTCTCGGCAAAGGAGAAGTGCTCACTAACACAGATTTAGACAGATTTGTGAATAGTATTTGAGAGAAATAAGCATTTTGTGTACATAGAAAAAGTCTTAGATCTTTGAGTTCAGCTCATGAAAAATGGGGGCAAAAACAAAAGTGTTGCATTTATAATATTGTTCAGTATATACTGACCAACATTATAAATGCAACACTGTTGGTTTATTGTTCATATTTAAATTTGAGGTTTTCTTTTCTTGAGGTAAACATTATCCTGCAAGTCAACAAAGAAGATTTATGAATTTCTCTTTCTGCTAAATGCCCGTGAAATAAGCTTCATCAGTTCACGATCAACCAAAATATGTTGACAGAGCGAGTTGTGCCAGACTGTTGGTCGACAAATTTGAATGAGTTTTGAGAATGAAAAGAATTGACCAAGAAAATGTCATATTTAAAAGCCAGTGTTCCATTTCTCAAACCACCTAAAGCCACTATTTTGTTTGTACTTATGGCATCATTCAAATCATTCTGGCATTGCTTTTTGTTTGTTGTAAAATGCTTACAGACGATTCACCACTCACTGGAATATCGACAAAGGCAGTGTCAGAGTGTCTTTTCTGATAACAGGTCAAACGATATTACTGGATCAATATGCATTTTAAGGTTGTAGCTGATTAAAATGTAGCTAATGTTCTGTACTGTTGGTTAGTTTAATCCAAACTATGACATAAGATGACATGTAATAAGATGATCAAATTATTTGCCATCTGTACAGTAACATACTATAGAACTACTCCAGTAAAGTACAAGTACCTCAAAACTGTACCTAAGTCCAGTCCTGGAGTAAATGTACTTAGGTTCAAACAGCTGAATCAGCCTCCGATCCTGCTCCGGTCTGTTTTTGAGAAATTCTGTATCTGCTGCATTCAGTAAAAAGTTAGCACTGCACCACGAGCTGGACAGTCTGCAGTGACAGTAAGTACTTGGGCAGCAGCCACCAGGGACTCCCAGCATCCTGCCCAACTGCCATACCTATATGTACCTAACAAGGACTTTTATAGTGTCACCCTCCTCCTCTAAGGCACTACTTCCTTTAGCTGAAATACATCATTGTAAGCATGCATTCTGTCCTCTAATGAACACCAGTCATAGTTGATTAATCTTGTATTCAGAGTAGAACGCATCATTAGTCATTTTCTGATAGTCCGTGTAACAGATGGTAATTCCTCTTAAAATGAGTGCATCTGCATTGAAAATTGATTTATTATGTATGGAGCTAAAACCATTGATATGCTAATGACATAAACACCTTATTCCCAGTGAATCTGGAAAGGGCAGGTAGGACTTTTAAGTTAATGTCAATATTACGGTCATAAAAATAGTCAATTTGTTGAAAGAAAACAAAAACTAAGGAAACATAAAAAAAAAAGATGTCCTCATGAGAATCTTATGTCTCATTCCCACAGCCATAATAAGCCGATAAGGCCTGCCCTGTAAATGTCACATTAATTTCCACTGGGAGTCAATTTGGAAGTGATGGACGAGGTGAAGGTTTTGGTGGCCAAGATGATTTTCTGGTTCATAACTCGAAGCACTACTATATAAAAAAAAAAAGCTCATTTGGGTGTAAAAGCTCAAACAAGCTTTATATGAAGCCGCACATAAAACACCTCTGAGCCGTACATCTTGCTGACATCACAGATTTGAGTCATGGGTCATTGGTTTTGAGCTCTGGAACAGAGTCCTCTCGCTTTTTTTTTTATCAACACACCATAAACACTGCCATAACAGGACTGACAACCTCCACAAACCCACTCAAGCACACTTTGCTCCCATGTGTGCAGAGCCTCGCCTCCTCCATATGCTACTGTATGAGTCCGGGATCACAGTCGCTGACAGAAACAGACTCCTTTTAAAAAAAAAAAAAAAAAAAAAAAAAATCATTTTGTCGCATGCAACAAAAACAAAATACACTGACAGAGGCCTTGAACACACTGCATCATCCCACACTCACGTTTTCACCCTCCTCCCATCAGGTCTAAACAAACGCCTCCACAGCGCTGCCAAGGACAAGACTTTTGTTTGGGGACAATGCTGGGTGTTTCTGTGTGGATGTAGGTGGTAGGTGTGTTTATGTGTATCGACTGTCGATGATTCTTCACTGTCTTCTGTTTTCTCTGTTTAAATTATTTAAATTATTATTAATTATTATTATTCCATATGGATTGTTTTATTTATTTTATTGGTGTGTCCATGTTCCTTTGTCCGTTAAATGTCTTATGACCACATAATACAGACCATACTTGCCGTGCCCTTTAAAATGTATGATTCAGGGTGGTAACCAAAAGTAATTAGCAATACTGGAAGCTAGGCAATCGTCCCGTTTAGAACGATTTTAATCTGCATTACTTTGGGTGTAATAGTAAAATCCTTTTGATATAATGTACATTTTAAAGTCTTCAGACCAATTCAATTTGAATTAACTTGTATTTATAGTATCAAATCATAACAAGAGTTATCTCAAGACACTTCACAGATAGAGTAGGTCTAGACCACACTCTATAATTTACAAAGACCCAACAATTCCAGTAATTCCCCCAAGAGCAAGCATTTAGTTGCGAGGGAAAACTTCCTTTTAGGGAGAAACCTCGGACAGACCCAGGCTCTTGGTAGGCGGTGTCTGACGGTGTCGGTTGGGGTGTGATGAACAGTGGCAATAATAGTCACAATAAAAGATAATGGAACTATGACTAGAGTGTAGCAGGGCATAGCAGGGCGCGGAGCAGGACCGAGGTGACAGCTGCAACCATGATTTAGGTACCACCCTAATCCAAGGAAAACTGCTGGGGAATAAGTTCCCCAGAGCTAAGTCAGTAACAAGCATTTAACTCACTCAAGTGATGTCTTTTGCAACAATTTATCAGGGGCACGTTCAATCTCAAAACGGTGTGCACCGTTTTGCTACGGTTTCCTGGTTGAACGACATGTTTCCTCGGAACGGACGGTGTGCAACAGCTTTGAGATGTGTTTTCTCTCGTTTGGTTGGCGTGTCTCTTGCTTATTGGCTGTGACACCGGTGTTATCCAATCAGCAGAGACGTGTCTGTATACTATTATGCAGTTCATTGTCAGGAATCATCTCAGTCTCATAGAGACAAATATACCTGACTCAATCAGATGTTCCTGCTGTCCACCGATGCATAACTTGACTTTCCATCACACCGACACGATTAAAAGGTTTCCATTGCATCATTAACTCTCACACTTCTAAATTCAGATATTATTGTGAAAACCATACAAAGGAAAGTCATTTTTACAATATAGTTACTTTTGAATGCAGGGTTTGTCATTTTCCTGGGTTAATAGTCCTTACTTTAATGATAAATAAAAGGATGAAGAAGGCTGTTTGTGCTGCTACGTGTGGGTTGCTGGCCAGTTCTATTTTTAACGTACTAAACATTTCCACATGAAATAGCCGTTTAAATAAAGGCTTTTTAACTTTTTGCAAAAAGAGTGCCTTGGATGAATTGTGAATATTAGCATGATTATCATTGGAATGACATGCCACTTGACTATATTGTTGAAATTCAAATGTTAAATGAATTTAGTTTGCTGGATTTGTTTACTGTGTATGTCTCACTTAGATACAGCAGAGTTTTGTCAACGGACGCAGCTGTGTTGCAGCTCTGGCATCAGTTCAGAGTGCATCTAAACTAGTGTGCAATAAGGCACCCCCTATCCTCACTCTATCGCTACTTATTATTACTGACCTCACAACTCCCCCTGGTGCTGACTGAGGTGGATGATCAATGAAGTGCAAGAGGTGAGTGTGCACAATGTGCGTTTGTGTGGTGGGTGGATGGTTGCCTACATGTTGTGCCGACGAGAAAGGAGCTCCTCGAATGTCTTTGGTAAGTATAAAATACAGAGAGATATGACTGTGAAGAAGGGCTCTTTAAAGAATCAATGGTATTTGCGCTGTCAGCAGTACTGATTGTTAAAGCCTCTGCAAGCACTCTTACATTTTGTTTCAGATTCATGAAAAACAAGCACAGTGATTGTATAGTACATTTTAGAGGAGACTGCACAGGCAACCAACACTATCCTTACAGGAATATTATAAACTAGAGACTTCAGAAACACCTGAGGGAATGATAAGGATCTCTCAGAGGAACATTGCATCAGTTTTCTGCTGTGGAATAACAGGCTGTTCTTGTCCTAATTAAGAGTTTTTGAGTCAAACAGATAGCTTGAATCAAATGGACTGGACTGAATTGGCTCTAGCTACTGATTGCCTGCGGTGGTACCTGCCGAAAAAAAACAATTATCTACACGCTCAAATTAAACCTAAGGTGCAATGAATAAGACCTTAACTGTCCCATAGCGCAAAATGATCCAAATAAATCTGTGGTGGCAATAGGGTGGTTGATCAATAACAGTGACTCAACAGTTGCCTCGCTAGGTGCTGAAATGTCTGGTTTTTAAAAGGCTATGTGCCTTTTCGACTCCTCGGGGTAAGACCAACAGCACAAACTTTTCAAGCTAAAATAGTATAACGTGAAGGTAACATTAAAGAATAATATATATCATATTACCTCACGTTTTTTTAACCGACGATTCTGTCTCTGCTTTACTTGTCTTTATGGTAAAAGTGACTAGTGTGACTATATTTCAGCACATGTTGTAATTACTTGGTCACTAATTATCATATTTCTTATTGTGTGCAGTAAAACAATCGTCCTTTTGTTTAGAATCATTTCCACAAAACTGTGGAACACACCTCTATATTAAACAAGAGCTAATGTGGCCACATCAAAAACAAATCACCATGATATTCAATATGGTGACTTGTCTGTGGTTTTCAATACTCATTACTCAAACAGAAGTAATGCAATGTTAATTGCTTTTTCGATAGTCATTCAGTGTTTGACTAATACCTGAGCAGAGTAATTTGTTGGACTGCGTGTTGTGTTACAGTCTTCAAACTCAACAAATCTGGTTAGTTCAGGTCTCTCAAGTCAGAGTAAAGTGTTCTGCTGTTTCTATTACAAGATAGTTTAAGGTGAGAAGATTACCTATAATTGTACAATATAGGAATTGATGTACTATAGTTGTACATTGTATGATTCAAATTAGCAAGTGTATGAAACTGCCGTAGGCTTATGTACTGCAGTTACACTATGCTTACTATTACATTTTAGTCATTTCGGGGGGCACAAAAAACATTGTTGCTTCTGCTGTTGAGGTTTTTCTCTTATGCTGGCAGGGCCCCCGAGCAGAGGGCTGCTCAAGTGTCTGGTCACTTTAAAGTATAGATTTATGAACGTTAGATACTTTCATTTCATGCGTGGTACATTTGATGAAATATTGAGAAGAAAGGGGTTTAATAAAGATTCTGAGCAGTACTAAAGTGTGCAGGCACTTTACTTACAGAGTCATTTCTAAAGGTTAAAGGGACAAAAACAAAACAAAGGGGTTGGGAGGATGGATTTAAGTGAAAACTACAAGTGGCAAAGGCGTTTTACGCTCTACTCCCAGCGAATTACACGTAGCCTATCGACGTTGCTTTAGAAATGAATCGAGAGTAATAATATTTGGGGGCGGAGGACACCGGTTGCCACCCAGCAGTGGTGATGAAGGGCAGAGGAGGCTCGGGTGGGAGACTGCAGCACGGTGCGCAGTGACCGGCTGCATCCACTGGGGGAGGACCGAGCACCGCCTGCATGCGCTGCGGTACATGAACGACTTTCTCACCGAGGCTCTCCATCATCACACACACAAACACACACACACACACACACACACACACACACACACACGCACGCACGCGCACGCACGCACACACACACACACACACACACACACACAATGGGCGGGATACAGGAGTATAGGTAAGGCGGCAGTGGCAGACAGACAGATGTGTGATGCTCAGACTTAACCATGGGGCCGTTTCCCCTCGCCTGTGTGAAGGTAAACTTTTACCCACCATCGCATCTTTTCGCCGTGGCCGTGTGGCGGTGATGCCAACTCGCTGCTTGCACACCTGCCTTTGTTTTTCTTTTTTTTCTTCAATGCTAATTGTTGCCAGTATACCAGGAGCGATGCAGCAGAAACGGGGGCTGAAGTGGCAACAGATCCTGTTAAATTGAGACAAGACGTCGAGACGCAGTCAAAAAAAGTGTCCTCCTCGGAGTGCGTCAGAGCACAGATGTATATAGTGGATGATATGGTCGCTGGCTGGATATGACGATGGATTTGTGATATTATCCCCCTAAATCAAGACGGGAATTTAGGCAGAAGCGAAGAACTGCATCCTCACCTAGCCTACCTTCCCATCCTCCTCCTCCAACAGATTTGTTTGTAGGGGGGCTGAGGCGATTTTGTTTGGCCCCTTTTCACATGTAAGTATGAATGTCAGATTAAAGACGCTATTTTAACGGGCAGGACATTTCATGCGTAATATCTGTTCTAAACATAAATGTCTTCCATGCATTTATTTCCGAAAGCCTACCTCCATGTTAACTCAATACTAATACTACTACTAATAATACGCTAATAATAATAATATGGCAATGAAGTTTACCGCCCTTATATTGCAAAATATGCGTAGTATCCTGGACTATGCAGTCGCCAAAACAACGGACATTAAAATGAATAGGATACATGTTCATTGTTCATGTTTTGTGCCTAAACCAACTGCTGTTTTCTCCTCTCTTGTCTTTTTTTTTTTCTCGCAGCTCCAGAGAGAGTCTGTCAGTCCTTCACCGGAGCTCTATCATGTAACAGCAAATATCCAGTTTATTTAATTTTTTTTTTTAATTTCTTTTTAATCTTATCACATAAAATGGCAACCAGGAGTGACCACGAAGGATCAAAAGACGCATTTGGGCGCAAGCAGCGGTCGTGGAGAAATTAGCCACCTGATGGGCGCCGGAGAAACCGAGCAGAGACTGTTTTGGTTCTAGCTTGTTGACTTGGTGATTGAAAATGCTGAACAAATAAAGGACGCTGCAAGTTGAGCACAGAGAGCCTGCGTAACAGGCTATGGCACCGACCCTCACATCTTTTTTTGGTTACGGTAACGATGTCATAAAATACAAGAGGCCTGTGTCTAAACTGGAAGACAGGCTGATCAATATCTCCTGCCATGTTAAGTAGCCACATGGACTGCTCTCAACATGGACCTTATTGAGGTGTGTTCGTTATTCTGACATTCTCATATGCACAACTGATTGGCCGAACCGGTTGATGCATCATTCTCTCTCTCTCTCTCTGCGCGCGCGCCGAGCTGCAACTTTGATCCTCTGGCCCTGCATCCACTTCGCCCTGAGGCGGTTACTGTAGCGCTCACGGACGCGAACCGCTCATTGGACTTTAAAAAAAAAAATGGAGTTTGCCATGGTGGGTGCGGACGGCGGGTGCAATAGTCACCTGCCTTACGGATATGCCCAAGCTCGCGCACGGGAAAAGGAGCGCGAGAGGGAGCGCCAGGCTGTCCAGTCGAGAACGGCGGCTGCTGCCGCTGCCGCCGCTGCTGAAGGTGGGTCAGGTGAGGAGGGAGGAGGAGGAGGAGGAGGAGGAGGCGTGGGGGGGTCCACCTCCACCTCGAGCGCTCCTCTCCTTAACAACCGCCAGCATCAGTCTCGCGCCGCCTCCTCCTCCGCGAACGCCAACATCGGCAGCGGCGGGACCGCCTCGCGCCCCTCCTCCTCCTCCTCCTCCTCCTCTTCCTCCTCCTCCACCTCCTCCTCCTCGCAGCCGCCACAGCAGCAGCAGCAGCAGCAGCAGGAGCCCGAGCAGCAACAGAGAGTTCTCAGAGAGCGGAGAAAGCAACGCGGCGTCGGACGGTGGAGACGCAGCCGGACGACTCTCGGCGGGGACCTGCGCCACTCGGAGCTGGCGCTGCTCGGATCCGAGGAGGACATCATGATAGAGGAGGAGGAGGAGGCCGAGGGAGCCGAGGAAGAAGAGGAGGAGGAGGATGCGCAGGAGGAGAAGGGGTGCCGGGGAAGCAAGAGGTCGAGTTTTCTGTGCAACATGGGCGATGAGGAGGAGACCGTGTCGCTCACTGACAGGCGACCTCAGTCCGGGTACGAGAGTGTTTACAACGAGTGCGGCTGCTGCGAGAGAGTTGTCATCAACGTGTCGGGTCTGAAGTTTGAAACTCAGCTCAAGACTCTCACTCAGTTCCCGGACACTCTCCTGGGAGACCCCGACAAGCGAATCAGGTACTTTGACCCGCTAAGGAACGAATACTTCTTCGACCGGAACCGACCGAGTTTTGACGCCATTCTTTACTATTACCAGTCGGGGGGGCGGTTGAAAAGACCAGTCAACGTCCCGTTTGACATCTTCTCCGAGGAGGTGAAGTTTTACGAACTCGGGGACGAGGCGATACTCAAGTTTCGGGAGGATGAGGGTTTTGTCAAAGAGGAGGAAAAACCTCTGCCGGAGGACGAGTTCAAGCGCCAGATCTGGCTGCTTTTTGAGTATCCGGAGAGCTCGAGCCCCGCCAGGGGCATAGCGGTCGTGTCCGTCCTGGTTATAGTTATTTCTATTGTCATTTTCTGCCTGGAGACGCTGCCGGAGTTTAGGGACGAAAAAGAATACCTCCAGCCGCGACACAACTCCACTCAACCCGACCACGGATTTACTCCTTTCAACGACCCGTTTTTCCTCGTGGAAACGGTTTGCATCATCTGGTTCTCCTTTGAGATTATAGTCCGCTTCTTTGCGAGTCCGAGCAAACCGGATTTCTTTAAAAACATTATGAACTCAATAGACATTGTATCCATTCTGCCTTATTTCATAACCCTCGGCACGGACCTGGCGCAGCAACAAGGCAACGGGCAGCAAGCGATGAGCTTTGCCATCCTGAGAATAATCCGCCTTGTCCGGGTGTTTCGCATATTCAAACTGTCCAGGCACTCCAAGGGGCTGCAGATCCTGGGCCATACCCTGCGCGCCAGCATGAGGGAGCTGGCCCTCCTCATTTTCTTCCTGGTTATAGGTGTCATCCTGTTCTCCAGCGCGGTGTACTTCGCCGAGGCGGACGAGCCCACCTCTCAGTTCACGAGCATCCCCGACGCTTTCTGGTGGGCAGTGGTGACCATGACAACGGTGGGCTACGGCGACATGAAGCCCATCACTGTCGGTGGGAAGATAGTGGGCTCCCTCTGCGCGATCGCGGGCGTGTTAACCATCGCGCTCCCGGTGCCGGTCATAGTGTCCAACTTCAACTACTTTTACCACAGGGAGACCGATAACCAGGATGACCAGGCGCCGGTGGTGGAGAGCATGCCCCCGGGCTGCCCCTATTTCCCGGACTTTTTAAGGAAATTCAAAGGCTCGCCCTCTGGCTCATCGCTGGGTGACAAAGCGGAGTATATGGAGATGGAGGAAGGCCTGACGGAGTCGCTTTGTGGTCTGGACAAGAGCCCCAGTAAAGGAAACGGCACAGACATAGGGAGGAAAAACAGCACTAACTCAAAATCCGTTCAGACTGACGTGTGATTACAAGTATAGAGTTCAGTTTTTCTCCCCGTTTTTTTCTTAAGAAGAATACGCCCTAATAGATACAGTACAAGAGCAGGTGGTCCCCTAACACAAGTTTTACGCACGCCTCATAGCCCCCCCACACACACACACACACACGCACACACGCACGCACACTCACACTTACAGGTCACCAATTGGCAGATTAAAATGTATCATTCTCTCCATCTCAGAGCAAAAGTGTATCCCAAATCCTCTCCACAACCTTTAGGAACAATTATGATCAATATTTCCCTAATGGGTTGATTCATTAATTTGTCTTACCTGTGCGGGCTTCCAAATCTGACACAAAATTAAAAGTCTAGACAAGACAGGCTATGCATTCGCACTTTATGAGTTTCATCCGTCAATAAGATAAAGGGTAGGGATGATCGTTTTTGCTGTTATGCAATAAAGTTAAACAATTTGTTTGCACTAATGTAGAATTTGCGCTGGGTTTTGGGCAGATTTTTATTTCAGAGACAGAAACTGTAGGCCGTGCAAATGGCAATCATTTAGTCATCCTCTGACCACTTAGCTGAAGAATGTTTGAGTAACTTCTTTAAAGAGAGCAAACTAGGGATATTAATGAGCTCTTTCATACGCTGCCAATAAAAATTGGACTCCAATAAAGGAAAAGCCTGAGACAGATAAAACATTTTTGTTACTGTTCCAACACTAATATGAACAAAAAAGCTCATTTCTAAGACATAGCATTTAGCAGTCATCAAATAAACCAGGGCTTGAATTATTTCTATGACATCTACACAAATATGCTTTTCCACAAAAAAAAAGCCTTGTGTTGTTGACCCACTATGAGAGCTAAGCACAGGAAACATCAGAGTTAAAAAATGGCTGGAGAAATGACTTGCCATGCCAGGTTTTGTATGGACAGGCTTGGAGCCTTGGCGACAACAGTTTCCCCAGTTTCATTTAAACCACCTCAATATGACAATATCCCTTTACACGGATGCAGATGGAAAGCTATAGCAAAAATGACTCTGTTGTGGAAACTCCTCGGAGGGGAGTTTGTGAGCAACTTCCTCTCCTGTCCACTGGACTTCGTGCACAACATTTTTTTTTTTTTTTCCTCAAGAGGACTGTGATTATCTCCGAGCTCAGAGGATCCCCGAGATGTGGATGTCTTCCAAGGTATGTAGCCTTTAGTTTGTGTGTGAAAGTGTTTTTTTTTTTATCCAGTGATGAGGAAAACAACACCCAGTGTCATAGGAGAAAGCCAATAATGCTCCTGAAAATGTGGAGAAGATGATAAATACAACAAATGCAACACTCACTACGTGCCATCTTTAGATATACAGCATATTTAGAAATATTTCACCCTATTTATTTTCAACACTTGGTTGACCCCTAGACCAAAGAAATGACTCTTGTCGGGTTTTTTACACGTGTGTGTGTGTGTGTGTGTGTGTGTGTGTGTGTGTGTGTGTGTGTGTGTGTGTGTGTGTGTGTGTGTGTGTGTGTGTGTGTGTGTGTGTGTATAAAATACAGTAGACGGACGCTGGACGAATATGACACACATTTCAGTCATCATGTGGTTAGGTAATGTTGCTTCTGTGCAATGTGTATGCCACACTCAGGTCTAATAGCCAACAGTTAAAACAAACACCTTTTCATTTATAATAATAGTTGTAATTATCTCCTTTAAGCTGACATCAGGTCAGCTACTGAGAGCTTATGCCAAAGATTTGGGAAGATTTACCTCAAAGGAATTTGTGGCTCAATAATAGTGTCTTCAGTAATGGAGTAGTTATAAATATATAACTACTCCATTACTGAAGAACTCTGACAGTAACTGCTACAGAGTTTACTCCCTGCTTTGTTGGACAGTGTTGATTGCACTCAGGTGATTGATTTTAGTTTTTTATTTAAGTGTCCTTGTTTTGTCTCCGCTCTCTGCTATCCAGTGGGTATTATTGATAGGTAAGGCACGAGGTCTCACCTTTCACAGCAGGCGTAACATGACGACATTGTGACACATGAAGCCAGAATATATTGTCTTACTACATTTATCACCCTACACCATGACATTTATGATTTCAAATGTGAAATTCTTTGTGAAGTGAAAACTCCTTTGCTGCCTAAATCTTTATGTTATTCTCCAGATGTTAAATGGCCAAGCAAAACGTAAAGCCTACCTATATTAAAAAAAATCTTTTTGGTTCTTCAATTGGATGTTCGGGCTTCACCCTGCAGACTGATGTAGCCTATATGCAGAGACACTAGAAGCCATTGTTCACATTAATCAGCTGAAGAGGAATGCTCACCTTACATCTCGTTATAGTGACAGTTGTGGCAGTTTTGAGTTTGAAAGCCAATTGTGTTCTAATTGAAATCTACCCAAGTATGATGTGGAAACCTGAGGCCTCCAGTGCACAAACACTGAGAGTGGACATTGAAATGATGTAAGAGGCATCTTGTGTCCAGCAGTTACACTTTTGAAATGTAAAACTTTTGCAAATTCATAGATTCTGGATTTTTATCAATGAATAGATGCCATTTTACGATTAGTAAATGAACTTCTGTGTTGCAAAACAATTTCAGACAGAAATTGATATTCAAAGCAGAGTATTGTTTTGTCTTAAATCATGTGTGGAGGGTGTCTTTAAGTAGTGCAAAGTTTGTCCCAAATGGTGGGGGGGGTCACCTGATTTACGGACAAAAAATTTAGAATATACTCAACAATTAAATTTAACCAAGAGCAAAACCATCCTGAAAGCTGTCAGCATTTCTTTATAATCCACAAACCTCTCTGAACTGAGCAGAGACTCTCGTGTGTTGAGAAAATAGAACTGTTCCTTGCAGAAAAGTTAGAAAGCCAAAATGTAATTTTGCAGTACTTTGCAGTGTTTTCAGTACTTAGAAAATGCATCATAAGAAGAAGAATCAACTTTTGTCACAATCAAGACATTCATACAGTAGATCCACATATGCTGTCACACCCTCCATAGGGCTCCTCAGCACTCTTCAGCACATAATCCCAGCATCAGCATGTAATAATTTATTGCACTGTGTGTGTTTATATCCTCAGAGGAACTATTCATACAAGATATTTTTAACACCTGCACCCACAACCAAACATACCCTCCTGGCACAGAGCCAACCCCTCTTGATACCTCACACTTAGCACTGATATAATATGGCTTATGGCAAGAGGCGCAATCCAAAACATTTTTCAAGCAAAGTGTGTGGGTCAGGCATATTCTTAGGCCTGTAGCTGCTGAGCTGACTTTGGAAACAGCCGGGATCATCCTGAGCCACAGAAAAGAGCTGAATGGTTTGAACTTTTCCTAGCGTTCTGTTGTCACGTGCACGGCGAGTCTTTGTAATGCAAATTTAGACCACATGGCCGGGCCATGTGACAAAATGAGAGTTATTTATGGTTATTTCTCAAAAGGTATTCCATGCCTGTCAAAGGACACAGAGGAGAGGTGGAAAGAAAGCGAGTATGTGAGTTACATAATGTCAGTCTAGGTTATGTTGTGGTAGGTTATGTTATTCTCCTATTTCATACCATCGCAACATAAAGACTTCTGATGCTCTCGGCCTGTTGGTCACACAAAATAAACAGTTTGAGGATATTACTTTAAGCTATGGAAACTAGTGATACACTTTTGTCAACGTGTCTTATGTGGACTCAATGAATGAAAAATAATGAAAGCAATAATAAGGCACAGCTCTCATGGGTATTGACACAGCTACAGTATTATACACTTATGGATGGACTGCTCATTGATAAATGTTTACAATGCTCCATTCTACGACACAGTACAAACAACAGTCAACCACAGTGATTCAGTTCTTGTACAAGGAACTCTAATGGAGTTAAAGGACAATTGTGGCGCAAAATGAACCTAGGGGTTAATAACACGTGGACCGAGTCGACCGTTCTCTGGGATATGTTTTCATGCTAATCGAATGTGTCTCTAGCTTGAAACAAGATAGCGCAAACCGCTGATAGTTTATAAAGCTAGTCGTCGGGGCAGAGGGTAAAGTAAAAAGAAATCGCTATTTCTACACCGCTAACAAGGCTCAAAATAGCACCACACTTCCACGGTAGCATAATGAGGGTCCCTACATGTAAACCGAAGCATTGGGAACTTTGTAAGTGTACAGACAGTTTATCAAAAAGATAGTTTATAAAGACAGTAGCTTTCACGTATACAAGTAGCGCCATCTAGGGAAGCCATCAAGAACAATCTCCGAGCTAGCAAGCTAACGTTACATGCTGAAAATGGCTGAAAATCTGAAAATAGTATATGAAGGCAGGGTTTCAATAAATGATTGTAAAAATTTACAAAGAATATGTTTACGGCATTTACTAACTGGCATTTACTAACTGGGATGTTTCGGGGCCGATTGGAGAGGACTGCTGTGGATGATGTAACGTTACACACGCTGATACACTGGCAAGAGCAAATTACTTTTAACCATGTATCCAGCTTATTTAATTAGCTCATGTTATTGTATTATGTAAGCATTCATAATCAATTATTATTTTATGTGGCGTTTTCTTTTTGGGGGTGCAAATATTCCCCCAAAACAAGTTCCTTCCCGAGACCATTTTGATGAGCCACCGTCGCTGCATCCAGAATTTTTTCCTCCTATCCCAGAATATATGTGTGTTGTAGCCAGACTTTACTCCACAGTGCTGTGGGTTTGACAGTGCAAGACTAGAGGCACAGTGAACCAAAGCTGGATTACCAGCCGGGCAAAGTGGGCAACTGCCCAGTTTCTGTGTGGCAATTACTTTGTTGTACTTAAATAACAAATGTGTTCGGTAATATTTTACTCTAAAGCATAATTAAAAGCCCAAATGTAAAGACCCTAAAGTGGCTCCTGCATCTTGTATGTCTTATAGAATATAGAAAATGTAATGTCTTATAGACAAAATGTCATGTATTATTATTATTTCATTTAACCAGGAAGTCTCTCAAAATATATTGCCTCTTTTATGAGAGAGTCCAGATAAAAATTACAGTGTAGTGTGGACAATGGACATGAGAGGCATTAGGGGTATCTTTAATATTTTAGTTTATACCACAAACTAACTAATATACAGCAAACCTGGGGGAGGGTCGTATTCCAGGTGAGAAATACTGATTGGTTTATAGGATTCTGGGAAAAATGCATTTTGGGGAATGTGCGTGTGTGTGGGCTAAATAGGGTCTCTCACCCAGCCTAGCATTTAGGATATGTTAGCTTTGTGGTGGAGTTGTCCTGCAATTATTTAGCTTGAATTTTACTGCCCTGGACCTGGCCAGTATTTACCTTGTATTAATTTGTATGTAATTCACACAATGTTTGGTTACACTTGTGACACTGTCATGAACGTGTCATAAACATTATAAACAAGTCATAAACGTTTATGACATTACGCTTCTTTTAGTAAGTGTCATTCGGTTTTTGTCATGACCGGTTATGGTTATGGTTATGGTTACGATTACAGTTAGGGCTAGGGTTCATGTGTTATGACTGTGTCATATGTTCATGACAGCGTCATGTCACTCTTATGTAGATACCTTCAAGTAAAGTGTTACCGAATGCTTGTCAACGTTCTCTGAAGAATGAAGAGTTCGATCAGAACAAAGTCACAAATTTAAAACTAAAAGTACTGTCAAAAAATGTGGCAATTTCAACCATAGTGTGCATCCTCTCTGCAGTTTTGGAATCCACTGGGGAAGCTTATGATACATGATATCTGTAACGGAAGAAAAACCCACCCCCCTAAAATATCAAAATACAACAGTAGTGCATGTGTCTGTATGTCATGCAACCTTCATATGGCTATAATGATGTTAATTAGCTAGCAAAAGATGCAACTACTTAAAGGCAGAACAAAGTTAATGAGATCTTTTAAACTATGTCGACCAATGTAACAGACCAGTGTTCAGGGTTTCCACTGTGGTGATCACACTGGCATCTACATTTACAGATGTTTCATTGAATTAGGCACCTAACAGCCCACATTTGATGTGACAATCGACTCTTCTAGGTTGAAACAACCTGGTCTGCAAAACAGAAGCCAAATTGTACCAGAGGTCAAAGTCACAGCTGACCCTGTTGACAAATGGTTCATTTAGCCGCTTAGAAAATGATTCCTACCTGCAGCCAAGACATCCATCCATCTTCTACATCTGCTTGTACCTGTTCAGGGTCACAGGGGGCTGGAACCCATCCCAGCATACACTCGGTGAGAGGGAGGGAGCACTCTTGGAGAGTCTGAGCTGAAATAAAGACAAACACATTTACACTTATTTTCACTTCTGAGGGGAATTTTAGAGTTTCCAGTTTGCCTGACCTTCATGTCTTTGGACTGTGGTCTTCACCAAAAAGTGACTCACACAAAAACAAGGAAAACATGCATAGAGTGCAGAGGAGTTAATATGATACAAGACTGCATATGACAACCTTTCAGTATACGATTATGACTATAACTTAATGCAGTCTAATGCAACCGCCCTGCAATAAATCCCACCTTCATTAAGGTTATCTGTTTTAGTTGTAAAAGTTTTGGAGAGCTTTACATTTCTTCCTGTTTAAATGTTATGTTATTCAGACAGTTCATTGAGTTTATGTCAGTTAAGGTAGACCACAGTGAATATTAAAAACACATCATATAAACACAAGGCAATTAAAAAGCACCACAAACGACAGCATCCAAAATTACCATCAAGTTGAGTCAACACCTCTCTGAAACAGCTTTAACAAATAACTGAACAGCATAACCTGCATAAAACTATTCAAATCAAGCTCATTTTATTCATATAGTAAAAATCACAAATCTATACGACTTAGGATTTTCTGTATGTGCATTTAAGGCTTTAAGAACAATAGTAAGATTATAATATCAATTGTATATTTATTTCACTGGTATTCAATGCAGGTGAGACAGAAGAGGAGTGATGTGTTGTTAAAAGTTAAAAGTCTAGCGGCTGCATTTTGAACCATTTGGAGTCAAGAAATGGGAGTGGAATGGGTCAGCCCAAAATACAGTTAATTACAGTAATCAAAAAGAGAGGTGATAAAAGCATGGATAACTGTTCCCAGGTCCTGGTGGGATAAAAACAGCTTTAATTTGGCTAAAATTCGAAGCTGGTAAAAGACTTGTTTGTTAAAATTAAGTTCAAGTGTCCATGAAGACACCAAGATTTTTAACTTCATTATGCAAGTTTGCAGAGAGGAGCCCAAGCTCACTGGTTAGGCTGGTGACAGAGCTTGGAGGGCTAAACATGATTACTTTAGTTTTTGACAACTAGACAGCACAGCCATTCAAAGTTTTCATAATTTGTTAAAGTAATGCGTTTTAATGTTAAGTACATTAGCGGGACAGGAAACACATGCAGCTGTGTTGCTGATCACGTATGTTGTATCGGAAGTTTTGCAAAGTATTATTCTATTCCCAGAGGTGAGAACTGAAAGTGAAATATAGTGGCATGTTGTAACTGTGATAATGATACGTCGTGGTCAGACTTCTCAATGTGAATTATGAGTTCTTAAAGACACTGTACACCAACGGAAGTATTTTTATAGTTATTATGGCTGATAAGACAAATTTAATTTGAAACCTGCATTGTTACGTGTTTGCAAGCGTGCAGTCTTCTTCTTCCCTGCCTTTGCATGTCTACTTTTCTTGCAATATCACCATCACCACTTATTGATCACTGGAATAGTGTGAAACCATTGGCAGGGATTTGAATTGAATCACTTGCATGCATTGTGCGCTTGTGTGTGTGTGTGTGTGTGTGTGTGTGTGTGTGTGTGTGTATGTGTGTGTGGATGTGTGTGTGTGCAGAGTAAAAGTACACTCACAGCGGCAGAGTAGCCCCTTTGAGAGTGATATATTATCATATGTATCATGTTTTTGGAATATTATAACTGATGCATTTACACATAATTTTTAATTATCACAGCTGGTTGAAGTGGAGCTAATTTTAACTACTGTATACACTGTTGGTTGGTTTAACTATCTAACAATGCATCGTATTTTATAAGTTGATCATATGTTTTGTAGGCAAATGAACTAGTAACTATAGTTTTCAGATAAATGTAGTGGAGTAAAAAGTATAAAGTACCACCACTGAGTGGTGCTGCTATGAATGAGATTTGTAACTGCATCTGTTCTTTACCATCTTTGCTGTGCTTTCCATGTTTGCTTGATTGTTTTTCCATGTAAATGCACAATGGCATTCACAATGTTGGCTGTTGTGCGTCTTCTGTGTACAGTAATATCACGTACATGCTTAATAGTATTATCAAGGTGTAAAAAGTAAGCCTCTTGAACAGGAGAGAGAGGGGCACGTCACTTAAACAATGTGTACACACAGGTCTAATCAGCCAAAATAAGTGAAACCGCAAAGGGTGTGTAGGAGATTGAAACATTATTGCCTGCAAAAACAAAGGGTTAAATGTCAAGAATTTGAGCAGGGAATTTGTCTTGCTCTCACAGTTTTTCCACTGATCCAGCTGGTAAATATTTTCATGTAATGTATGATGATTATGTGGAAAATTGTTAATCAAGCAAAATTACATAGACTGGAACAACATAATAATGGCTGCTTATTTGAGAAAAGAATCTCAGATGTACTGTTTTAAGTAATTATTGTAAATAATCTATTCATAGATGAGCCGTCATACCTCCCTGATAAAATATTTTCCTTGGAAATAACCAAAGTAACATGAAACAACAATCTGGAAAAACATGGAATTTCATGGGGCTGGAACGTCTTTCCATTCATCTGTCTTGCCAATACATTAATCAGGCCTGATAATGGGCTGTCAGCTAGCTGCGTTGCCAACACACACAACACACACAATATACACAACACACACAACAAACACAATACACAAATCCAGCTGTTGTCATCGTGTGAGTATTTACGATAATTGTTGTCCCTTTTAGAATGAGCCGGCTCAAGTTACCTTCTTGTAAAATCATTAACAACTGGGGCCTGTTGCACAAAAGTAGAATAAAGAAATCCAGGATAACTGAAAAAGCGCAGCTTGACTTAGTGTGATTCGCTCATCGCGGCTTAATCGGTTGCACGTTTGCCGAGCCGGGATAAGTAGGTGAAGCTATGTCAAGCCAGGTGTAGATAGCTGGGATAAGTGCACGTTCACGGCTTTCTTAAATGGACCACGGTATCGATCACAGATTTACTGATGCAGAAATGGAAAAGACATGTGCAGCATATGTTTCACCCGCTGAGCGGAAGCTTCTAATGGAAATTTAGAGGAGGTGAAACATATAATATGCAAAAATGGAAACACGGCTGTTATCAAACGGAAAAAAAAGCCCGACAGATAATAGCGGACCGACTGAATACGTATGGATTTTAAAAAATCTACTTAGTCACTCCATGTTTTAATTGCTATATGCTTGTTTTATGTGTTGGTTTTATTGTATCTGTTTTTATGTGCTAAATGTGCTGGTTTAAGTGTAAAGTGTCTTTGAGTAGCCTGTAAAGCACTATATAAATTAAATGTATTATTATTTAGCCTACTTTGCCTTAAAAGTGAGCAGAGGGAATTCTTGTTCCTTGGGAAATTTACCCTAATGACTAGGCTTAATTTCAAACCCTTATAATGCAAGAATATGTTTTACAACCATATGCACAAATCTCCATAAGCTATCTAATTCTAAATATCTTTCTACAATTAATGTTCATACAGAACAACATGACTGGACAAAAACTAGAAAAAGAAGTGACTTCAATACACGCTGTAAGCATATCTGTAAAACAATGTAGCCTGTTATTATTCATGTTTTTTTTTCTCACTCCCAAGCTCGAAGATGACGAGTGACAGCACCAAAATAAAATGTTTAAGAAGCTTTGTGGCATTCCAACACATTCTCACTCCCATTTGGTAAAAAAAGGATGTTTGATCAGGTGCCATTGTCGTCGTTATTGATGCTAAAAGTCCCCTTTTAGAGCCCGCTGCGCGGTGTGGGAGGATCCCCCTTCCTCCCCTCGCCTCCCCGCGTTGCACGGGACACATTTCATGAGGAGAGCAGCGGAGGAAAAGCCCATTTCCTCCGTATCGTCCCACTTTATCTCAGGGTGCCAGTGCAACCATTTCTTACCATCTCAACAACTGCAGTAGTAGGATTTAAATCAAACTCGTGACAGGAATAGTGACAAGTAATGCATGTTAATAAAATGAAGCAGAACACATTCAGAAGACAACGAAATAACTGTTAAACACGTTTATTTCGGATCAGAGCGGCAGCTGATTTAGACTCCAGGATTAATCTTAGCCTGCCTGTTAGCCTGCTCTGGACCAGGCTAGCTGCAAAGAATAAATCTCCATGGTTACTTGGCTGGGTTTAATTCAGCCTGCTTTTGTGCAACCAAATCAAAACTAAATTCATCCAGGATAACCTGAATATCCCGTCTTAATCCCTTATCTTGGTTTTGTGCAACAGGCCCCTGGTCCAAAGAGGACAGGATTCATTCATCAATTTCAACTCAAGAAGGCAGTTTGACTTTGATTGTTGCTGAGATGCTGTCCAAATCTATTGGTCAGAGAAAGAGTTAGCCAAAGGCAGGGAGTAGTGAATGAAGATAACGGGCTTTTAACCATGTGAGAACAGGACAAGCGTGACCCTTCCCCAAAAAAAGATTATCCAATCATACCATACCAACCATAACTCAGACTGATCTCATAAAGTGGCGTATGTATGACATGTATGGCGTGTTATCAAGACGCATAATCGCTTTTTAGCATGTTTATCAACACCGTTTGGTCGCCATTGACCTACTCTAGTGTGACTTTTCACCGTAGGGAGTAGTATGGAGGGACGTAAGTCCGCAGAGGGAGATTGTTTGGGGTGGTGGGTGGGTGAAACACAGGACTTTCACCCAAGACAACTGGGATTGCATCCTGCATGTGGTGTTTTTCAGCATTTTTATTGTTTTGTTAAAAAAAATCACAGTAGTCTTGGGCCCAGGAGGCAGTGATAGTGCCCATGCAAAATAGATAGCAGAGATGGTCAAAGGGGAGGAGAATTCCATCAGAAATAGGCGGCCAATGGCAGGCTTATACCAACAGTCTACATTAAGTCAGTCAGATAGGCTGCAGTTGTTAGCATGTCCAGCTAACTAGTTCACTACCTGCAGTAGTAACCCAATGTGCCTGAGATTTATCGGGTTTTAAGTTTTCGTCTGTATCAAAGTAATCCAGTGATAGTTGTCTGTACAGCCATCGATACACTGCAAACAGAAACTGCTAATAGCCAAATATGCATTCTTTCAATAGTGGTAATATGTAAACAAAATGTAAGTAAATATAGAGAGAAAAACGGTACAAGCATTGATGTATTATAGGGCTGTGCAATTAATCGAAATTTAATCGTGATTATGATATTGGCTTCCAACGATCACAAAAACAGAATAATCGAGAAAAACAATTATTTAGCTCATTACGTTTTGCAAGAAAACTCTTATTTTCTCTTGTGTTCTGAATGAAAAAATAAAGTTTAAATAGGAAAAGTATTAAGGTAAATTTCACGGATGTATTAGTTTTTTTTACTGTTGATTTATTTAACTCTTTCCACTGTTTTTTAAGTTCAATAATTGCAACATCTTTCCAGAAGTTAACGAGTAATCGTGTCAAATTATCGCGATTTCAATATTGACCGAAATAATCGTGATTATGTTTTTTTCTATCATTGAGCAGCCCTAATGTATTACAAGAACTGGATACAGCGTTCAAGGCCGTGCCCCATTCCGGTTTGCTGTGCACAGCAAACCTGCTGACTCCAAAGCCAATGTGCGTATAAATAACTAACTACATTAGTGTGTGGGGTTACAGCTTACGTTAAAAAGCCTCGTTCAAGACTAACACATCCATTCTGTAGTATTCCCCCACTGTGTGGCAGCCGGTACTCGATGCTATCAGAGTTAAGGCTAACATTAGCGAATGCCTTGCTTTTTTATTGGATTTGGGGAAGTTTACAGTTTTGAGACTCTTTTAAAACAAAATGGAAACATTAAAAGTCAGCCTCAGCTTAATAGAGGATCATACCTTGGTTCCCAGGGCATGTGTGTTTCTTGATATAAACTAACATTGTCAGAAATTGGTAAGGAATATCTTCGCAGTTTGAATTGCAAAACAACGAAGGGAGATGGATAATTCAAAAGCAGCGCAAATGGTAAAAGTCTGTTCAACCACTGTGGAGATATAAATGTCAAAAGCCAAGAAAAGTCTCACAGGGTGTATTGGTGATGAGTATAACATCAGTAGGCTATAAGCTGTGAGTGATTTCAACATAATGACCAAGAAAAATGTACATTGAACATAGGGAAACACATTACTAAGAAAATAAAACTGTTAGAAAGGTCTCCTTAATGTGTCATATTAGGAGGATATTGAGCTGGGAAACATAGGTCCCTGGGAACATAAGATTAGGGTTAGCGTTGCTTCCAAAAGGTAGGAACCTGGACAATCTTTCGCTGACAAACTAACTGGTCCATGGTAACATCTTAATCGATTCAGGCCATCATGTACACTTGACAAAGACTGTTTTTCACCTCCCATTTTCCACGTAAACAAGATGTTTCCAGCCCAGTTTGACGAGAGCGGTTAATAAAGCACACTACAGCCCCAGTGTAAGTTTAAACCAGCTTGTGGTTTCCATGTGGCAGTTACATAAGGTCCCTCTATTGAAGAAAAGCAACCTGATTCTTGGCACCCTCCACTGTATCCCCTCTATCTGACAGCATCCCAGGCTTTATTATGTTACTTCATTCTAGACGTGTAGATTGTATTGCTAATTACACATGTGCCTCCGTGTTGGGTTTCTCCACCCACTGAAAAATCAGCTGCTTTTGTATGCTTACGCTATTGCTTTACAGTTATTAAAAAAAACAGCAGTTATTGCACATTTGACAGAGTAATGCTAATTTGGTTTTATAGGTTCCAAAATGATGGCAAATAGAAAATAAAAGATAGATCAATATTTTTAATATGATGAGATATACTGCTCTGTCAGGTTACCTGCAGCATACACAGAGGTACGTGTGGTCAAAATGTTGATTAAGTTTGCCGTCACAGAGACAATCTGGGGCAACAGAGGATTACAGATTTGTTATGGCATTGGGAAAGGTAAGCATTTCAAAGATTTGTCATATCAAGTTTAGGCTTTTTTCCCCCTCATTTTCCAGAGTGCTACCTAAAACCCCACAGCGCTGCAGCTTTTTATGAACAAGCTTGAGATTTGATTAAATGGAGCGGCTGCTCAACCATAAAAAAAGTTTTCTTTCCTGCTCCCTGTGAAGACGAGCTGGTGAGCAGAGGACCAGCTGGTCCTGTAAACTTTTGAGGGGCTGCAGATGCTGATCACGCTGTGGGAATCAAGAAACACACACACACACACACACACACACACACAGCACACAGCTTGATGGTGTTTTAAGCCCCCAACATCTCCTTCCAGGCAGTGCTGTGACAGTTGACTTCAAGGCACCTAACCCTAACCTTAACCCTAACCATAACCATTGCCTAATCCTTGGGCCTTCCAGGCAGCGCTGCCTGGAAGGAGACGTTGGGGGCTTAAAACACAGATAAACCAACACACAACACATACACACACACCAGTACAGAATAACAATATGATTACCTATTAACCAGAGTTAGCTGGACGGGATAAGCTGTTTAAAAATGTATGGATGCATACCAAGTATACTATTAGTGTCTGTCTGTATCAACTCCCACAAATTAGCAAGAATTTTAATCATTTAATTAAAATTTTTCATTTAATCTAGTCAAAAACAAAAATAAAGGTTTGATGAAAGCAATAAAATTAACACAACAGCGTCTCTGACTCTGATATTAGTCACTGTGTGAGTAAAGTGAGTGCAGAGTAAAGCAGATAATGTTTGTGGATAGCCTTTTGTCAGTGCAAGTGTCAGCATTATATGTTAAGAAAGTTTGTCAAACGGTAAAAGATAATGGTAACACTTTATTTGAAGGGGTGTGCATAAGACTGACATGACACTGTCATTGTTATGAAATGACACCTGTCATGAACATGAAGGAGTCATTTTGAGTGTTCATGATTGTTGTCGTTAAGTGTCATTCGGTAAATTATGACACTTTTAATGCAGTTAGCATTGTCCGAGTTGTCTTTGTCATGACAACTTGACTTTAACAAAGACAACAATCTCTGTGTTATGACACCTTGACATTAAGCAAGACAGTATAACCTGTCAATGTCTTTGTAATGACAACTTGACATTAACCTAGACAACATAACCTGTCATAAATATGTCATGACAGGCCCAATTATCAAACTTTAATAAACTATTTAACTTTCAGTGATAACATTTCATTAAACTGTCATGAAGAGGTTGGTTTTTACATTGGTTGTCATGAGAGCATTATAATTGTGTCATGAATATTTTTCCTTGACCTCAAGTAAAGTTAAACAATTTGAACCTGTCATGAAGTCTGATTTCATCATAGAGCGCTTATAATGACGGTGTCAACGAATAATATCCATAACCTCAAGTTAAGTGAAACAATTTCAACCTGTCATGAAGTTTGATTTCATCATCAAATGCTTATACGGTGTCATGAATAATATCCATAACCTCAAGTAAAGTGGAACCATTTGGACATGTCATTAAGATGTCTTAAAAGTTATAAGACCAGTTTGACAACAGTGAATGCAGTACCGAGGTGATTTAATGAATTTAAAACACATAACGTTAGCTTTAGGCTAACGTTTCTTGTTGCTAAAACTTTACTGCTTACTAAAGTAACTGCTAACTCTAGTTAGCTGCCGTTAGCTAGCTAGTGAATTAATTTAACTGTACAGCTGTTAAATTAGCTAGCTGACTCAGCCCAGGGCTGCTAAGAGCCAAACCCGGAAAGGAAACCCTCTAGATAGTGTAGTCGTAAAACTGGTCACCGCTGTGTTTGGTCCCATCCATCTAGCGGTGGTCACCGACACCAAATTTGATGGTGAAGACATGTCCCGCCCTACTCTGCCTCTGATTGGCCAACTCTGGTATTCTTACCCTAACCAATCACACTCCTAATGCCTAAACCTAACCAATCAAACCAAGGAAGGCAACGAGTAGGAAGGGACTTACAGATATTGATTAAGACATCACAACTGAAGTGTAACTTTATCAGGTATTTCCTCTGATAGAGCTGTATCATTTCGTAAACAACGTAAGTATTCATCAAGTAAAACATTTTCTTTTTTTCTTCATTTTTTTCTTTTTAACTTCACAAGTCCAATATTTCTCTTGGCCGTATTGTGCGGTAGTGTAGTGTGCTGATGCTGTGGGGGCTGGTTGTGTGCCTTGTGTGTGTTCAGTGTTGTGTTGCAGTGTGACAGGCTCTAGTCCATGGCCATTTGGTGGACCTTCATGGTTTGTACTACTTTCTGGAGTCTGCAAGAGGTGACGCCTGTTTCGCCTGAGCGTGTGACCTTCATCAGTGCAGATGTTGTATGATCTCTGGGTACCTGCTGTTTTGGTGACTGTTGCAAGTTTCCACGTCCCAGCTGGGAGCTGGTAGTGGACTGTGTCACCCACTGGTAGTGCAGGCAGTGTCTTGGCTGTGTGTCTTTGGCACAGTTCTCTCCTGCAGTGGACTGTGCTGTGACAGGCAAACTCTGGCTGCAGTTGCTTTTCAGTGACCGGGAGAATTGAGCACAGTGGGTACAGTGGGCTGCTTGTGATGTGCTCAAAGTCCCACGCATGAGTGGATCCTCGGAACTCCTGCAAACTGTAGCAAAGTCCATTATCAATGATTATAGTCTGAGGTATTCCAAACCTAGCAAACATGGCTTTTAGCTTTTGGATGACGGTTGTGGAAGTGAGGCTGGTAATCTTCTCTACCTCAAAATATCTGCTGTAATAGTCAACTGCCACTATGTAGTCAGCATTATTCCATGTGAATAAGTCTGTGGCTATTACCTGCCAAGGCCTTTCGGGGATGGGGTGTGAGATCATTGGCTCCTTTGGGGAGTTACGTTGCTCGATGCAGATGTTGCAGGATCCTACTAGCACCTCTATTTGTTTCCCCATGCCAGGCCAGAATACCACATCTCTTGCCTGTTGTTTACACTTTTCCATCCCTAAATGTCCTGAGTGTATGTGTGCAAGCATTTCAGCCCTGAGTGAGTGTGGTATAATGATTTTTTCAACTTTTCGCAGGATGCCGTTCATCTTGGAGATCTCATCTCGATGATTCCAGTATTCTGTGACAGCAGATGGTTTTTCCTTGACTCAGGCCACCCTGCCAAGGTAACCTGGGTCAGCACTGAGAGCTGTTCGTCTTGATCTCTGCCATTTTCCTGTCGCTCACCGGAGCGCTGCTGATCACTGTGTGTATTTGTGAGTCCGTACCTTCGCTCAGTGTAGTCATTGCATTCAATTGGCTTCCTGGACAAAGTGTCCGCGACTGGGATTTGCTTTCCGGGCTTGTGTGTAATGGTGATGTCATACCTTTGAAGCTGTAGTATCACGCGTTGTAACTTGGGGCAAACCTGGGGAGGTACAGTAAGTGATCATGCCCAATATGGTCCCCAGCTCTGCTCTGTTGCGTGGGGGAGCCATGTCTTTTATGGCCTTGATCTTGTTGGGCTCAGGTCGGATGCCTTCTTGTGTCAGCCTGTGCCCAAAGTAGCTCACCTCTGGAACGCAGATGACGCTTTTATCCTTGTTCAGCTTTATGCCTTTCTCTCTTGTTCTCTCCAGCATGCCACGCAGGTTGGCATCGTGCTCATCTTTGGTGCAGCCATACACCAAGATGTCGTCCACAATAGCGACGACGCCTGGAAGCCCCTCGTAAGCCTCATCGACTCTCCTCTTAAACTCGTTCCGTGCAGAGATTATCCTGAAGGGGAGCCTCTTGAACCGATATCTGCCATAGATGGTGTTGAATGTAGTTAGCATGGATGACTTGGATGAGTTTTTGGCTTTTCTACCACCACCAAGGCATTTACCCACTCAGTTGGCTCTGTGACTTTCTTGTATAATTTCTTCTTCTTTTAGTTAATCTTTGAGTTGGCTTCGCAGGGCATATGTGATATGGAAAGGCGGATACAGCACTGGTGTTATGGCAGGTTGAAGGCGACGGGTGCACTCCCCAGGAATATGGAGTTTGTGTCCTGCACACTTTAGCAAAATGGTTGGGCTTCTCACATTTGTTGCATTGGTGTCCTTGGGCTGGGCATTCCTCTGTGCGTCCGTGCTCTCTCCCGCATGCTCCTCATTCCTTGTTCCATACTGTATTTTTAGGGTCAGTCCAGTTTGTTGTGCATCCATAACGTGTATGCTCTGATGTGAACGGTTTTCTGCTAACTGCATGAGCTGACTGATTACCTGTGCCAGCAGTGGGACTATGCATGGTCTTTAGCTGCTTTATCAGCTCATATGTCCGTGCAATATCAATAGCATTCTTTAACGTTAAGTCTGTGTAGCATAGTTTCTCACGCACTTTAGGAGAATTTGTGCCAAAGACGATTCTGTCTCTAATCATTTCGTCACTGTTAGGAAAATGGCAATCTTTCACAAGCAATCTTAGCTTGGTTACAAACAGGTCGAAACTTTCACCCTCCCAATGTATTCTCTGGTGGAATTTATACCGCGCGAAAATGGGGTTTGCTCTAGGTTTAACATACGCTTCAAACCTGTCGTAGCACTTTCCTTTCGTCTTCTGTGAGTGTCCATGTGCTAAATATATCCCTTCCCTTTTCACCAATACATAGAAGTAGATAGCTGCACTTTTCTTCCTGCCGTTTGTTGTGTAGCGGTACGGAGAACATCAGCTCCTCATGTTGGCGGAATTTCTTCTATGTGTCAGGCAGATTCGATGAATCCCAGTCCTTCCTTGGTGTGGGGACACCTGTGTGTTCTGTCTTCCATCCTCAGGTCGATGTGAAACACTGGTCTATTCTGACACCATGTAATATTCACTGTTATCTTTGAATTAGACAGACGATACTGGACTACTCATACAGATGCTGCCATCCTTTATTTCACTTCCTGTTGCCACTACTGCACACTTAATTGTGGTCAGTAAACAGAACATTCTAACAGGAAATTCTAAGGATATTACAACCAGGACTAAAAAGCGAGACTGAACCGCCTCTGAGACTTACGGAGGAGGCCAGTTTACGAAAGGGAATGATCTGACGTTACCAAGATGGTTTTATTTTAATACATCCAGCCCAGGGCTAAGTCAGCTAGCTAGCTAATTGAACAGCTGTAACGTTACAGCTAACCGAGCTACTGGCAGCTAACTATAGTTATCAACAAGCCCAAAACTCAATAAATCAACTAGGTATTGCATTCAATGTCGTAAAGCTAAATAGTTTATTAAAGTTTGATAATTGGGCCTGTCATGACAAATTTATGACTATGGTTATGCTGTCTAGGTATTGTCAAGTTGTCATTACAAAGACATCGACATGTTGTATTGTCTTGTTTAATGTTAAGTTGTCATAACACAGAGATTGTTGTCTTAGTTAATGTCAAGTTGTCGTGACAAAGACTTCTCGGAGAATGCTAACTTTGCATTAAAAGTGTCATAATGTACCGAATGATACTTAATGACAACAGTCATGAACACTCAAAATGACTCCTTCATGACAGGTGTCATGTCAGTCTTATGCACACCCCTTCAAATAAAGTGTTCCAAGATAATTAAGGGATTAGATAAGATAGACCTTTATTGATTCCCAGCGCGGAAATTTGGTTGTTGCAGAAGTAGAAGAGAAACAGAAATAAAGTATAGAAAGTAAAATAATAAATAATAAGGCATACATTAACTAAATTAAGAGTAGAATAAAAATAGAACCTGAGTAATACAAGAGTATTTGGAGACAAAATGGCAGAAGACTACACCAGACTAATATATGATATGATTAAGTAGTGGTACTTAATATTTTTCTGTATTAATATAATGGAAAATAATGCAAGAGTCAATGTTACATATTAAGATAATATAGTATAACTTAATTTTCTGTATTAATATAATGGAAAATAATGCAAGAGTCAATGTTACATATTAAGATAATATAGTATAATATGATACATTATGATATAGTAAAGGATTTAAGGCATAGCCTTATATAAAGTGAGTATAGTAATATAGTATTGAATAATATAATATTTGGTACAACATAATAATATAGTACAGCAATATAACATAGTATATAGTATAATAAGTGGTCCAAACGGTCTTAAGTTGCTGTTTCTTTTAATTAAATATAATCTGTATATCACTGCATGAAATCTTGCTAGTGCAAAAACAAGCCCCTAGCTTTGAGAATAGAACAAATGACAAACAAACACTTTGAATGTCTCACAAATTGGACAAATGCTGCTGTAATTGTCCACTAAATTCTGCTATAGAAGGCCATTTTGTGCTGCTCATCAGGTTTGTTTGATCTACATATATTACATATATCTTGTTGAATACTGAATACACTACCTGGAGGGCAAATAGTGAGTTTAGGTATGAAATTGTACGTACACAAACTCTCTTTGAAACGATGCGGTCATCCTCTTTTTGCTTATGTCACTCATGCTACGTAAGAGTCTTATGAGTTTGTCTTATGAAAGTAGAATTTACGTTGTAGTGTAAAATAACCTATTATGCAACTTCATGTCTTATGACAATTGTTGATCACTTTCTTATTTTGGCTAACGTGTAAATATTGGAAGTTGTTTGCTTTCTCAAACCTTAGGAGTCAATGCAATGTCTTTGCCTGTCAAAATGATCGATTCATTATTGATTAATTTGATTTTAATCTTTTTTTTCATAATCTCTCATTGGATCAGTGCCAATCAGACCTGCAGTTAAATGCCGAGTGTGTGGCGTTAAAATAATTTGTCTAAAAATACCTCATGATTAGACAACAGACAAATTCTCCTTTTCCTGTGCACCAAGGAATCATGTAAGACAAACCAAACATTATGACATGGGGATGGTGGGATTATGTCATATTAATGTGCTGTCATTGTCTACGTCATTACATCAGTCTGGATGTGATACGACACATTTGGGTTAGTTTTATTTATTTTTTTTGGCAATGGACATTTGAATTTGAATTGCAGTCCACAGTTATTACACATAAACTGAACTTGTAGGTTTGTAACAACCGTGAGGCTTTAATCAATCAACACATCTCTCTGGACATACACTGCTGAATAATGTAACCCAAATAACAGGAGAAGGCTTTGGAGAGGCCCTGACTAATGATGAGTCAAATTACATTATTAATGTAGGCCTGCTATATTGAGCTACAGCATACGTACGTCTCTTGCAGCCTTAACTTAACTAGCTCACATTACTGGATTGTGGGAACAGTTAACTTTATTAATTTAATATTGTATGTGGTGCATTCTTTTGCGGGGTGCAAGTGTTCCACCAAAACAAGTTCCTTCTCGAGCCTATTTTGCAGAGCCACCGTTGCTGCGTCCCAGAACTTAGCGCCACCCAAGACAATTGTAATTGGTTTAAAGAAATGCAAACAACCCATAAGGTCTTTTCTCCTATCCTACAATGTACGTGTGGTGTAGCCAGACCTTACTCCGCAGCACTGTGGAGATAGGTCTGGCAATGCAAAACTAAGGCAAGATTACATAAACTGTACATTAACTGGAAATCTTTTTACTCAGTTTGCTACAACTTATTAACCTTTCCTCTAAAACCTGTGTCCACAGTTGGACGGAAATCTCAATGCACCGAACAGTAGCCAACATTGATTATTCATCACCTATTTCATTATGCTGCACTAGAACATTAGTAACAATCCCTCATCTGCTTCTATAATTTTCTCCAAAACCTGTTTGGTTTTATTGCATTTCTTCTTGGTCTGTCAGATAGCAGCAGCTTGAAAAAATGTTTCAATGATTACATCTTACACCGTTTGATAGCACTGTCAGTGAGTAGTATATCACTATTATCTAACAGGCATTACAGACGCATGGTATATTACTCACTTGTGGTGCTATTGAACTAGAGACACCTTCAAGATTTGGATCAAATCTGCATTATTCATTGCTACGTACAACTGGAGTATCCTTTCCACTAGTTCTGGACAGCCTGACATCTCTTAATGTTAAATGCTGATAGGTAATATCCAGTTATGTAAGTGCCACGTGAGCAGTCAACATCTATTACAGTCACATGACCTCAAGTTTCACCCCATGGTCAGTCTAGGCCGGCGTGGACATGGAAAACACAAATCCCAGATGAGCCTGGATCAGGGGCTTGCTCCTCTTTTATCGATCACTTTTATGTAAACTTGAGCCTGGCTCTCCAACATTAAAGCTTTCTCGGCTTTTGTTCTGCCCGAGCAGCGATTGTACGTTCTGGAAAATGGCTGCCATGACCAGACCTCTACAGTCCTTGTCTCCCACTCGTTCTCTCTGCTCTCCTGCTTTGGAGTGACTACATGCTTTTATGTGGAGTGACTAATGCTCGCTCTAAAGAGCCTGGGGTCTATCTCACTGTGTGTGCATGTGTGCAGTTATGTGCAGTTGTGTGTGCGCACAAGCGAATGCTGTGCGCAACCAATCAGCATTCCGGGGTTTGACTCGCTAACATGAAGATGAGTCAGTTTCATGGTCTGCAAAGACCCAAGATCCCCCACACACACACTTCATCTCGATCCATGCAAATGGTTTGATTTGTAATTGTGTACAAAAAAGTTACTGTGTGCCTTAATGCCGTAGTGCTAATTTATATGCATGTAAGGACACTCGGATAAGAGATGCGGTGAAAGGAGGAGGCTGGAGGTGAGAGTGATGAGTGCAGATTGCCACAAACAATAACATTCACTGTGTGCCTGTTTTTATACTGAAAGAGACGGGAAATTAAGTTGTTTGTGAAAAAGAGGATAAAGAATGGCAGGAATTTGTATGCTTTTTTTTTTTTAAGATTATTTTTTTGGCCATTTTAGACTTTTAATTCCACAGGACAGATAAAGGGGAATAACATGCAGCAAAGGGGCCACAGCTTGGAGTCGAACCTGTGGCCACCATGTTGAGAAGTAAACCTCTACTGACGTGCGCCTGCTCTACCAGCTGAACTAACTCAGCCACAGAGTTTCAATGCTTTTAGCTAAATACACATCGGCTGAGGAGCTAGTATCTTCATGTGTCTATGATTAGTCTTTATCTTGTACCAAAAACTTCCTTATCACTCAGTGTGGTGCAGGAAAACTTCCCTCAGCTTGAAATCCTTTACTTCATATTTTGTTCAAACAATTCACGAGGAGTAGTTTGAGTAGTAAGTGAAATTGTTGGTCGTTTACGTGCAGAGCACTTTGGCTACAAATTCCCTTCTGGAGAAAATAAAGAAACTATAATTACAAAGAGTTTTGGTTTTATTGTCACTGCTCCTGTAGCTGTTATTCTTTTCATTTTTATTTTAAGAAAGCATGCTAAGCACCTGTTCAACGAGAGCTGATGCCTTGATCACCTTCGGTGAAACAACTCATTTCTGTCGGTGACTGAAGGAACTCCTCACTTTTTTCCTCCGAATACAGTACATCTTCTTTGTGTGTTAATGCACACAATCGTAGTTATCATTATGTAGGCGGGGCGGCACAGTGGCTCAGTGTTTTGCACCGTCATCTCATAGCTTGGTTTGGGTTTAGATAATAAATGGATGGATGTCTGGGTGGCGTGTAAGGTAATTCACTCAGCAGTTATTGGTTTGCCTGAAACTTGTATTTTGACATGAGAGCACAGCATTGTGACTATATTTGTGTTGGTTTTGTGGTCATGTGTTTCAAGTGTTGAATCTCTGTAATGTGTACGTGGAGATATTTTCAGTGCTTTTGCTGTTTCTCACATATTTCATAATGTTGCATAAGATATGTTGCACCTCATATTTGCTTAAGACCATAATAAGGTAATTGTTTACTGGTTAGCCAAGGTTAAAGTAGCTTTATAAACGGAACATCCTAGTGGGTGTTGTGCATTGTCTCTGTCGCCTCTCTCTACAGGGCAATGTCACTATGAACAGAAATAGAGAGCCGAGGGGAAGGAAGAGCATTTTACAGAAATTAATTCAAAGCAGCAGCTGGCCAACGGCTGAATCATTGCAACGGAAACATCTACCAACCAATTCTTACACACTTTATATTATTTTTTTCTCCAAATCTGTTTTTCAACTCTGTCAACAAGAAATTATGTTTGTATACCGCTAATTTGTTTTCCCAATTACTTGATAGGAAAGTTAATTGCTGGATTATGTTTAATTAAGTTTTTTTCAAGCGAAGAAAGTGCTAAATTTGAACATATAGAAATTGTAGAGAGGATGTTGGGGTGCATGTTGGGAGCATAAAGCGCAGCACTTTTGACTCCCAAGCACTTTGGTTTAGGTAAAAAAGATTGTGGCGTTAGTTTAATGTTAAAGTAAACCCTTTTTTTTTCTCTCATGTTTCAAGTCGCTGTAGTCTTTTTCTGCATTAATCTGAGCCCAAAATCTTTCCCTAAACTTAGCAAAGGGCTGTGAGTGCCTAAATATAACCACAATAACATTTTGGGAAATATTAGCTTTCTTGCTGAGAGTCAGATGAAAAGATTGAGACCACTCTCATGTTTGTACAATAAAAATTAACAACCAGCTACCAGTTAACCCCAGCCAAGAAATAATCGGGCACATAATGCCCAGTAAAACTACAAATTGTTTTTACAATAAAGTTTTTGTATGGAATAAAACAAATAAGACACCATGTGTTAATTAGTGAGCTTGGGAGGTGTTGGTAGGCATATGTTGTTACCTTTGGACAGAGCCAGACTAGCTGTCACACCCATTTGCAGTCTTTATGCTAAGCTAAGTTAGCCGGCTGCTCGCTGTAGCTTCATATTTACAGTACAGACATGAAATTGGTATCAATCTTATCATCCAACTCTCTGCAAGAAAGCAAAAAGTCAAACTATTGCTTATTTAATTCTGTAGTTGCTAGAAGCGATATTAAATTGCAAGAGCCAATATTGTAGGAAAACAAATGAAATACATTGTCAGTGAACATTTTACTGCTATATTCAATATCCACATTTTGCAACTTGGCAGATATGTTAATTAACAACATTTCCTCATTATGTAGGTAGGATTGTGAAGATCCAGGAAATCTGAACATCAACAACTTCTCAGTCCCTCCCCACCTTTCTGCTAAAGCCCAAAACAAGGGAGAATGAATGTATGTGCATGAGCAGTGATTGATACACAGTTAGACACCCCCCCAGCCCTGTTTGGTGCATCTGAACAGGGAGCTGTGGATTTTTGCAAATTACACTACAAGCTGTAGGTGGTGCCACGGGAGCCGGAATTTTTTTTAAATTACCTGCTTCATGTAGTTCTACTGGAACATAGGGTCAGTTTATAGGGTCAGCAAATATGACAGAAAGTTAGTTTTATAAGGCTTACCTATTGCACCTTTAAGTAGATTAATTGATTGAAAGATAATTAATCAGCAAATATTTTGATAATCGATTAGTCGTTTGAGTCGTTTATTTCAAGCAAAAACACAAAACATTTTATAGTTCTAGGTTTTCAAATGTGAGAATTTTTTTGGTCTTACATTTTAGTGAATTTATTTGAGGGTTTTGGACTCTTGGTCAGACAACCGCCTTGTGCTCGAGCCTCGAGGATAATGTGATGGACATTTTTCACTGTTTTCTGATGGTTCATTGACTAAACTAGGCGATTAATCAAGAATATAATCCACAGGTTAGCCCATAATAAAAATAATCATGAGTTGCAGCCCTACTGTCAATTAGTTGTCCGTAAAGGTAACTTGCGTGAGACGGCAGACGGGGATGTCCCACACATCTGGACAGTACAATGGTGAGGAGTGGAATTGAGCCACTGATCCTGTAAATGTCATGTGCATAACTTTGGTACCGGTTGCAATTTCCCTTTAGCTGCCTCGTTGCTCAAATAACTACTCCTTCTGTCTTCTGCAAATATCTGTTGAATCTACTCTTGAGACCTGTGTGATAAACCTCAGTGGCACATTGTAGCACCCCCCCCTCACTGTTACCGTCTTTGATCACACACACTCTTATACACAACACACACCCTCCCACTGGCTTCCACAGTTTCGGTTTTCCTTTTGATTTCATTCACTGCAGTAGGTCTGTTTACATTTATTTATGCTCCTTCACCTCTCATTCACATAATTTGTTATCATGCCTTTCTGCTCCTCGTCTCTCTCTGCTGATCCTCTCCAATTAGTGTGTTCTTGATGGCTTCTTTTGAGGTGAGAGCTCCAGTTAATTTATATTTCCTGTGCCGATATGCAGGATAAATATACAGTATGTAATATTAATAACCTCTAAATTAGACTGCAGTAGCCTGTGGGGACCAGGCTTTTGTTAAACGTATGTGTGGGTGCAGTGTCATGCTTTGTCATGAAATCTGTGCAAGTTTTAGATGGAATAGTTTTGGTCCTTGCATGTTGACCTTTCAAACGTTGCGGAATTGGTCAAACAGCTATTTTCAGTGGCTTAAATCATAAACTGACTGAGCTTTTATTTAGTCTATATGTTTATTCTGTCATGGATCTGACATCAGTTATTGAATCGGCAGGATGTCAATACGAAACAGCTAGGACAGCTTTTCTCAAGAGTTATGTTTTCCTATTTTCAAATGCTATGACATGTTATTAAAAAGAAAAATAATTCTCACAGCGGACAACTGTTACCAGTTTTGGCTTCGCTCATACCGCCCAGGGTAAAAAAAAAAGGTTCAAGGGACTTTGCAGTTTCATTTTCCTTGGGCCAGTTCCACACAGCTATTTTGGAAGCCTTTCACTGACGTCTGTTGGATTATGCAGAGAAACCACAACGTCCTCTTTTAGGATTTTTGTTTTACTTCTCAGGCCACTAACAGTAAATCCTTTCTCCCTCCAGCCAACTCCTGCTTTTATACAGTCACATTAGATGTTTGACTCTGCAGTTGGCAGATTTAAATTACTACCACAGCACTGATGGAAAATTCCGTTTAATTTTTTACCGTTAACAAAGTTGATTTGTTGATTTTTCCTGCAGCCACAGTGTCTCTTTGTGTGGGCCAGAGATCTTCTGCACACGGTATGTGGTGCACAGAAAATGTCTCAAAATTAGGCATCAAACTTAGACTGACAGAAAATACACTGGAAAGTGTGCTGTATTGCTTAAATGTTAGACAACAGACAAATAATCACGCAGTTGATCACAATCGCAACAGACAGATAATCACAGAAAAAGATAAAAGTGAATAAGGTTTTCATTATTCCGGTCATTTTAATATGATTCAGATGTCTCTGAAAGCCCAGGATTTTATTACATCTCAGGACATCATCTATACTTCAGATTATACTACAAGGTTACAGCCTTTAACTGCACAAGGTGTGAACCGCCTAATTACAGCCTCCTTTAACTGTGACTGAGACAATTAAGTAAATCGTTGTCGTCAGCACAGATAATATCGTGCCTTCGCTTTAATCTCTTCTTTTAGACCATTCTTGTTAATGAATAATTTTAGCTGTCTGACCTGGCAGTATTTGTGACATGAGGTAACAACTTTCAAACACATTCAGTGATCCCAGAAGTTTGATATTTAATTTGAACCTCTGTGAGTAAACTCAGTTTGAATTAACAGGATGGGCACAATTAAACTCACCAAACTCCCTTCACAATTCAGCAGAATTACAGAGAGACAAGAGAATGGGTCTGGTCCAGTGTTTCAGCTGCAGTCACTGCAATAACAGCCTTAGGTGGTAGAAAGATAAATAAATGAGTGAGTGAGTGAGTGAGTGAGTGAGTGAGTGAGTGAGTGAGTGAATTGATAAATACAATTTGTAAATCAATCAATTAATCCATTATAATTAGTCAACCAGCCCATCAGGTAATGAATGACTAAATGTGTGAATGAATAGATTAAAATTAATTTAAGAATGAATGAATGACGCGTGAGTCAGTGTATAGAGTAAAGAAGGTAACAATGAATGAGTGAATGAATTAGTCAACAATCAACAAGTGAATAACTAATTGATTGAAGGAATAAATAAAAAAACTGACGAATGAGCGTATGGAAGAAAATAAGAGATGATGAATGAATGGATAATTTAAAAAATGAATTGTGCACAAGAATGAAGGAATAAGTTAATGATCAGCGGGTCAGTCAGTAGATGAGTTTGAGAATGAAAGAAAAGGTGAATGAATAAATGAGAAATGTGTCAAACAATGATGGGTGAGTTAAACAATCAATGAAAGCGCATGAGTGAGTGATGTATTTATCCATCAGGTGCTTTGTATCTCAGCAAGTTTGAGTAGTTTATCCAAAATGATTCAAAATAAATGAATTCACACACAATTCATTCATCAGCTGTGTAAATGCACAACAACGAAAACTTTTCTTTACTGTAAAATTGTTGCTTTTAAAAGGCCAGTAAAAATATACTGTAGGAAATGTCGATTTCCATTACTTTAACATCTTATAATCAGATATCATAATCAGAATATAATGAGATCTTGCTAGACATGATGAGTTGCTTTTTTTCTCCTTCTGGTGCAGTGTGTCAGCATGTGGGGAAAGACATATTATTAGTTATCTCAGTGTTTGCCTCTGTGGGTTTCCTGTGAGCTAATTGGAGCCCTCCCATGTGTCCCAGCTGAAAAACTGCATGTTTGTGGTTAAAAATAGGCCTACAGCATTTCCTGCTGCGCCAGGACTGGATTTGTTTCAAAAAGACCCCACCTTGGTTCTGCTTGTTAATTCTAGTGGTGGCTGCTGCCTCTAAAATAGGGCAATCGTGTATTAATGCGGGAAAAAAAATACATTATGCTTTGTAATATTAAAAATAAATAGAGATGTATTGTAAAATAAAAAAATAAAAATCTTTGACTGTAATGTCAGTAATTTTCATCCCAATACCTAACTTGAGGTAACAAAATATAACAAACCAGACTACACACACACACACACACACACACACACCATGTTTTCCCACAGTATATCACTTAGTAATGCACCTGCCGGATCATGAGATGACATTTTAAGACATAATGTCTGTTATCATTTTTTATGGGCAACTATGACCAAATAAATTTGTAAATTTAAACATCATTGGGCGCCTACTTAGCTCACCTGGTAGAGCAGGCGTCCATGTGTAGAGGGTTTACTCCTCAACGCAGTGGTTGTGGGTTTGACTCTGACCTGCGGCCCTTTGCTGCATGTCATTCCCCCCTCTCTCTCTCCCCTTTCAAGTCTAAGCTGTCCTATACAAATAAAAGGCCTAAACTGCCCCCAAAAAATAATCTTATTAAATTATCAATAATATTAGCATCTGTGTGAAGGAATATCCTGGTACATTTACTATGACTGGAGGTACTCTACTATAGGGAAATGTAGATAACCATTCAAAATACAGTCAGGGATGCGAGCCACTCATATAAGCTTTTCCACAGCAGGTTCCCTTTGCTTTCCCTCCCAGGGTCAATTGAAATTTTAAAAAGGGAAATTGACAAAACACTCATCTCAGATGTTCCTCAATAACATTTCATCTCCATAGAACTACGTGTCAACTGCAACTCTACTCCTAACTGATTTTACTAAGCAAAATGTTTACAAAAACGTAAACCCAGTACACTTTTTACAGTATCAGATTCCAACAAACCGCTTTAGAATTCTTTCACAGGAACTATTGACACAATAACACTTTGTGCTGTACATATTGCGGCCAAATTTGTAACAATTGCATCAAGTTACAGATTTAATCTTAAAGAACATTATTTCAGGAATGCATAGACCTCTTAATGCTCACCTGGCTTTTAAAATATCTTTTATATACATTTCCTGATTATAATTTCCATTATTTTTCCTTTGATCTAGTCGGTTATGTTTTAGTCCTGGGCATTTAGACTAAAACAGCACTATGTTAAAAGGTCCCATGGCATGAAAATTTCACTTTGTGAGTTTTTTTAATATTAATATGAATTCCCCCAGCCTGCCTATGGTCCCCCAGTGGCTAGAAATGGTGATAGGTGTAAACCGAGCCCTGGGTATCCTGCTCTGCTTTTGAGAAAATGAAAGCTCAGATGGGCCGATCTGGAATCATCCCTTTATGACGTCATAAGTGGAAAGGTTACCTCCCCTTTCTCTCCTACATTGTAAATATTTTTCATAGTATACTTTATAGTATCTTTTTCATATTTTTATTGTAATTTTTCTAGTTTCTATTTATGTTCTTCACTCTTGCAGCACTTTGTCTGTATTTTGATTCCCTCTTAATATGTTAATTGTATGCACCAAACACCTAGTGAAAACCTACTTCTAATTCTGATTCTACACTCGTATCAAACTAAAATATAATACATGCTATTTCAGAACATTTTCACATGTAGGGGACAGGTATGATCGTCGTCAGATTAGATGGCCAGTTTGTTCAGTGTTGGCAGAAGCTTGGGCTGTTTTTGTGTCTCTTTTGTTTGTGTCTATTGTTGTCTTAATTTTGTCTATTGCACTCTCCCTGTGCACACCATGGCTCTCACCATGTGTCAGACTTGATCAATTGTCTCCATGTGATGTTGTTCCAGGGTTGCATTCCCATGCATTATGTTAAAAAAACTCCCTGAGGATGGGCGGAGGGCACCGTAAGTCATAAGAAAGAAACCCATGTTTGGGGTGAATGTAATCATTGTCCTGGCAACAAGGAGTGGAATCTCTGATAGGGGCTATTTGTCTATGGAAAACACTATCCTCAAGAGTGTGTGTGTGTGTGTGTGTGTGTGTGTGTGTGTGTGTGTGTGTGTGTGTGTGTGTGTGTGTGTGTGTGTGTGTGTGAGTTTGGTAAGACGCAAGTGTTAAAAAAACAAACATCTGTGTGAACATTTGAGCTTTCTGTAATGTGTTTCTGCCTTTTTTTTCATGTCTCACCCTCAGTTTGGAAAATGTGTGTTTTGGCAACAGAGCAACTGGCAAACAGAAGGTCTTACAAAAATACTAATATATGAATGACATTTTTTTTTTATGTGACTCAATCTGGTGCACATTCTGGAGAGAAATTGAACTGCTAAACAGCAACAAGGAAGCTCATGATAGCAGTAACAGTTCAGAGTCCTGGCTGTCGTGCTACATGCTGTTTTTAAGTGGCTCTCTGTAACAGCTGGGGAGCAGGGTGTAATCCACAGTGCGGGGCTGAATTATGCATTATACTGTGAATATTACACCATGTCTATTTAAATTCAGTGCGGTCTGCACCGTTTCTGCGGCTACTCATGCCACATAAAAAGAAAAAATAACAGCTACTTCAAGATTATATGCAGATTTTTCTCTTTGTATATAGTGACTTGTTATGCATGTTTATAATGCCGTGCTGTAGTCTTTAACCCTTTTTACTCTGAGGTTCAAGGTCATTTTATGTGTACTGTTTAGGGGCTGTTGTGTGTATTTTGTAGACGTTCGATTCCAGGTCTGTCTTTGCGGTCATGCATTTAGTTTAAAGACCAATGAATCCCTGCAGGGTGAGCACTTAGAAATCGGCCTGTCTTTTCCAAACTATCATTTACTGTTTTTATTTTTTAGTTGAGTCTATATTAATATAAGAAAGAAAGACTCTTAATAGATAAAGGGCAGGGTGATTTCAATCTCATTGTAAATGGGTACATTATATTTATAGACGTTGATATTGTAGCACATCTGAGCTAATATTGCTCTGTGCAGCTTGTGGCCTAATTAGCATTGCTTCAAGATTGCAACAGTACAAAGCGATGGCTTATTGTTTGCTGTTGGTTTTGACACAAATGTTACAATGTTAATTTCGTTTAGTTATAAACTGTCGAGCTGAAAACAGCTCAAGATCACATTAGTGTGCATATGAATTTTAGTTTGGGACTTTCGGGTGTAAATAATATACATATATTTTGTTTTGTTTCTTTCATTTTCAGTTTATAAGTCTAAAGGGAACTCTACAAAATAATGAATGTAAAAAGGCTAGCTGTAATAAGTTAAGGTTCCACCCTACACCTTTTCGTTGAGCATAAACTTGCTTAATTTGGTTTGTCACTACTTCAAAAGTAATGACTTTTAATTTTTTATTTATTTTTATATGTGTATTTGAGTTGTATAAGTAAAAAAAAACAAAAAATAAACTAAACAAAAAAAATACAACTGATGTTATCCAGTCTGCCTACTATCTACTTCAATTCCACCAGTGAGGTTTGATTACATGTACACAGAAGGCAGATAACAAGAGCTCAGAGTCAGTGCCAGGTGTGTTGTGTCATCGGAGGTGTTTATCTGAAGTTATCGAGTCACAGATCACATGTATGAAGTCAGGCAGAAACCAGCTGATGTAAAATGGTAACGAAAGAGAAGAATACAGAATCATCTTGCAGTCAAATATTTGTATATATATATATATATATATATATATATATAGTAAGGTCAGAATTCAGATGTGATCATTCGCCTTTACAGTAAAATTGTTGTTACCATAACTTTGACCTCTTGTCAAAGTTAGAACCCCATCGGACACAGAATGTTGAGGTCAGATTTGGGGTCAAAGTTTAATTTAGTTTAACTGGCTGCAAATAACTGTGGAAAATCAGCATAGTACAGTACTATGACTAGGGCTGCCACTGAAAAAAAAGATTTGAATCATCACTTGGAGACCCCTCAGTCGTTTTTGTTGTTGTTGTTGTCAGTCAGTGTGCAGTGTATGCTACTATAGGGACATTTCTGTCCCCAGAAGTAGCTGCAGGCAGTATCGGAGGCCTTTCTGATATCATTATCGGCACAACTCTATGGTCAGGCTCCAAGATAACATTATTTGCTGCCTTTTGCTTAGAAATAGTGAATTTACAGCTTTTGTTTGATATTTTGTGTCGGCAAAAAATGTTGAATTGCACATTTCCGATCCTTCGTAGTTAGCATGCATTAGCTCGTAGGGCCAACTTGGCTTGTTTACTAGATTAGACAAAAGTCTAAGTCGGGTACAGCATTAACCATGACTTGCACAGGTGTGCGTAAAGGCCCGGACACCCACAGCCGATAATCAGATAATAGATAATAGATAAGAGCACAGCTGGTCCGTACATTGCAGTGAAAGGCACACCAGCGAAGTCCCTGTAGGTCTCCCTGTTATGTTAACTTTGAAAACACTGCAGCACATTATGATTTTAACAGAAACTCTCCACTGAAGGATTCACTTTTGAGTCCAGATTGAGTCTTAATGACAGTCCGGGAAGCTGGCCCATAATCAATCCACTAATCACACTTTATACCACTGTAATTAACCTCAAGTGTCCAATTAAGCAATATTTGAGCACAGAGAGAAAAACACCTTTTTCAGTCGCCCTCATCAGCTGTTTGCAGAACTCGTCTTTACCTCCCACCTCTTTCACTTTTTCTCTTGTGTTAATAAAGTCCAAATGTTTGAATCAGCTACGTTGACCAGATGTCAAGCAATTCTTCACGGCAAAGGAAAATTATTACATGCATTTCTTTCTGCTATTCAGGGTATAAAATCCATCCATAAATCCATTGTGTATGTAGATAGAAAGTATGAACAGAAGAATGCATTGAATGCATGTACATATATACACTGGTAACAGCAAGTATTAAATACTACAGCTCCCGTAATTCTGCAGGAAGCAAACCCTCGTTGAGCTGTTAGTTTGTCAGAAATACAACAGAAGAGCAGATGGTGCAGTGCAACCAAACAAACACGTTGTTTTAATAAAGACGTCAGTCAAAGATTGTCTTTTTTCCATCATGCCATGAGTAGTTGTCCACCTAACAGCAGGACACAGTAAAGTGGTTACCTTGCTGTTGAAGGTGTATAGCTCTGATAAAGCTGTAGGCTAGTAAACAGGAAACAGTGAGGCTGATATCAATGAGATCAAATGATACATACTAATGCTGGATTACATGCTGTATCGTTTATTGTGAATTCCTAATGCGTGTGAAAGCTATGCCCGGGAATGACCTAACGAAAAACTTGAAAGAGGTAAATACAGAATGTAAATACATTGAATGGCTAAATTATTATACCTTTAAAAAAGGGCCAGGGGCACCAAATAAGAACCAGAAAAGAGAGTTTTTATCCTTAGATTTGAGCTCGCCTTAACAGCAGCATGATTTACTAAGTACTGTTTTGAATTGATTGGATGAGGGACAATAGCATTATAGTAGTCTTTATAATGCAGGTATAGTCTCAGGCAGCCAGAGTCCCTTGAAGCAATTCAAAATTGCAATTATAGAGTGTACAGTAGCGAAAGAGGTGAAAGTAGTAAGAGAAGTAGAAGGGGTTGGGAAAATAAACCTGTACATTCAAATCAAAAAGCTTTTTGAAAATGAGAGCTGAAGGAGATCTACAAGGGAACAGTTCAAAGAGACTGAGGTGTTTGTGGGGAGCTGTATCTCCCTCCGTTTCCTGAAAGAAGCACAATGCCTATGAGTGCAAACACAGTATGTGCTCTGTGTGAAAAGTCAGAAAAAAAGTCTAAACTATGAAAGGATAACGTGAAGGAGGGACAACTGGAAAGAGATAGGGGTTTGACATTGAAAGAGTGGGATGAAAAAAAAAGGATAATTGACTGTCCTTCACTCACACAATGAAGGACCTGCTGACACAATGGAGTATCCTTATCCGAACTTTTTTAGCACAAAAAAAAAAAAAAAACAGCTTGTTAATTTATTGGCACACTGACAGAACAACACTGATGAGCTGTCCGCCAAAGCAGCATGATACTTTTTACATTTTCTCTCCGAAACCACACGGCTTATTTTCCGGTTTATGCATTAGTTATGGTGATAAGTGCTTCTCCTGTTTTAAGCAGAAACAGAATCCTACTGTAACAAAAATGTGTTAAAATATGCAGTGAACAGATACATAAATACAAGCGCAGCATCATTAGTATTATTTGTGCTCCATTGTTGACAGGAGGTCAATAAATCAGTGGTAGGTAGACAATACTACAGTGCACCGGTTGCCAACTTGGGGGCTCACAAGGGGTCCAAAGAGTATCAGTCGATATAGAGTACCATTACTACACTTATTCCCCCTTTAATTTCAAAATGTATAAACATGAGTAACATGACACTCTTATAACTATAACGCCTTCACACTGGCACTTGAAATCAGCTCCGTAATACGCAATGCGCCCCCAGTGGACGTCATACTACAAAAGCGTCGGAAGCGAGTAGAAACAAAATGGCGGAGAGACTTGAACGATTTATTCTGTCATTTGCACCCTGTCCATGTCCAATTCTTTACAACCTCTCATCTGACGGCTATAGAGATATAAACAGAAAGGCTGCTGCGTGGAGAAAAGTTGCCCAGGATGTTGACATGTCAGGTCGGTTAAATGTGATATAGCAGTATAATGTCAATAGTTTGATGTCTGTTGCTTACCAACTTAGCCATAGCAGGTGCATTGTTTCTGCACGGAAGAACTTTTCTCATACTCCAAAATGGATCGATATTTTACCCCTTTCTGTAATTACACACAAATGTTGTTTATTTAAAGTTAAGAATTCACATTTGTTCAGCAGTACCAGCAACGCTAACTTCCGCTCGGATTGTCGGATAGGAGCCTTGGTTTTCCCTCCCTTGTGATTGTCTGATTTGTTTCACCTGTTGTGCCTCCTGTTCCTTGTTAGTCCTCGTTACCCTGTGTATTTAGTCTCTCTGTTTCCTTTTGTCTCTTGTCGGTTCGTCATTCTCTGTCTGTCCTGTGTGAGTCCTGGTTGTTTGTAGTTTTGAGTTTGTTAGTTGTGTGAGTTAAAATAAAGAGTTTGTTCTGCACATTCGCTGGAAGAGTCTTGCATTTAGGTCCACCTGCTGCAACCCTGACACACAATGGGGCTACAACGTGTTTCGGGTTATTGTCGATGCACATTGCACAGGTTCTTTATACTTTATACTGTGAACTTTTGCACATTCCTTGGGTCAATATTATGTGCATTATATCCTCTTTGTTTGAAATGTTTAAAAACTAATATATTTTACATATTTTTTGTTGCTCATTTTTTTATTTTCTATTTATGATTCTTGACCTTTGCAGTACATGCTTTTTATTTCTATTTTCTCTTACTATGTTTATTAATAGGAACCATATTATGAAGGCAAATTCCCTGTGTGTGAAAACCTACTTCAAAATCAGAATCAGCTTTATTGGTCAAGTATGTGTAGTCAAGTTGACTTATTTAGGCCAATATCACAAATTTGCTTCAGGGGGCTTTTTCAATCTGTACAGCATATGACACCCTCTGGCTTTAGATTCTTGATTCAGATGAGGAAAAAAGTAAAAAAAAAACCCTCTAATACTAATTTGTCCTTCAAAGTGCTACTTCAACTAAACCACTCACTGTGCGCATGTTACTCTACCACAGATTTAATATCACTATGGCCTGCTGTGGATTATTGCTTTATTATTTATCGTTGCAAATTTCCAAGTTCAGCGTTGTTGTGAGCTGAGTCAACCCAAACAGGTGAACAGGGCCAATGTGTGAGTCACTGCACTCATGTTGGCAGATTTGTAATAACTGAAATGTTTCAAGTTACAGCTTTGCGCATACGGGTTTTACATGGAGGTATTTGCACACATGTTTTCTAAGGATGGATAGATCTGTGTGATGCATGACCATTTAGAAAAGAAAACGAATAACAAGCACAAAAGTAGCCAGTTGGAGAGAAGGCATTAAGAAGTGGCCATCTGGGGAAGAGCCAGCAGTTGTGGGAAAGATTTGTGTAAGGGATTTCATTTTCGCAAGAGAGAGTGGGGTTGCCATGTTTCCTCTCAAGATGTCAGACCCTGAATTATATTTCCAGGTTGCACATTATTATATTATAATTGCAGAAAATGAAGAAGCAGAAAGAGAAACTTATTTGACTTAATTTAAGTCTTATGTTAAGACTTCAGAGTGGCACCGCTCATTAAGATTTTCTTGTGAAAGACATTAAAGGTGCTCTAAGTGTGAAGTGTTTTTTAGGCTACAACATATTTCGTCTCATACAGCAAACATGTCCTCACTGTCCACTAGCTGCCTGTCCCCTGAACACACTGTAAAAAAAATGCAGTCTCTGAAGACAGCTCAGGTCCCACGAACCATAACAAACAGTGTTCCAGCCAATAACTGACAAGAAGGAGTTGGTTCAGCCATCACTGCAGCAGCGTTAGCACGTAGGCTACTTCTACAATGCGTATTCATGACACAACCAGCTTCTTGTCAGTTATTGGCTGGAAGACTGTTTGTTATGTTTGGTGGTGCAGGTTGGCGCAGTTTGTTTTTGTTGCCGTTTGTGGAGCCTGGGCTGTCTACAGAGACTGCGTTTTTTAACAGTGTGTTCAGGGGACAGGCAGCTAGCGGATAGGGAGGAGTTGTTTGCTGTATGTGACAAAAAATGTTGTAGCCTAAAAAACAAGTCACATCACTTAGAGCACCTTTAAATTAAGATTTCTGAGGGAGGCATGATGTAGAGCAGACAGGAGACGCTGGGGGCGATGTGACAGACAAGTCAGTTCAACAGTTTGACAATACACTGTATCGTGGTCGAGCACATTGACAGAACCAAAATATGCCAAGATAACCATGTGAAAGTTTTAAATGTGTGGTTCAATTCAACACAACACAATGACCTGCTGCTTTTCAACATATTGGACAACTACAATTGTGGATAAAATGCATTTTCTGAACCACTGAGTGGACCACTACAGCAGTTTAATGTCTGTACAAAACAGGTAAATGGCTGGTAATTATCTGGAAGTCAGTGAAATGTGTAGTTATAGTGGATCAGGACCCATTGCTCTTTCTGGCTGAAGTGCCCTTCTCCACCAGTTTGTTTGTTAAGTTGAGCTGCAGATACTCTCAAAATGTATCTGCAAGAGCAGATATTGAGTGGGCAGCAGGGCCTGAAGTACATTTTTTGGGCTACCAGCCACAGTGGCAGGTGGATTTTTAAATCCACTAGCCACACAGGCTTTTTACCAGCCGACAACTTATCCTGTTCAGGTGGCTTTTTGATGACTTGTGGTACTTGATTGCTTCTAATTTTAAGTTTTCTCTGAGCCACACACACACACACACACACACACACACACACACACACACACACACACACACACACACACACACACACACAACAGTCAAAGCAGTACATCTGTTGTACTGCAGATGTACTGCTGTCGTAAATCAGCCAAAAAACAACTAATGAATCACTCAATTAACAGTTTCAACCGCCAATGGCAAAATTCCCCCGCATTTGGCGCGTGGGCAGGTCTGCCTGGTGGGCAGTAATGTGATGTCTGGTGTTATGAAGCCCACCTCTGCTCATGCCAAGGCAATTGGGAGGTTGGTTAGGCAAAATCAATGGTGCAAAACCATCAAATGAACCAGTAGTGGTTAAACATTTGTCCACCTCTACAGAAAACCAGGACCGGATGCATAAAACTCTCTTAAGTTTGCAACTTAAACTATTCACAAAGATGCTCAACTTTGCTTGAGATTTATAACATCTTGATCACTATAGTTATCAAAGTATGACTTTACACCACTTTGATCACTCCAACACATTTGGCAGTGTTTGCAGGTAGGATGATAGTTTGGGGACAGTCAGCTGAACCAGTAGTGGTTAAACATTTGTCCTATACTAAATTGGGAGAAAAATGGGGGGGGGGGGCTATTTTTACATGTTGCAAATGACACAAACAAATTGTGAAGTGGTGTACAGAAAACAAAAATGATGCTGCTATCTAATGGGAGAAAAAGGACTATTGCTACTACTTGCCTTTCTCTGTCCTGTTACATCACACTTAAATAAATCTCACTGTTAAATATGTCTTTGCTCAGTGAAAGTACATATAAAACAGCACTATATTTAAACAAAAAAAAAAATCAGAGTGTTTTGACTTGTTTGACCAAACACTTAAAGAGCCCCTATTATATTCCTTTTCAGCGGCATATTTGTACACTTGGTGTCTACAAGAATAGGTTTACATGCTTTGATGTTCAAAAAACCTATTATGTTTCTCATGCTGCCTATTGCTGCAGCTTCTTTGCCTGAAACACTCTGTCTAAGCTCTTGGCCCACCTTCCTGAAAAGGCTGATTGGTCAGCTGGTGTTGTGATTGGTCAACCAAATTCCTGTGCTTGCTCAGACAGCACCTATGGGCTAGTCTGGCTATCAGTTGACCAAGCTCAATCTTTTAAGATTGAACATTAGCGGAGTCCGCTCTGTATCTGCACAAGAGGCATGATCAACGGGCATAGTTCAAATGATCAATTGTATAGTCCTTCAACCAATCAGACCAACGATCCGGTTTGGACAGTGGTTTGTATAATGTAGCGACAAGAAGCTGCTTGGGATTGTCATTGTGTTTTAGGGGTCGGATGCAAAATTGTCTGAAGCACAGTATAGATAAACGTACAGGTTTCCAGCCTGAGCTGCAGGGCAAAATCAAATCGCCGGCAGATTGGGCAGGGTTTACCCAGTCTACCTATGGGCAGCACCTATGAAAAACTGGGCTCGCTTTCTCAATTAATGACCTCATTAATTGAGGTATTTCAAACAAGAATGTGGGAAAGACATTTCAGGCAGTGGGAAAAAAAGCTAGCCTGACAAGCCACACCCACATCAAGATGTTGGGTCTGGGAACTCACCATTGACGGAGCTCAATCCGAGGGGCGGGATAAAGTTTTCTTTCAAATTCCCTCTGCACGCAATTATAGGATAGCGCTACAACCAGGCAACATAACGGAGAAGATAGCAGAGCTAGTTGAAAGCTTAACTCCAAGTCTTCCAGAAGACCGCTGTTCCCAGCAGCAGCAGCCATAAGCCCGCCCACCGACTCTATACACGATGTGATTGGCCTGACCAGAGTTTGGTTTTTCCAGCTCGCAAGCCAACGGAGAGTGCCTAGACCCCCCTGGCTGCAAATTTAATTTGCTACCACTAGATTTCTAGGCTAAAAGAATGCTTAATTTGCAGTAAAATGTGTTTTTTGTACTTTATACATCTATTACTTACACAAAAAAAACTATATAACACACTAAAAGACATATTAGGGGCTCTTTAAAAAATTTCAAATTAGTATCACTGCTGTATCTTTTATTGTTGTTGTGTATGTTGTCAGTTAAGTGTTTTAATATGAAAATAAATAGAAAAAACAATGAATCTTGATGATTCCATTGTACATGTTTACCGAAAACAAAGCAGCACTATAGTTATACCACAGATGTGTCTCTCCCCTGCAGTAGGTTTCAGGCTGTTGGCCATGCTTGATAAATCAAACTGATCAGACAGTCTGTTGAGAAACACGCTCTTCAGCAGCACTTTTCAAACTAATTGCTCTGACAAAACCCAACACGTCTTGGTTCTTGTTTTGTATCCATTTAAATCCAGCACAGTTTAATTTAGCAAGCTGGGTAGCAAGTGTGGACCTTCAAGACACGATGTGAGTCACGCATGTGTAGAACGGCCGCCATCTTTGACAGCTAGCTACGGCAACACCACTCGGACGAAGTGCGAAAACTAAATACTTTCACCCAGGAAATGCGTGTTTGTTCCTCCGCGTGTTTTAATCCAAACCATGATCTTTTTTTCTAAACTTACCTTGTCATTTTGGTGCCTAACCTTAACTGTCGTGGCCTAAACTCAAACTGCCACAGCCCCTGAAAGGACCATAATAACACGGCGGTACCTGTACCGTGCTCACAGTCACTTATTGGTGGCGTAACACAACTACCAACTGCCGCTTATACGATGGAGCTCTGTAACCAGCATTGCAGAGATCTGTAGCGGCTTAAAACAACTACCAACTGCCCATAAAAAATATTAGGAAAATAATATGTATATATATATATAGGCCTATATTTATATATATTTTGCGTCGGTCGGTAACTATGGTTTGTCCAAGTGGTGTTGACGTAGCTAGCTGTCAAAGATGGCGGCTGTTCTGCACGTGCGCGACTCCCATCGTGTAGTGATTCACATTGTGTATTGACTAGGGATGGGTCTTGAGACCCGGTTTTATCAATACTGCTATCGAGACTAGTGGATCATAGAACGTTATGTCTAAAAATAGATAAGTGCGCGAACCGGAAAAATTATTTACACACGCACAGTGTGCGTAAAGACCATGTAAAGACTAGCCTCCCCACCGCAAGTCATTCAAAACATAGTCGGACTGGCTACCGAGAGCACCGCTCTCTGGGCCGCTTAATCTTCTTGTTAAAACAAAAACAGCGACAGAGACAGAAGAAATCAACAGTCACAGACACTTTTTTGCAATAAAAACATTAATAGTTCTGTTTAGTGGTGCAACTGCCCATGGTCGATCCATGCTCCATACAGATCAACACTCGGAATGCATGTGAACCGGATTTCAGTGCCACTTAAATGTCTGTGCTGCTCTCTGATGATCCGAAACCAACGTTAGAGGCAACAGAAATATCGTTGCACGTCACGCTAGTAAAGTGAAACGTTAGCCTAGCGTTAGCTAGCAGCTGGATTAAACACGGTTAAAATGCAGACAGCTAAACAGTGTAAAATGTGACTGTATTTAACTGTAGAGGATTCCAACAGCGGGATGTTAAACAGTCTGCCCTTAAGGCTATGAGCTAAAAGACAAAGTAGCACTTGGTCACTGCTGTTGTCAGAAAAACAACACAGAATAAAGGTTGCGTTTACTTAAAACTAGTAAACCTCATGGTGCATTCATAGTTATTGTAAAGTACCCTTTTTTTATCTGTTTATTGTTGCTTAACAGCAATTTACTGGTGAAACTGGTTACATTTTCATAAATCATTTAAATTCCCCCCTTTTTTGTGCTGATCCGAAAATGTAACCGATCCTTGACTCAAAACCGTGAATTTTGTGATCCAATGCACCCCTAGTTCTGTTAAGATTAAGAATTTGTCGCCTTGAAAAGTAACAATCCCCATCCCTAGTATTGACAGACCTGAAATTAGAGATAAAGAGTTGACCTTTGAACCTGGAAGAAGTCACAGGTCTAATTAATTCAACAAAACATCTAAAGGACGAAGACAAAAAAAACAACTTGAAAACTTCCAGCAGCTCCTCATCTAATACAGTGGTTCAGAACATGAGGCATGGCACCCAGAGTTGTTGTTTTATTCAAATTTTTCTGTAAGCTTTGCTTTTTGGTTTAATATTGGTACTTATACACCTCATGCCCCCCCCCCCGCCCTCCCCTTACATGTAATGTATAATCAAATATCCAAAACACAATTACACTGGGTCAGATGTGCAAAAATGAGTTCTAGGATATATTCCAAGCTACCATTATCAGGGGAAACAACATGGTAATCTGTATGCTTGGCAGCACAAGGGGCAGGCATCTATATCTGCTGTTGGTAAGTGATTGTAGGCGTTTCATTAAGTCACTGCTGAAGTGCACATGTGCAAAATGCCTGCGGGGGACCGAGATAGAGGAGGCTGGTTTGGAGGTGGTACGACGTGACTGACGGGGATGAGCAGATAATGACATTTTGGGTAAATGGCTCTGTGCTTTTGTTCACACAAATTATGAAAGTGTGCTTAATGTACCACAACCACAGTTAAAATCTGTACATGAAATAAATAACAGACAAAGAGTGACAGATTAATATTGTGTTGTGAAAGCCTTAAGCAACACAAATTCCAACCTTTAACAAAACAGCAGTGATTCCCAACCAGGGATACTTGTACTCTACAGGAGGTACTGGTCTGCAGTTGCGTTGAAAGATTGTAGAGTAGCTCAACTGATGAAAATTGTAATATGATTAAAACATATTCACATATGGAGTCAGCTGTAACACCTGAACACTATGTTCTCCTTAACATGTGAAAAGCTAAAAGTAACGATAAAAGGTTGAAACGTCCAGCTTCTGCAACTCTATGTGGTAGTATGCAACGGCCAAACTAGACCAAACCATCCTAAACATTGCCATTTCCAATAACAATTTAAGTAACAATATCAATTTTGACGTAATTAACACTATCCATCCAGTTCAACTACTCAAGTTTAACCCTATGTCTGAACAAAAAAGGTTGTGAACTGTTTGGACCGCTGCCATGTAGCATTAAACTGACTAAGAGTATACAGCTGTGCTAGGGGCTCTGTGAAGCTTTACTTACTAACTTGCCCATCGTGACAATGCTAACATGCTGATGTTTAGCAGGTATAATCTTAGCTATCTTAGATGTGGAAGTTAGCATGCTAACATTTGCTAATCAGCACTAAGCACAAACATAGAGCTGAGCTTGATGTCATATACCAAAGTATTGGACAAATTAAAATGTTGGCCTGATGACAGCCTTATATGACACATTTATGGATCATCAAAGTGGTTATAATTAATCCTCTGGGGACCATCATTGTCTGTACAACATTTCATGGCAATCCATCTAAGAGTTGTTGAGATATTTCAGTCTGGACCAAAGAAGTGGACCGACCGACATTGCTGTCCCCCAGAGACATGCCACCTTGGCTAAAAATACACTACTCTTACTTGATAGAGATTCATTAAATACACTCAACTGAAATGCACATACAGTGCAATATTGATTGGGATTGACATACAGGTACACAGACACAAAACCTGCAAACAACACTGTATTTCAGTTGCATTTGCATTTTTATCCATTTCGAGCCTATTAATCACAGCAGTCAAGATGTGTTTTGACATTTTGGTCTCGAAACCATTCGTTCTGTCAGTAAGTTGTGGGGGCTAAAAGATTAGATAAGAGTGGCTGTCTCTTTTTATCAGTGTCACGGAAAAGAAAAACATCTAAACGTATAGATTGTTTGGCTGCTGGCATGGAAGTAATTGGCACTAGCCCAGTTTTCAGCTGCTTCTATGTCTCGTATAATGCTATGTATACCGTACATTGGTTATGTAACTCAAAGACAGAACAGTACATTTGGACAATGGATAACTAGGAAGGTAAAATGTGGTTTTGCTGTATTCAGTAGACCTCTCATTGTGTCGTCTACATGTGTCGTTTATGTTGGACCAGAGGCATCGCGGCATTAACAATGCTTCCTGACCACTGCATCCATTTGTGTCTTGCCTTTAATTCACCGTGACAGTCTGTCATGGTGTAATGTGACTCACTGTGTTGCACATGTGCTTTCCAAACAGCACCTCTCACCCTCAGACACAAACATAAACAAACAACACCTGAAGCTTGGCTTGTCATGCAGCAGCTAACACATCTAATGAGTGTACCGAGCAAGCCGACAGGAAAGCAGTGATGGGGCCACTCGAGTTTGGGCTCCGTAGAGCGTATTCATGGACAAGTCTGGCTAAATGTACAGCATCAGATGAGCAGATGTGCACGGTTGTTTTTTTTTCACACAGAAAAGTGCTGACGGAGAGCTCAGTGGCAGGGTTGAAATGAGCACAGTGTGTGTTATGTCCCCGGCGTACATTGTGCTGCACGTACCGCCGATCCTGGCCTGAATATTTATAGTCTATCGTGTGTTCATCTGTGTATGTTTGTGTGCGTGTGTGAGACTGGGAAAGCCAGTGTGGATCTGAGAGCCCTGCAGGGGTGTGAGGCAAGAAGCAGCAAGAGGCAGAATATCCCCGCTGCCTTTGGATTAGTGTCAGCAAGCAGGAAGCCAGGCACCGTGCTACATGTGCATGTGCATTCTCCTAAAGTCAGTCCCTGTAGGATTATTTTAATTATTTCATTTCATTTTTTCTGTACAGGTTTGTAACATAATCTCCCCCTAAAATGATTGGCAATTTTTCAGATATTGCCTGAAAATGACCTTTTAATCGGTGATGATTAACGAAAAAGGATTTGGTGATATGAGTCATTTGATCAGATTGGTAATTGCTGTAAAAATTGTGATTTGCGCATAAACACTTCAGTCCTTATATGGTTGGCATACGACATGTATTTGTCAGGGTGTCAAACTGGAGCTATTTGTTAATCCGGCAAAATCTGCATCCGGTGATTTTAAAACTTCCTGAGGGGCCTGACATTTGTGTCTCACTGTTGCCTCTGGGTTGTTTTGTGGGTCATGATTGTTCATCATCTGCCCTACTGTTCTTCACCAAGCCACACAAAGGCTACCACGATGAATGATTACTTTAGATCTCTAAGAGGTGATTAAATTGTGTGAAATTATGTAGAGCTATCTGTTGTACTAGACAGGTTTTGAGTTATAGTGTTGTTTCGCTCTCACTGTTGCTTTGATGATGATAGTTTAAAGTGCTTGTGACACACAGATCAGAAGAAGATTTGGATGAGCGTATTAACAAAATTACTTCAGTGTCAGAGAGGATATTCTCAAGAGAGAAAGAGCTTAAGTGCAAACTGTCATAATCATGCAGTTTTAGCTAACGACGGCTGAAGGGTGAGTGGTCTACCTGTAGCAGGTCTGGAGTTGTTTTGTGCCAAGCTGAATAACTAGGTGTAGACCTATGGAAAATTGAAAGCAGAGCACAAATGACAGTCCTAATGTGATGAGCTTATAGTCGGTTGCCATTTACAAAGACCATGTCTCATCAGTAGATCTTGAAGGAATTCCCTCAACCCCCACGTCCCTTTCTTTTTAAAAATAATTTACAATTATAAAAGTATTTTCAGAACTTAAGCTGCCATTCTTAAAGTCTACGATGGTTGGTGGGCTCTCTAAATCTCAGCGACACAATTTGCTGATTCAAAATTATATAATATGAATACTGACTGACAGGTTCATAGCGCTAAGTACCACCATGTTGCCACAGGAAGCACGTGCCAAACCCTGTTACATAAGATCGAACAACCGAAACACTCAAAAACAAAAAGAGGTATTTATTGTACAAAAATCTAATTTCTTTTGAAGAACAATTCTATCAAATAAAAGGAAAGTTGTTAAGTAGACAAAACACACACACACACACACACACACACACACACACACACACACACACACACACACACTTGGCCAATAACACCTGTGATGTATAAAAACAGATTTGTCCTTTAACTGCCTTGTAGAAAAGATTTGCCACCTCAGAGGTTGCAGGAGGCTGCAGGGTTGATGTGTAGGCAACGCTAACGAGTAATGAGAAGCTGTTATGTCTCATTTCCCAACTTGACTCTGCTGCAGTAGTATTTACGGCCAATGCCCTCACCTATTTGCTCCCTTGAAGAGTTTGTTCCAGTCTGAGGTACAGACATTACCGTTCTGTGTGTGTGGAAAACTTTTTAGCTAGACACGTCTCTGGGGGCCAGACGGATAAAACTCCCGACTAAAACTAAAGAGTGGTTCTGTTGATTGAATCTCAATCATCTGGGGGTCCGGAGTAGATGTCATTTCCTGTGCGCTGGTGGTTTGATACTTACATCTGGCTATACTAAAATGAGAAAAATTATGGGTAGCCAACATTAGTTATTTTCACCCAGAGGAAGCGGTCATCCCCATATCACATATTTTAAGATATTAAAAAGCCTAAAGTACAGAAATTGATCATTCATTTAAACTCGAAGATCAAGTTAAAGAAGCGATTTCTGTTAAATGAATTTCTTGTTATTAAATCAATGAGTGAGGTGAAGAGGACAATCTTCCAATCATTTCTACTACTGCTAAGAATCACCAGGACCTGAGGCCGACGTTATCCTGGTGGCTTTGTTACACACACACATTTTTACACTAGGGATGTTAATAATTAACCGTTAAAGGGGTGATAGAATGATTATATGGGGTATTTCACACTGTTCCTTAAGGTCTCCTAATAGGGTATGTAACATTGGTTGGTCTGAAAATGGCCCAAGTGATTTTCTGTGGGCCATTAACTACCCTGTGAATATGGCCCTATTTTGAACAAGAGCTTTTCTTCCAAATATGGTATGCTCATGAATATTTAGATGAGCTGCCTGCTGATTGGTTTAGTGACCCACATATGCATACATTGGAGTCTCATATTACACACACACACACACACACACACACACATACACACACACACACTGTCACACATGTTACATGCTCAGACATGCACGGGCGCGAGCCGGCTGCAGTGGCTGTAGAGACAAAATGTTTAAACACTTTCATTATAACTAGTGTAGTTGTAATGTTACCCTTGGGACATAAAAAACCTCCACCAATGAATCACAACTCACCTTGTAGCTAGTAAGCGCGGGGATCGGAGAGTGAACCCCTGCAATGTCCTCTGCCAGTGCTTCTGCAGCGCTACGTTAGATCCAAAACTCCCGCTCCATTGTCCGATAGACTCGTTCTAAACCCTTTTCTCTGGGCCAGTAGGCTATTCTGTTGTACAGTCTGGAACCCATTTTCAATATCCTTGAAAAACTTCCAAACTTTGTTCTTTCTAAAGTCCTACATAGCGCAGCTCGTGTGGGAGATCCTGACACAGCTCCAGCTCAGCAGGTCTGTGAAGGGGGAGAGGCCGACAGAGAAGGCAGCAAACCTGGCTGGCAGCCGCCGCCTGTCTCGGCAGATTGTGGAGCTCGTGAAGTCCGACGCTGACTTACCAATGCAATTAGCCATCAATTTTCATAAAACAGCCCATATTTGAGCTTTACATAGTTGATTTCTCGCATAAAAAAGTCTCAGAAGTGAATTTAGTGATAAAATAGCAGATGAACGATGTATACAATTTCAGAGATCTGCGTGACCTAGATTCAGAAGACTAGCTGACCTCAGGTCAGTTGCGTAGCCTATGTAAATGTTGGGGCGTGACAAAGACTAGAGACTAGAGCCAGATGAGGAGGAGTTGAGAAGTTGACGTCAACTTTTAGCTTTTTTGAGATTCGCCCGTTTTCAGCAGCAGTTTAAAATTATGAGATTTGCAGAGGAAAGAGGTATCAATGGGATGTTGAGGTTCTATGTATGTCCTAGTTACCCTCCAAACTGTCGTTTTTCACTTATGACAGGGTAAAATCGGTTTTGCATTTTATCACCCCTTTAACCGACATAATTTTGACCGATTAATCCTATTGTTTTTTTTAAAAACAAATAATGCACACAATGTTTTCTTTTGTTAAGAAATAGCTACAGGCTAACTGTTTTTTAGCTTGCTAGCAAACAACAAAAAATTTTCTTAGCTATAGGCTAAAGCTGTAATCTTTAAAGCATCCAAGCTGCAATCTCAAAGATTTTCGTTTCAAATAAATGTCTGTTAAGTCACTACCTATCACTCAAGGAGGATAACTTTAACACAATTGTAGTCTCTCATTGCCAGACCTTCCTTTACAGCGCTGCAAAGGAGGGTCTGGCTAGTCCACACAACATTCCTGGATGGGAGAAAAGTCGTGCTCTGGTTTATTGGCATTTCTTTAAACCAATCACAAACGTCATGGGCCATTATTAGCGGCAGGCGCAGCAATGGTGCCTCTGCAAAACAGCCTCGGGAAGGAAACTTGTTTCGGTGGAAAATGTGCACGTAGGGAGGCGAGCTTTGGAATTAAAATGGCTGTTGAGTGTGCGATAATAATTTTACTCAACAAAAAGATAAATATAATAATTGTCGGTTCTAGCTCAGAGGATGTTCCCCGAATCAACCGGAGTTTAGAATGCCAACACAAAGAAAGCGGAAGGTGAGGGACATCCAGCCAAAAATGAGGGACAATTGGCGGAACCTCCGATGGCACTGGAACCCGATGAAACCCGTAAATGAACACATTGATAATTAAGCCTATGGATCACTGATGAAAGTATTGCAATATTTATATATTTACAGTATTACAAACTGGCATGGAATCTCCAGAAAAAATGCAGTATTACAGTTTTATATACAAACAACAAATGGAACTATGCACACAACTATGAAAACTTGAAGCTCATGTATCAACAACTAGACTAGTATAATAATAATCAATAATAATAACAATTATTCTATTTATATGCTCCAGACCTCTTTATATAGACCCAAACACAATGTTTGTTTACAATATCTTCCAGGTAGAAAACCCCTGCGTCCTGTAAATTAAATCTAACGGCGCTAAGCAAACAGGGATGAGGAGCAACTGGATGTACTCTCCTCACATTCATCTAAAATGCATGTTTGATGCTTTCATGTGTCAAACACTTTAATTAACATTAGGTTGGAGATCTAATTTACCTGTTGGGCCACAGAATAGGAATAGGACACCACCCAAACTAGCAGTCAGTCCAACCGGTGGTGAGATGTTGCTGTTCGTAACACTAGATTTGGTTTACCAAAGACACTAGCAAAGCAACACAGTACAGGAAATAAGCATAGCAGAAAGGTCAGATAGGTTGGACCACCATGTTTAATTTTGGTGTTAGTACTATGTCACAGTGATTTGGTGTATACAGTCTGTGCTCCAGACTGCTAAACTATCAGCACAATCACAACTGTCTGCGGAATGCATGTCCGAGTCTCCCGGTGGGTTGAACAGGTACTGTTAAGATTGGTTAACAAGAGTCGGCTATTGGTCAGAAAAAAAATCTAAATTCCCATTAGCTGTTGGGCTATGTTCAGCTTACTAGAAAATATTACGGGCTCATGCGGTTCAACGTGTGTGTGTGTGTGTGTGTGTGTGTGTGTGTGTGTGTGTGTGTGTGTGTGTGTGAAACCCATGCATTTAAACATAAATACTGTAGAAGTATAGTTCTCTGCAGTCTTTGGATCTGGCAGTGGGCTGGCAAAAAGTAGCACAATTTCATCCATTGTCTGCATCACAGAGGTCCTCCAAGAACACCTGAGCAGCTGCCCTTATTCACTGACATTATGCTCAGCTGTGGCTATTTATAGCAGCTATATTGGCATTCATTTATCACACATGTACCATTGTTGGCAGTGATATCACCAGCAAATGTCAGAAAAGGTGATGAAAAGTCAGCTCACACACACTGGCTTTGTTTTTACAGATTATAATGACTCTCTTCCTTCTTAGCCTGGTGGATCTCTGCAGTCATGCTTGTGCTCTTGTCTTTATCTTAATCGTTGGATGTTCACTGTAAGGGAGCAATACATAATCTGGTAATCTTGTGTTGACCACTTGTGTCGTCTACAGCTGTAGACAGACTTATATGAATCGTTGACAAGCAAATCTAAAATGTGATTTAGAGGTCTCGACGAGGCTAAACTTAGACTGCAAGGAGGAGACAATATGTGGAGGTTAGTTAGGCCGTGATTTAATCAAACACTTTCGGTATAGTAAATTTAACACATACGGACATGTACCTAAAAACACTAGATCACTCTTGGGTTGTTACCGGACGGTAAGAGCCATGGACAGCCATGTGCTGAGAAACAAGATGAAAAACCTTTTTATTCATCACTGTTTCATCGGGCTCTCGCTGTATTTCCTCTTCACCAACGATGCAGAGGAACGTCTGCACCTATCGTGGACGGCAGTGTTTCTAGCTCCACCTTTTAGTATCGGACCAGTGTGCTAGGTACCTCAACAAAGGGGGTAACGGACGGAACAGGACAGAATGGTTCTATTGGTACCATCCACAACTGCTTGGAGGAAACGAGGCTATAGATAGTTTAAATCTCAGCAAAGCAAAGTGTTTTTTCCAGTAACAGTGAAGTGACTTTCAAAAATCAGGTGAAATAACTGTTGAGTCACTTGGATTTATTACCTCTATCAACCCCCTGCAGTTAGGTTAATATTGTTTCGAGCTTTGGGGCTGTAAAAATCATCCCCCATATACTGTAATATACCTGCAGGTTCTGTCTCTTCCAGCTCTCAACTGGATGCTTTATGCAAACATCATAATGATTTTATAATGATTTTCAATCCAATTTGATGGAAAAACTGCTCCTGGCCTTTGAAATTGTGAATAGTTATAGCTTCTGGGTGGCAGGTGGTTTTGCAGATCCGAACAGGTTTAACTTTGTTCTCTTGGCTTTGCCTTGAGGAGGCAGCACTCCAAAGTGACAGGGTGTGAGTTCTGCATGTGGCACTGAAAACTGCAGCTGGCTAACTTACAAATAGACAGGTACATATGATAATTCCATGGATTCTCCTGTTTTAGTATTAGGAGTCCAGTAAATTAAGTTCTTTTCCTCTGTATTGTCTGATTATCTAGCCTTGCTGGTGCTCTCCATCGGTTCTTAGCATTTTCCAGGACCGACTTATTCAGAACAGGCGTGAGGTTTGGGGTGTCCATTATGGACTGTCAGAAGATCTCTAAGGAGACCTTTCTAGATATTTCTCCTTTATCACTGGAAGGCTCTAATGAGAAACAGGATTGGGGTGGATTTCTCATTGTACTAGATTACTGTGTCTTTTGGGAGAAACCTGCATGCAGTGCACGCATGACGAGGTAATAATGCAAAATGAACCTGCAGAGACTTGAAGAGTAAACGCTTTTACTCAATGTAGAAACTTCTAAGCGAATATCAAAAAAGTGAAATTTAGTGTGGCTATAAAAAGTCAAATGAGAGCTTGAAAACATCGTAGAACAACTCAGTATTAGACAGAAATCATTGATAGATAGTGTGCACAGCTGCAGTTTCAGAGACGTTCCTGTGGCTGTTCACACTTGTACAGTTTTTAGCTACAATGTTGTGTGTTTCCAATCAGTCTTTTGACAGAAAGCTGGATCACCCATTCAGCTTGTTGGATGAGCAGGGCAGCACAACACATTGTGATGAGATTTGTGTGATGTGTGCGTTGGCTCCACTGTGAGCCTCCGTAACCCACAGTTACCCATGACATTTATGTGCATCTTTGCAGGAATAACATTGCTACTGTAGACCTTTATGCATTTAGCCATAACTGCCATAGTTTCAGGCAGCTTCTTTCTGTGTTTACTTTTGGTGTCAAGTGTTTGAAGTGATGCATATAAAAAGCGTGTTTATTTGGAAAGCTGTTGGAGGCTCCCACAGCTTGTCCCTGTGTACGTTGTATATGCGCGAGTCCTTGTTTCCCGGATCTCTACAAGGAAGGTAAACCCATAGAGCCACAGTAGCGACATTTATGGGAAGTATGCCAGGTTGAAATAAACCGGAATTATCCTTTAAGGCATAGTCAGGGTTAGACAGCTGAAACACTTGAAGGTTAGGGAAAGATCCGGGTTATGTTTGATAGAAATTGATTAAATATTAATTGCAGGTCTGTGACAGTACACAGACCTGCCTCGCTACATATAAAGAGCACACTCCTTCCTGGTGTGGCATTGGACTTTAGACTTAAAGCACAATGTGTTTTGTTCATCTTACGGATAATGACCATTTTAAAATATTTTCTCTGTTACTGAAAAGGCTATTATTACACAGGACAATTCATTATGTGGTTATAAACTATTAAAATTGGCTTGCAACAGTTGGGGCTGTGAGGCCTCAATCTTTTTCCATTATTCATCTTCAGTGAACTCGTTGCAACAAAGTTCCTCAGAAAACAAATGACTCGCTCTAATAATACAGCCTCTCAATAGAAGAAAATTAAGCTTAATTTGTTGCCATGATATCTGCTCATAAAATGAGTGTGGTTTTTATGTCTTTATACAGCTCAGCAGAGATCCCAGCATGGATCACCTGTCCTCACGTGGCAGCAGCACAAACGTATCAAGTAGCATTTCATTCAGTGTGTGTTTTGGTGTAGTATGTCGCCCCAGTATGGCCCTGTTTCCCTCCAGCTGTAGGTTGCCCACTTTAAACTGTACACACACAGGAGCTGCTTTCATGTCAACACAAACACCTGAGAAAAAGGACCACTGTGCTCTACTCTAACCAACTTTCTTTTATTTTCTCAGAGTGACATTTAAGCGTCAGCATTAAATAAGCGTGAGGTCACAGACACTGAACAATATTACGGATATCCTCAGATATCACATGTATTCACCTCATGGCTGCACTTCAGTAATTTAAATCCCTCTAACACTCTGTATATTCAGTTTTTATACTGACTTGAATATTGGATGCTATATTTGTCCCTTTTATCATTACAGGAACAGGGTATTCTACAGAGTATTATAATGTAAACAACCACAGGTTTAGCTCTACAGTCTTAATAAGGGAATTAGATAAAAAAAAAAACACTCAGTATGTTAGTTGTAATTGCCTTGTGCCTGCTGCAGCTACGATTGCATACAGAATGTCTCCAACTCCTGGGAGACTTTGTGGAAATCCTCAAATTATTGAGGTGGCGAATTATACGACAGCTGCTCTGTTTAAAGAGGACGCTTGTCTCTGATAGTCTGCATCTTAATAAGCATAAATTCTGTGAAATGTTTCTTCCTACAGGGGGTAGCCAGAATAACAAACACTTTGTGAAGAAGGAATTTAAATTTAAGCTAAATCAGAGTTAGAAACACAGCTACAGAGGAGGGTTATATTAGGCTGAATGCCACAAAGCAGCGATTTGTTTTGTGCTGATGTGATTCAAACTTGACCAGTTTTTCTTTGTTACAGCAGTTTGCTAGCCAAGAAATCTAGACGCACCCTATCGGCAGCAAATGTAATTTGCAGCCAGGGGGGTCTAGCAACTCTCCGTTGGCTTGCGAGCTGAAAAAAACCAAACTCCAGACGGGCCAATCACATTGTGTATAGAGTCGGTGGGCGGGCTTAACATAATGACGGCAAAGTTACGACGGTTCCGCGTGAATTCCCTGCTACTTGAAATCAAAGACGATGGCTGCTGCTGCTGGCGAACAGCGGTCTTTCAAATCGGCTTTGTTCTTTGAGAAAAGAGCAAAGAACGGCACTCAAGTCATTCTTAAAAAAAGGAAGATGTGTTCAGAGTTTTGCCGACCGGATACCTTCTCCGTTGCTCTGCCTGGTTGTAACGAGCTATCCTATTGCGTGCAGAGGGAATTTGAAAGACAACCGTTTGTCCCGCCCCTCGGATTGAGCCCTGTCAATGGTGTGTTCCCAGACTCAACATCTTGATGTAGGTCTGGCTTGTCAGGTTAGCAGTTTGCCTTCTTTTTCTTCCTTTTGAAGAAGTACACCTGCAGTTTGCCTGTGTTTGGAGTAGATGGCCACGGTTTCCCAGGCTTTACCCGTTGCATCTGCTTGGAGCGCTGCTTTTACAGCCGACATATGCTGCTAATTTGTATTTACCCGAATATCACTCACCTTTGTAGCAGTGATTGCAACCGTCATTAAATTACTTACAATCTGAAGTAAGTTTTACGGTCTACTTTTTGTATATTTTATGCAGATTTGTGAGGCTGGTTTGTTCTATGAACATTTCCTTGTGATTTTCTAAAACATAAAAGGAGATGGCTGAGCATATTAAAATGTTACAAGTAAATTCTTATTGCTGCCTTCGGGACATCACAACAAGTCCTCTTCTGATCTGACGCCCACATATCTGTGCTTTCCAAAAATGTTACAAATCACTGCTGAAAAATAAATCTGTCTTATGATGTGACAATACTGTGGTTAAAGGCTTGGATAAGTTCAGGGCCTAGGCACAACAACAACTTGGTTAAGTTTAGGGAATCATCGTGGTTTGGGTTAACATGACTTTGTTAAGGATAGGGTGCCTTTGTTGTTATGGTTACAGTAATAAAACCTTAAGGTTATGGAAGGATCGCAGTCATTCTGTTGCGCTAAAAGAAACCGATTTTAAGTGTTTTATCCTTTCTGCCATCCATCTTCTCAGTTCTTCATTGTCTATGCTTTTCTATGGCTTCATGACTTTGTGTGTTTTTGGCATATTTAGATATTGATATAATAATGTATTTATTACCCATTCTACATATAGTTTTTAAGTGTATAGCATTTTAATTATTTTCATGGTGTGATTAACATTGTTTTTTTTTTTTTCTTCTCCTGTGTATTATGTGTGTATTTTGTCAACCTGACTGATACGATTGCCTTTACGGGGATAAATAAAGTTGTGTTGAAGTGAATTGACATTACCATTAACCCCAGCTGCCCACCAGTAGACTCGTCATTACAAACTCATGCTGTACAGCCAAACTTTGTTTGAACCAACAGAGCCTCATTGTGATTCTAGTGGAGATCCCAAAGCCATCAAATACGTCTATGAAATGATTACATTACACACTTTCTTTGTCCAATTTGACATACTTTAAGACAATCACATTGCTAGAAGCCATCAACAATTGTAACTGCCCAAACAAACAACAAAGATTGTTCAGTGCTACAATAAAAGCGGTTAGACATCTGGAATATTTACACTTGACGGAATGGTGCAGCCATAAAAACATGGAGCCTTTGGCTTGAATATTTTACTCTGTAATAAACATTATACCGTATATCTTACTATATATTATGTATATATTTTTTAATTTTTAATTTAACCTTTATTTAACCAGGTAGGCCGTTGAGAAAAGGTTCTCATTTGGAACAGTGACCTGGCTGAGAAAAGCGTAAGCGTGCGAGACAACCTACAGTTTCACATTAAATACAATACAGGATTGCAGAATACGCAAGACGGTCTCACGGCAGTACGTGAAATGGTCACGTTATTTTTAATCTATTGATACGTGTTCACAGGGACGTTTTTCTCATTTTTTTCGTGGTGGCCAGCACGAAATGGTCTATAGGGAGATTAACGGGGAAAGCAAATGCCACACCCCAGGGGAGGACGCCTCACACGCCAGGAGACAGCCGCGGGTTAGGCGCAACTATAACGGGACAGCGGAGGTTGGGTTAACAGGGAAACAAAACATCACACGCGGGATCCGGAATTGTTTGACCCATCCACCACCCCAACCAACGGATTTTTGGCATTTCATACTACTCCCTGCCGTAGTCGTGCTGTGGGTTGCTGGCCACCACGGAAAAAATGACAAAAACATCCCTGTGAACACGTATCAATAGATTAAATAACGTAACCATTTCACGTACTGCCATGAGACTGGGTTGGAATACAATATGCTACATAAAGGCTACATAAAGTACAAATTAAGTAGGCATTACAAAGTTGGCAGAAACATGTGGTGAAAGTAAGCTGAAGGATATGCAAAAGTGATATGGTGATAACACAGTATACATTAATAGTCTGTATCACCGCTTAAAGGGTCAACATACAGATATTGCAAATTGTGGACCAGTTAGTGATTTAGAACAGTTACAAGGCAATATGCATAGATAGACAGTCTGTAAGAAGCTAAAACGTAGTGAAGAGCCAATGTACAGTTAGTGCAGATTGTGGTCTAGTTAGTGAAGTAGATCAGAAATAACACAGTAAATGTGAAAAGACAGTCTATAAGAATGCTGAATGTAGTAAAGAGTCAATATACAGTTGGTGCAAGTATAACAGAATTATACAATATACAGAAGAGTAGAAAATATCAATCAATATACAGAAGAGTAGAGGAGTGCTGCACAAGGGCTGGTACGGATGTGCATCTGAGCATAAATGGAGTGGGGCATGACAGAGATAATGGAATTAGGGTGTGCAAAAACAGGGTGTGCGAAAAAAACAGTGCATGATTGATGGAGATGGAGAGCAGACAGACGTGATTTAAAGGCAGTTAAGTGGAATAGAAAGCTTGAAGAAGCTGATAAATGAATATGATACTAAATACGATGATTTTAACAACCTTTGAGCTACTTAAGGGTGAAACAGAAGGGAAAGCTGTATGTTAAGGGGTAAATATTGATGCAATATTTATTCATGTACTAAAACTAAAACCTGTATTATACTGTGTACAACAAACCTCATACCAATGCCCTCTCTAGGTGCTTCAGAGGGAGTTGCTGCTTAATGACCCTGATGATTATCTTAAGTGTGACGCATCTTGCCCAACCGCTGGGTGGGAAAGGAAAATATGCACAGTATCAGTCTGGCGTTTGGATCAAAATTGCTCCAATCTTCAGGGTGCCCTTTTCTCAAGAATGATGATAGACTTGCATCCGTTTCCTGTTTCTGTCTCTGTTTCAGCGCTGCCAGTTACAAGGAGAGGAAGTATCCCCCACAACTCTGGAAACTGCAGAGAACAAGCAAAACATTGTGACTGGTCCTCGCCAGCATGAGCGGAGACTCAAAAGCAACAACAACTGGACGGGACTCGGCACTTGAACAAGTGGGGATGAGAGCTGCTGCGTGACGTCAGTAAACAAACCCTCAAGGGTTGAGACTGGAGTTGGCGAATGAGTAAGTCGTGGCCCAAAATGAATGCCTTAATTAATACACATATACAGATGTATGAAGTGATGAAACTAAGAGACTTATAGTTCAAAGATGTTTTCTTTACATGTGAAAAAAAAAAAGTGTCTTGTAAGGAACAGATGTGAATATTTTAATATGATAGAGATAATGTTTGGTTGTAACGTCGACATAATGTTTTAGTTGGGTCGGCTTCGTAGGTGTCATTGGTTACTAAATGGTGAGTTTGCTCTCTGCTTATGTGCAGTCAGCAGTACGACTTAATCTATTTTTTATCTTGTTTCATATAGTCAACCAAACAAGGCTGGCCTGAGTTGCTCACTCAAATGCTGGCGACAAACTCTTAATTCACATCGTGTCATAACATGAAAATCCTCATTTAAAAAGTGTATAGAGGGTTGGGGGAGAGATATGATATGTATGTATATATATATATATATATATATATATATATATATATACACATATATTGACTGGCTCAATGAAACACACTGAAATACATCAGAAGAATATCCTCTTACATTAAGATCCACTTACACTAAAGCAAAGATGTCAGGCACATAAACACCATCATAAATATCTGCCACACTCACTTTCTATCGCAGAAAAACAGCGGGTGAAACTCGCCGTGAAGATGAAATACCTTAGGTTTTTTTCTCAGATGCAAATTTAGAGCTGACCAGCTGCTTTGTTGATATGTTTTCACTTTAACTGTATGCAAAAGTAACATGGACGTGTGTTATATATTTTTTTAAACCTAGCCTTGATAATTACATAACCAAAGGTGAACCCCTGAATTTATTGTATGTTGTGGACTTCTGGAAAATGTTGTGATATAGATGCACACTGAATAGGAAAATATGTAAATAGCAGACATTTATACTTGTGTGTCCTAAGATGTGTTGCCGATAGAGTAATTTGAGACATTTTATTTTCTTTGACTGTTATGCCCATCACCCATAATCATCTGTGTTTGGTTTGTCCTCGCTGATACAATCATGTTCCTCATATCGTTGCAAATGCTGCTCCAACATTCTTCATTGTTTTTGCCATTTTTTTTTTCTTCTTCTTCTTCTTCTACATACTGCACATTAAAAATGCACCTACTCATCCATTTGGCATACTAAAACAAGAGGTTGCTGATGTTGTTTGTGCAGCTTTGCCAGAGAAGCATTGGATTTGGTTACCTCTCTTTGACCTGCGATGTTGCCTGTGAATGAAATGATTAGAGGTTGCCAGTTTTATTTTGTTTTTTTGGAAGTAGTAGTGAGTTATTTCACATATTTTTACTGAAGGCAGTATTTTATTTACCTATATTTCCCTTCAAAAAAAAAACATCCATTGCATACCGTGTTAACTATAATGGCACTTCAATTTAGAGGTCTTCATCTTAGTGTCTTCTTCCTCTGCTCCAAAAGAAAATCCAAAGTTCACCTTCTTGCTCTTTTTCCAAAAATGTGTATCTCAATAATAGTATTCCTCAGAAAAGCTGTTTACTGAATGTTCCAGATGTTTCCTTAGTGTTAGAAAAAAAACTTGTAACCACAAAATAGCCACAAGAGTTTTTAAATAGATGTCAATTGTTTACTTTGGAAATCATTATGGGGATGATGTTTTTATTGGGAAGGAGTAGATACAAAGTAAGTTTTTTCATTTCTGCGTAGTAAAACCTTTAACAGGAATACCAGAATACTCTCAGAAAACAAAGTATGCAAGTTGTAACAATAAATAAAGTAAGAAAGAAAAGAAAAAAAGAATCCAAATTGAATTACAGTGGATTATAATATCAGGCTGTAGCTGTCACACAAATAAATCAAGTTAATATAAAGATGAAGTATTAGTCCTTTTAGTCCAATAGAAAAATCAGCAGAAAAAAAGAAGGGAAAGCAAAACAAACACATTTCGGCAGATAATGTAGACTTAGTACTGCTTCCTCATAAAATTATAAGTGAGAAGTAATAAGTTGCATTAAAAAAACCACTTGATCATATCAGGACATATTATGAAAAAGTCACTTTTTCAGTGCTTATGCATACATTTGAATATATGGAGTGTCTACCAACCCACAAGTCACTTTTATGTGGGCTGGATCAGAAAACATGGGATTCAACAAGCTATTCAGATGTGGCTCACCTTCACATGCAGGCTCATTAGAATATACCCCCCCATCTGAGTATCTCCACCCATGGCTTGAGAACTACATTTGGAAAAGCTGCGCCTTATTTTTCTCACAAGCTAATCAGAGCAGACTGGCTTTTTTGGGAGGGGGCCTTAAAGACAAAGGTGCTAAAATGGAGCAGACAGACCGTGTGATAAAAAGAACGTGTTTCTGGAACATTAAAGCATGTAAACATGTTCTAGTTGAAAACCTACATACAGGTATGAACCTGAGAATGAGCATGGTATGTCTCCTTTAAGTAATAGAGTAAAACAACTACAAAACAGCAGACATGAATTTAACTTTTAAGGCTAAAACATAGCTTGGGAAATAAACATTTGCTTAAGTAAGATGAGAAGATTGATACCACTCGTATGTGGGTACAATAAATATTAAGCTACAGCCAGCAACCAGTTAGCCTAGCATGAAGACACTAATATATCTATGCTTATCATATCAATATCTTAAGCTGATCACATTAATTGTTTTGTTTTTGTATCAGCATTTGGATCAAATTGGGGGTTTATCGGTTGGTTGCCCGGGAACCCCAGGGTGTCAAAAAGACACTCAAAAAAGACAAAAAAACATAATTTGGTCTTTGTATGAATTGAACAAACCAGTTTCCCTCCCATTTCCAGTCAGTATGCTAAGCTAAGAAGCTGCTGGCTGTAGCTACTGTACATATTTACTGTACAGATATGACAGTGGTATAGCCAACTCTCTGTTAAAAAAAAAAAGAAGAGAATAGTGCATTTCCCAAAATGTAGAACTATTCATTTTAGAGGTAAATTAAGTGAAAATGTAACCTGCCTGTAAAGAACAGAAGGGATTTTATTACACTAATCTTGTCAGATTATGAGCCTCAAATCACAAGCTGTTCCTGTACCTGAGGGGCTCGGCCCGCCAGAGGCCTCATTTCTGACCTGACGTTTTGACTTGGTAACAGAGGCGCCGGCCTGAATGTTGGCTCACATAAAGATCTGAGATGTAGCTACTACCATACCAACAGGCAGTAGTGGCCAGATGCTGCACTGCAACAATACTGAGAGCCAAATTAATCCATCTAGTGATATGTTCAGCTAAGGCTCGGTGTTATCACAAAGCACCACAAAAGACGCTAAGCCGAAGAGCAATATATGCCCACAGGTTACTAGAGAGAACAAGAACAGGATCAGCCTGATTGATCCTTGAGGCTAACACATCCAATAAAGCAGAACAAACAAGCACCGAAGGAGACAGAAAGAAATCTGTTTAACTGGACAGTCTCTAATCCATTTCCTCAATCTATGAATTAAAATAATGTATTTGGTTAGAGGCTGCAATTATGTTAAGTTCAACTTCACTTACATCTGCTTTCATCAGGAGGTCAGTAGTAACCCAGAGAAGGGCAGTGTGCTACACTGTATGAAGCAAGAAGATAATAAAGGTCGATGGGCAGATTTTGAGGCAGATTGAATATTACAGGAAGAAAAATTATTTATCCTTGCGTGTGCGCTGAATGAGACTCTGAATAAAAAGGTCATAATCCACATGGATATGTATCAAGAGGTCATATCATGAGTGGGCAAGGATTAGTGGGAAAATATCCATGAGATTAAACAACAAATCAAATGTTTCTTTGACTTGGTGCTGCTAGATATACTGTACCTGCAGTAATAACTTCTGTAATGCTGTTGTGATTCAGCACAGCCAATGAGCTGTTGAGAATGGTTAACAGATGTGTGGGGACATTAGATAACACACAAAACAAGGCGAGAGAACATTTTTTAAATTATGACCATCTCCGAGCTGGAAAACTCACCAGGTCTACATTTAACATAACATGAGCAAAAAAGTCACTGTCACAGCTACTGGACAGAATAACTTCAATTCAATTCAATTCAATTCAATTTTATTTATAGTATCAAATCATAACAAAAGTTATCTCGAGACACTTTACAGATAGAGTAGGTCTAGACCACACTCTATAAATTCCAAAACCCCAACAATTACAGTAATTCCCTCAAAGCAATAACTGAACTCATTTAAAAGAAAACACATGTTGGGGATTGATTTCACGTTAGGAAGGGTTGCTCATATTATTGTGAGAAACAGCTTTTCTGTTGAAGCTCACGTATATTTCTGAGGCCTGAACGACTCCTTTGTGCTTTCAACAGAGCGACTAGGCAAGATTAACTTTAAAATGACTGCCTCCCCAAATCAATAGCAAAGGATTTATTCTAGGAAACAACCAATTGACCACAGATCTAAAGCCATGCAAATCAACAGCCCAGTGCAATTTAGTGATGTACTAAATTGTATTCTGCATTCAGTGTTGCCAGATTTGACACAAAACAGTCCCATTGGATTCTCAAGCCAGCTCAATCTTCATAAATCTGGCCACATTTTTAATTGCCATATATATTAAAAAAAAGGTGCTGGGAAGAAGCTTTAAGTTTTATTTGTACAATTTGGCAAACCCCAAACCACCCAAAACTAGTGATTGAAAGTTAAAATATTAACATATAAGAACTAGGGCTGTCAAACAATAAAAAAAAATGTAATCGCGATTAATCGCTGAATTTCTATAGTTAATCGCGATTAATCTATCATTTTATCACATGATTAAAATTCTATTATTTTGCATTTCAGAACAGTTTTTAAGTACATATTAACAATGGAAAGCAATTCTTACCAGTGTATCTTGATTGGGAATCAAATGAATGCAAAGAAAGTGACTTTATGAACTTGATTTTAAGATTTTTATTTGTTTATTATTTATTTATTTACTGTAAACAAAGAAAAATGTGTGAATCTAGTCACACATTTAAATCTAGAGTCAATATTAGGGTTGGGTATTGTTTGGTTTGGATACCGGTGCTAAAGCGGTACTTTTAAACGGTACCGGTGCCTTAACGGTGCCTGAACCGATGCTTTAAAGTTTAAAAAAAGAAGGGTACTAAACAACAGTTGGCGACATTAAAGAACGGCTTGTTTATTGCTAAGGCCATATGGTCAAAATTAAATGATTTAATAATAATGTAATAACTATAACAATAACTTAATTCACTAGTAAATAGCTGTTGAACGACAAAAACAACCACCAGATGGGAAAAGGGCATTTAACAATAACTTTGAATGCACCACGAGGCTGTAGGTTACCAGTTTAATTGAACACACTTTCTGTGTCAGCTGCAGATTGTTACGGAATCCTCTACAGTGAAATACAGACAAACTTTACACTGTTTAGCGTTAGCTGTCAGCATTGTAACCGTGTTTAATCCAGCTACTAGCTAGGATAACGTTAGCTAAAAAACTAACTAGCGTCACGTGCCGCAATGTTTCTGTTGCCTGTAACGTCTGTTTCAGAGCATCAGAGAGAAGCGCAGGCATATCAGTGGCACCGGAATGAGGCACTGAAATCCGTGTTGCTATTCTTGCAGCAGCAGGATATGTTACAAGGAAGTATGGAAAAAGTGCAGCAAAGGGTCAAAATAGTAGCCTGTAATAAATGGCAGCATGCGATTAAAAAAAATGTACGCGTTATGTTCGGCCCTTAACCGCATCGCGATTAATGCATTAATGCAGACAGCCCTAATAAGAACATCTGTAAGCTTTTACAGGTCATTTATCACAGAGCTATAACTGGATAACAACTTGAATAGGAAAAAAAGTTTCAACCTAGTTGTAATAAACGGAAATGTTTTATTTTATTGATCATCTGTTATCGTTGGGTGTTGAGCCGAGCCTACTGAACTCAGTGCATCTCAATCCCCAACCTACTACTCAGAGGATGCTTCTCAAGATTCACTGGAAAGTAATAAAATAGTAGTTTAACAGGGACTGCAATGCCACAATGAGAGCCACTAGATGGCAGAAGGGTACTTTGTAACAATAGTGTGAGTTTGAATGCACCATTAGTTTAACGAGGTGCACCTGAAGGCACCATGGAGTCCCGCCGGAGCCCATGTGCTTTACCTTTACCTTCGTTGTTCGTTTACATAACTCACTCACAGGGAAGGCAAAATCTTGCCACACTGGAGACTTCAGGCAAGCAGGAGGATTTTTAAGTTCTGTTGTTTCTCTGTCATCTCTGACTCCGGCAGAGGCCGTGGTGTCTGGAAAAGTCAAGCTGCAGGCTACCGGTAAGCTAACGTTACCCATGTGTCTTAGCTGCATACTACTAGCCAGTGTGTTGTCGTTTTTTTCTTCGGACGTGCACAAGTAGGCGGGGGTGGAGGGAGAGAAAAATAGTGGGGGAATCACCGATCCTGCTTGTGATTTCGATAAGTCGATAATGAAAACTCCTTTCGATTGATTTTTGATTTAAAATCTCAGAGGAAACCGTCACATGGTACAAAAAGTATCCCACATCATTATAAGCTGCTCAAAACAATTTATCTGCCCAATCAAATAAAAAGTAGCCAAACTGGATGGAAGACCAATCTGGCAACACTGACTGCTTTTGCCCGTAGTGATCAGGATGGATATGTGGATACTAAAACTACTATTGAGACATCTGAGTTAATTGTTAGTGTATTGAATTTGGTTAAAATAAATCTCACCTAAAAAAAAAAAAAGACAACCTGAATAAACTCAATTTCCTTTGCATTTAACACAGGCAGCACTGTAGACATTTCCGTACGGCTCAGTTTAATATTATGCACCACGGACACATACATACAGAAAGGTAATGCATTAGTCTGAGGTTGAAAACTAAAGTGTTTACTGTAACATCCACAGTGTTAGATAACACCAGGAACCCGTTTTATGTCTTAATCTCCTTATAAACAAGGTGTCTTACGAGGAGCACTGCAAAACTGTTGAACAGTGACGCAGTTTGTATTTGTTTATTACTCTCGCTGGATATTATGTGACTGACTGGATTAAGGAGGTTGTTTTGCACGACCTGCAGAACAGTATTAGGGATCGTTGGTGCAAAATGCAATGATTACAATGTTTTGCTTGGTGGTCACATCTGTATTAAGGAAATTGTCTCAGATACGAGAGAAAAAAATGCTTTGCAGAATTAATTAGCATTTGTTAAAAGGCCTTGGTATATACAGCTAATGTCAGCATATCGCTCAAATTACTGACTTGATAACAGGGTTACCACACATCACTTGATCTGAGAAATCCTCAGTGGTCACTTAAAGCAGTCATTTAAGTAATAATTAGAAGATGCCACTTCCTTCGAGGATTATGATATTGATTAAATGGTAAAAAGCCTTCGTTATCTTCAATATTACCCATACTTAACCTTGTTATTTTGGACCACTTTTCATTTCCTGGCTTATAGTGTTTTAAAGCAATGAGGAGACCATGTTGAGCTTAATCAAGAAGAGGAATTATTAGCTTAAAGTGCTAATTGCTAGGAGGGAATTAGCATTTCCACCTATTAAACTGCAGTGTAGGGGGTGGTTTGAATGCAAAAACAGTTACACACATACCCTGTTTCGGGACTGCTTCTCGCGGCTGTTGGTGGGAAATGTGAATACACTCCTAATTACAACATCCCTCGTACATCAAGCTATTGGACATTCAAATATGAGCTTTGCAGCAAGTGAAATCAAAGAGATATCTCCTTGCGTGTGGGTGGAATAACTTTGATCGACAGGGAATTAATTGCCAATTATTTTGATGATCGTTTCAAACCTTCTCTGGTTCCAGCCTCTCCAATGTGTTATTTGAATAAAACAAGCAATCTGAATCTCCTAGGACTGTGGGGAATTATAAGGAAATTATACACATATTTTTCACTATTTTCTGACATTTTACTGCCAAAACAATGAATCATCTCAATAATTGGCAGATTAATCAATATAAAAATGATCTTTAGTTGCAGCCCTAGTGGAACAACAACAGGAATTTTAGGACATTATGTGATCTCCTCATGCTCTGTGACAAATGTGCCGTGATCTGTGAAATGTAATGTTTCTTTATTAACTTTTTGGATTTAAAAAAGTTCAACGTCCTGAGGGCTCAACGCACTGCAACATAAGAAAACACATGCAAACAAACAATACAACAATAAAAAATAAATAAAAAAAGGCAAATCACAAACATCTTCACCAATTCGTCAATACAGCATTTAGGAACACACAATTGAAACACCCAAATACAGAAAGCACATTAAATACAAACCATTTTGACGGTGTTTTCGGTGTTTGCAGCACGTTCTATTATGTTGCACTTTGATGAAGATGTTTGCTTCATTCATTTGATTATTTTTTCTATTTTCGCGTGTCTTCTTTAAATGCGGCGTGTTGAGGTGTCAGGGCTGCCGAAATTGTTGCAACAAAAGTATGATTTATTAGCCTGCTGACAGTCTTAAAGATGCACATGCTCTTTTTTGGAAAGCACAGTACTTTAGCCTGTATAGACGATTACTATGGTGGCACTTGATAACCGCAGCAGATCGACGTGGGGCATGGCACATTTCCTCTCAACAAGCCTCCAAATGTCAAGGCCAAGGATCATTAGCATGTCAAATGCATACAATAAGTAAATGGCCTTTTTTTGTTTTTTATACATACGATGTCTCGGATTCTTCAATCTGTCTTTAGATCAGTTCGTTGTACTTTCTGAACAATGTTCCATAAGAGCTTGATGAATGAAGTGCACAAAGATAAAACATACAACTGAAGAATATATTAAGATGTGAATTTGACAGGACAAAGACGGGATTCAAATCCGTATTAATCAGGTGTCTGTGCATGCTGGTGCAGTTCGGTCAGCCAAGGCCACGGTCATATGGTTATAATCCAGTATATCTACATTAGTCATGATGATTCTCACCATCATCTCACCTGCAGAGAGGTGAGCTATCTACATGCAGCCAGCAGAGCTGTGCTGACCTGCTGCTGTGCTGTACAGATGCAGTGTGGGTAGTCGTCAATAACTAGTCGCGACTACATAATTGTTGTTTTGGGGAGGATGGCGGTGGCGGGGGGATGGGGTGGGTGGGTGGGTGGGGGGTGTTACTGCTTCATGTTTGTGTATGCCTACTATCCAAACTGTTACTTTCACTCTGACAAAAGGAGGGTAATCATTACCGGTCAGCAGGTAGGAAAACTGACGGTAACTATTAATGAACGTGTAAAATATCTCTACAGTTCAGGTGTTGAGAAATATCCATGAGAGTTTTTGGCCAGCCTTGCTTTTATTCTGCATGATGCTTTGTTTTGAGAAAAATGCATCCTAACCCAAGGTATGTTTGTATTCTTTTCCTGAGGGCGCTCCTCTCCTTCTCTTTTCCTCTCTCTTTCTCTCTCTCTCTCTCTCTCTCTCTCTCTCTCTCTCTCTCTCTCTCTCTCTCTCTCTATGTCTGTATCTTTGGAACTTGTCACTTCTGACCTTAATTCTCCTCTTTTTTGTTTTTCTTTTTGGTAAATCTTCCAATTTCTGTATTTTCTACATTCATAACATTTTGTAGACAGCAATATGAGATGTGATTGAAAATGGAATATGTGCAATGTTGATTAAAGAAAAATATAATATATTCAATAAAAATTCAGAAAATAGAAGTGTTTTAAGATGTGCTTTTTTTGTTGTACTGCAGGTGACTTGGATGTAGCTTTTGCTGTTATAAATATGAATCCAGTTTGAAGGCCATTACAACAACAGCATCTCACTTCTCACTGTAATGTATGCTTATTTGTCATGTGCTTGTGGTTTACCGTCTTGTTTGACGTTTGCTGAACTCTTTGGGACATGTTTTTGTGCATCGCTTGTGTCCCTCAGACAGAATCCGCTCAGTATCACGGTGACAGAACGTTTTCATCCACAGTGGCCTTTACGGTGGTAGCTTTTGAAACTTGATGCCCAAGCTGTTCACATTTGACAGTGCTTAAATATTTCAAATGGGTCCGTTGTGGTGCAATTACATGACTCTTGGACAAACACCACTTTATCCATCGAGCTGGTGATGGACACACAGCAGCAGGGTTGTGCTTTGCCACCTCGCTTCAAAACTCACAAAGTCCTGTGAGGATGCAGCCTGTTGGCCATCAACAAAACCTCCACAGACAAATAGTAAACATTAGTTATTATCTTTAATGCTCCACAAACCTTTGAGAAACTAAAAGGAGTTTGTTGTGCACGACAGTGACACAGAAAGGTCGATGTATGACACGGTGAAAGAAGAAAGAAAATTAGCGTTGAAGATATATATAGTAGCTCACCCTTTACAGCCGTCTCTGCAATAACAAGACAAGGTACACAATGTCTATCCTACATAATCACAGGAGCACACACACACACACACACACACACACACACACACACACACAAAGCAATGACAAACACTGACAAGCACTGAATGTTTGCCACACACCAACTCATTCAGATGACTGCTTTGTCATCGTGAGCGAACCTGAAGAGGCAGCGATGCAGAACGTGCCATTGGCTGCTTTGCTCTTGTGGTTGTACTTGCATAAACTATGAATGTGAACAAATAAATCAGGCTGAGATAATAGCAAAACATTTGGTACTTCTTGGATTTTCTCTTTCTTTTTGGCACTTTTTTCTCTCTCTGTTATTTTAATAATAAAATATGTAATTATTCTCTTGTAATCTATATGTATTCTTGTACTTAAAAATAGTTCTAATCTGGATTAAATGAAGTTGCCAGAGGTTTGTGGGAGTTGTTGTAGCATCCTGAGGTAGGCATAATAATAATAAACCTCCCAGCATGCACCAAGGCAACCGATGCATGAACATAATTCTCTGTTTCCACACTTGTATTGTTTAGAATTGATAGGGCAAAAGCAGTTAGACCATGAATGGTGGTGCTCCACAATATAGCGCCCAAAATGGCTCTGTGGGAGTGTTGCGCTAACAATCATAATCTCTGTTATGTGCCAATGTCTGGACCGATTATGTTGCCAGATGCTCATTCAGAGTTAAGTGATTGAAGTGTTACTTAAAAACACATACTTAATTTTAAAGTTGAATCAAGATCGAAATAGTGTCAGTGTATTTGGGGCTGAACAAAAAGCGCAATATTCTTAGTATAATTATACAGTAGATGTTCTATACAGACGGAAGAAAACAAGTCAGTGCTGCCACAGCACCGTCTCAGCATCACACTTGTCACCGCTTCTCTTGCCTCTGTCGGTGTCTGCTGCTGTCTCCCAGGAAAATACTTCATCACTCAGAGGTGTAAGACAACACCTGACAGGGAACAATATCTCGCCACGTGGTCTGAGGCAGCGCTCATACATTCATGCCAGCGAGTTTGCCGTTTACCGTTTCCCCTCTGCAAGGAAACCTAACGCCGTCGTACTGTATGCTGCCGGCCCCTGAAACCCAATCGCCCAAATCTCCAAAAAGGTACCTGCTCTGCTCCTTTACAAACAACGCCTCTGTCGCAGGGCTGCGGATGGAAAAGTTGTCCGCCACGATTGTGCTTGCTGCTATAGATAAACTGTTCTTTTACGTTCAGAAAATGTCAGCAGGCCTCGTGCCAGACAAATACAGCACGACCCAGGCCAGTGACCTCCCCAGGGGAACATTTACCAGCTTCTGCACTTAGATCCAGTGGAGCTGACCTTGGACTTACTCCCCTGGCAAACTCCTTTCACTCTCAATTTATTACATTTGACAGTCAACGACGTTGGATAGATGTGTTGTCAAGGATAGATATAGTGTTTTACAGTATTGCTGTAATATTCACCTATGGCTGAGATCCTTTATGGAGACAGAAATGGAGAGTTAGAGATAGATAAATAAGGGACGCACAGATAGACAGACATGTATATGCAAACATCCTGTATAAGATCCATTCTCTAGGAAAAGTGAGAGGAAATGAGAGCTGGAGAAAGAGGCAAGCAGCACAGCAGCACAACCCAAATCAACCAACTAGCATCAAACCATCAGTGATTTCCATTGGATTTATCTCACAGCCCAACAGCTGCTTTGAAGTCAAGAGGCTTTAGCAGCTTGTTAGTCTTCAAATCTTTCAGCACACTAAGTGAGAAGAAATCACACTTTGGGTTGTCAGGATAAGGTTTTTTTAATCTGATAATACTGTCCTATGTGTGAATTAAATCCAAATGTGCCTGACTTCTCACAACTTTCTTGCAAACAGTGAAAAAGTGGATGGTGTCAGACATTTTTATGGTTTAACAAGAACCGCCTGGTCCACATATTCATGGTGTTTGAACGTTTGCTTGTTTGTTTTTTTCGGCCTCTGCCTGATCTTCGTCCATCTCTGACACTCACAAGGTGTGAGAATGGAAGGAGGATCAAAGGTCAAAGTGTCCAAAACAGGCCCAGGTCTGTGCTGGAATCTGCACTCAGCAGGCCTGGCATCTCGGTACCGGGGCCACCCACGGCATGTAAGTTTATCCTCGCTGCCCATCATCACCGCTGTCTTCAAGGTAAGGTGGAGGAGAGTCTATTTTTGTTTGGAGACCAAAAGAAATGTGTTTACTCTGCTCATGTGGTGGAAGAGACAAAACAGGTGACTAAGTGTGTCTTTTTCCAGCTGCTCATCCCTCCACTGCAGGCCAGACCAGGGGCAGATTCATAGACTGTTTAAGTGAAGCCAAAACATCTCGATCGCCCCCAGGTGGCTGGCTGCAGTACAGGTCATAAATGCCGCCCCCTCCATGTTAGCGGATGAAACATTGGCCAAACTAAAAAGTCAAAGTACATGTCAAAGACATTTTTCCCAAAGATGGTTTCTGTCATTTTACTTATCACACTAATGTTTGTTCAAGTGTTCATTTTTCTGATTAGTTTGGTTTTTTTATTAGTCATTTGATGATATAAAAAAATGAGGTGAAACGTCATGATTGACAGCTGTGATTGACTCGCGGGTGTATGAGCGGACTTTCGATACCGCGGCTCCACCGCCCGATCACTACTGCACAGACTCTGGCTTCAAAATTACAAGATGGCGGCGCCTGTACTTGGGATATTTTGGCTTCACTTTTGTACAGTGGGAGGAGGTGGAGACGCGTTTTCCATACAGGTCTATGGGCCAGACGCAGCTTCTTCAGACTGTGATGCATTGTGGGCCAAAGTGGACGCGCAGCTGGGTCACGCCTGAGCACGTTTGTGAATAGCAGCTCAATTCATCCTGTTGCAGATTGTGCGTTTCAGTCACCGCCAGAGTAGCTCGCTCTCCAGTTGAAGAGAAAGAGAAGAAACGAGGCAGTGATCTCACTGACATCTGAATTAGTCATGTGATCAGTCTCGCTCTGCTCGTCTGCAGGAGATCAATTGAAGTGTATTCCCCAAATTCCCGAGGATGCTGGGAGCAGAGAAGTAGGTAGTAATTTCGAGGGAGTGGGGAGCGAGGAGAGGGGAGGATGGTTTCAGTGTTGAAAACCACTTGGGTGAAGTGTGTGAAGGGAAATTTCTGTTTGTTGTCATGGTAACAGGCAGTGTGGTCTGTAGCAAAAACATATCCCTAGCATTGGGGCTTGATCAGGATTCAGCGGTTCCACGCAGCACAGCTCCCCTCCTCCATTTCGAACGTGGGAACGGTGATTGTGTTACACATGTTTAATGATTTCTGATGTTCGTCTGTATACTTCAGATAAAGTATACAGATCAGCAGAGCTGAAGAGAATCAGAGTGAGTTTAATACGTAAACTCGGCTGTAGTACTATCAGGGTGGATGTAGGCTTCATAAATGGGAGGTGAGTCACTGAATTGTTGTTGGGAGCGTGAGGAGGACATTCTTTTCATGGTGTGTGGGAATTTTATGCAATCATGTGTAAAGGTGAGAGAGAAAAAATGTCAACAGCAGTAACATTTACTGTAAGGGTGATACCCAACAATGTCTGAATAAAACCACATACACAGTGTTGGTACCCAAATAGTTCCAGTGACTTGTAATGTAATTAACTTATGGTTACCAAAAGGATGTATTCTAATAATAGATACTCCTTGAAATAGTTTCCTCATGTCATTTAAACAGCTGCAGTGGGCAGTTATGCAGAATATACTGCAGGGCTGGTTGATTCCTGTTCAACTTTGACATTACACTTAACCTTTACCCTTTTTATTCTTGCTTTTTACAGAGTCTTGTAACCTGTACTGTAAGAACAAATGTAAGAACATATTGGAGGCATTTACTGTATATGGATATTATGTTTTTTGAGTACAAGAAAATATTCAGAAGACATCAATGAGCTGGGTTAACTCCTTAGATTACCTTTTGTGTTTAAAAGATTGTGAAGCAATTAGCAACTGTGAAGGCATACTTTTTTCAAAGTAATCTCATTACATGACTTCCATATCAGTGACCATGTAGTTTTAATTGCAAAGGTCTTAATGTTAGTATGACAAAAAAGTCATGCCATTATAGACATATATTTTCTATAAATACCAAAAAAAATGTATTGTCTTTTTTTTGTACAGTGCTAGTGGATAAAAGATAAAATATTTTGGGTGTCCTTACAAACTCTCACACCTAACTTGTTTTATAATGCCACAAATAAAACGGTTTGTCTCTAATGATGTTACTTTAGAAGTATTTTCTGGGCTGGCATCCTGTTTGGATAGAATTAATACATCAAATTACAGAAACAAGAGGCACTCCATAAGCTATTTTAGTATAAATCAGTTTGTCTTTGATGAATTAAGATAATTTAATAAAGTGTTTAAATTTTTAAAAGAGAATAAGTAAATTAAATTAAGGGCAACACAGTGGCTCAGTGCTTAGCATTACACCACAGCAATGCAAGTAAGGAATTTACATATGCTCCCCTTGTTTGTTTGGATTTTCTCCAACAGTCCAAAGACATGCAGGTTAAGTGAATTGGAAACTCTAAATTGCTCAGTGGCGTGAATGTGAGTGTGAATGATTGTCTGTCTGCGCTGTGATGGACAGGCCACCTCTAGTTTACCCCAGCCTGAGCTCCCATGACCCTGAACAGGATAAGTGCATATAAATGACAGACAGACGGATTAAAAAAATTAAACAATCCTCACACCAATGACACAAATAAAGTCTTGAAGTTTAAGGCTGGAAACGGAAAATAGCCTGCCTACTGACAGAATAAGGATTAACTTTAGGTTAGGAGGGGGATTAAAGTGTGGAATTAGGAACACACAGGGGTTTAGGTTAGGATTTAAAGAGGGAATCTTGTCAGTGGAGGTCGTCAGAAGTGTAGTAAGACAAATGTGTACGTTTGTGTACATGTGTTTGTGTGCGTTTCACGGAGGAGGAAGAGACAGTGCATCAAAAAGCAGGAAATGCGCCTTCTTTGTCTACAAAGATCCTGTGTGAATCCGGGACTCACCCCTTTTCAGTCTGACAACTTCCAGTCTTCACTGTGAATGTAGCGAACAGAGAGACTGCACAATCACAACCCTTTTTCCTTCAAGATACACACCAGAAAAACACACGCCCAATCTTCTTCTTCTCTGCTTCATTCACACACACATAAGAAAAGAGTGAGTGAGCGTGGGCCTGCCATTCACTCTTGACTGTAATCCCCTGCGCAACCACAGCTGTAAACTGTCAGAAGTCTGCTTTGATTGTCTCTGTGAGTGTTTGAGCGTAAAGCCACACATCTCCCTTTGCTCCAAGTAAACAGGGCTAAAATTAGACTGACCTTTTTAAAAATCTAGTTTTTTCCAGGCACAGAAATAGAAATCAAAAAAGCCTTCCCCAGTTCTAAACATCACACAGTCTGCGCCTGGGAGCTCAGGCTTTGCACATTGATAAATTTAGCAGTGCTTACGCAACATACGCTCAGTTCGAATCTTACTGATGAGGCAGAAAAAGACGTTCACATTCCCTCTGCTAATGAATTTCTGCGGAAAAGCCGCAAACATGCAACAGCAGCAGCACTCGACAAGGAGTTACTATGAAGGAAATGTTTGTCAGAAGTTAGACCCCCCCTCTCCCCCTCCCAAACATGCAGCCTCCACATGAACATCCACATCCATAAACCTCAGAGAAGCGGTCAGTCTATTTTGGTGTTACCTGCGTTCAATTTTTACTATGTAGAGTAAAAGCTGGTGGTAGAGATCTCCAACAAAGAAGAAACAAATGGAGTGCATATTGTTAATATTCAAAGAGTCAAAGAGTAGTTGTTTTACAAATAGCTCTGACAGTAAAAAGAATAAACCCAGTCAATTGTGCAGGATGTGTTCTTTTCTCTTCACTGCGTCTGGAGGCAAGAAACGCTCAGATGCACCAGAGCATGATGGTAAGAGATACCATCAAAGAGTGCGTTAGCCGAAGAGAAACCACTCTTCTTCACTTTGGATGGACAATTCTGTATCAATTTGAACAGCACAGCCACCGAGCCATCAATTGTATTAATTCAAGAAAGAGGCGATGCATTTCAGTCGCATAGACTCCTGACTCGGCTTTGGTGTTCGGTGGAGAGGGCAGACGGGGAAATAAACAGCACCGTGGCAAAACAAATGTCAATTCATCTCGTCACCAGAAAGCAATTACCTCTCTCTAGACCGTTGCTTAGCTGCTTTTCTGCTCCGCAGACACATCCAGATGACTCGAAGGGAGAAGATACTGAAGGCCTGCACACGTTCTCTTCCAATTCTCCCCTGGCAAAATGACCATCCAGCCATGCCAAATGGGAGCGAGAGAGATGAGCATAACATGGGCAAAGGGAATTCTGGGTAATACAATGCCAGCAATAAGCCTTAAGATACTCCTCTGTCCATTTTGTTCAACTTGAGCGGACACTGTGATGGTTGTAGGCCTGCGGAGCACTAGGTGGACAGAACAGTTTCTCCACTGCCACTTCTGATGATGCAACACCAACAGAGCAGTACAGCAGCAACGTGGAGCTCATTCTTCAAACCGCAAAGGAAAGTGTAGCAGGATGATTATTTTAAATAGTGTGTTGTGATACAGCGATATCATCCATCGTATGAACTTGGAAAATAGATATAATCGGACAGCGTGAAACATACAGTAGCCCTACCTACCTACCTACCTACCTACCTACATACATACATACACGTGAGCTTTATTCACAAAGATCCAACAGAGAGTAGTATGAACAGGCAGGACACCGGCAGGAGACGATGTAATGCTCAGAGCAGCAGCAGACAACCGGATGCTGAACAACAGGTAAGTAAGTACTTGAAATAAACTAGGAATGCAGGAGCAAGTCAGAGTGTCGTGAACAAACGTAAGACTCAACAAAAAGTGAGTGTGTCTGTGCTGCTATTGAAGGTGGTCACTGATGAGATGCCGGTGGTGAACTGATGATCTGGCGTAATGCAGTGCAGGTAAGTGAGAGGAGTGAGTCCTGGGGAATGTGAATGGGAAACACAAACTGAAAGTCCATGAAAACGTTGAAAGTCCATGAAAACCAACAGAAAAGTCCATGTAAACCTGACAATATATATATATATATATATATATATATATATATATATATATATATATATATATATATATATATATATAAATAAAAAAAAAAAAAAAAAAATCTTAATTCACATTGTGTCATAACATGAAAATCCTCATTTAAAAAGTGTATAGAGGGTTGGGGGATATATATATATATATATATATCAGGCTAAAGAATATATATATATATATATATATATATATATATATATATATATATATATATATATATACAGTACAGGCCAAAAGTTTGGACACAACTTCTCATTCAAATGCGTTTCCTTTTATTTTCATGACTATTTACATTGTAGATTCTCACTGAAGGCATCAAAACTATGAATGAACAAAACTTAACAAAACAAGTGTGAAAAAAAAGTGTGAAATAACTGAAAACATGTCTTATATTTTAGATTCTTCAAAGTAGCCACCCTTTGCTTTTTTATTAATAAGGAAAAAAATTCCACTAATTAACCCTGACAAAGCACACCTGTGAAGTGAAAACCATCTCAGGTGACTACCTCATGAAGCTCATTGAGAGAACACCAAGGGTTTGCAGAGTTATCAAAAAAAGCAAAGGGTGGCTACTTTGAAGAATCTAAAATATAAGACAAGTTTTCAGTTATTTCACACTTTTTTGTTAAGTACATAATTCCATATGTGTTCATTCATAGTTGTGATGTCAGTGAGAATCTACAATGTAAATAGTCATGAAATAAAAGAAAATAAAGTTTGTGTCCAAACTTTTGGCCTGTACTGTATATATATATATATCCATGCAACAGAATCTTGAACGAACAATACAATTCTTTAAACCACCCAAAGTTGACTCATGGCATTAGTGTATTAAAGGAGAAATCCGGCGCAAAATTAACCTAGGGGTTAATAACATGTTTTCATGCTAATCGAATGTGACCATAATTACCTTATACGCTAGTCGTCAGGGCACGGCTAAAGTAGAAGAGATCACTATTTCTATACCACTAACAAGGCTCAAAATTGCACCACACTTCCACGGCAGCAGAATTATATCTGTTTATTAAAATATATGCATGCCGTTCGTCGTACAACTAGTCGGACTGTTTTCCCGAGATGGCGCCCGCCTCTATACGTGAAAAGTATGGTCTTTCTAAACTATCTTTTTAATAAACTGTCTTTACACTTAGAAAGTTCCCAATGCTTAAGTTTACATGTAGGGACCCTCATTATGCTACCGTGGAAGTGTGTTGCTATTTTGAGCCTTGTTAGTGGTATAGAAATAGTGATTTCTTTTTACTTTATCCGTGCCCCGACGACTAGCTTTATAAGCTAACTAGCGGTTTGCGATAAAACTGGTCACATTCGATTAGCATGAAAACAAATCCCAGAGAACGGTCGAACTCGGACACATGTGTTATTAACCCCTAAGTTCATTTTCCACCGGATTTGTCTTTTATGAAGTCAATATTGCAATACATTACACAATAAACAGCATGTTTGTTTCCGTCTCAACGTCTAAACTCTGATGTCAGCAAAACTGGTCAGGAGATAAACGATGAAAGACAGCAGGTGCACCTGGAGATAACCATACAGCGACGTGTGCCAGATGTTGTGCAGTTAACACAAATTATGAATAGACTCACAGTCCCCAATGTGCCAGATAAACTTGATTCAATGCAGTAATGCAGTGCCACCCTAACTTTCTTCTTCTGGATGACATGTGAAGGACGAGGTATGTCAAACCGAGGTAGATGGGAAGGGGAGTCCCTAAAGCCCATTTTACTAATTAAGGTCTAATGATATGTGACGTTAAAATCCCCTCCCCGAGCTATTTTTCACCAAATGTTCGGGGACATAAGACTCATGACCTCTGGCTTCCACAGATGCTGTTTCCAAACGACACAAGGTGGCCTTTTGCTCTGTTTACTCGCTGCACGTAGACGATGGAGAGAATTTAAATGAACGCTTGCTTTCACCTTTACACTGCGGATGTATGGTTAATGTCCCATCTGCAGTTAACTGCGATACAGTCTTACTCTTCCCCTGCTATCTCATTGCTCTTGCAACTATAAAATGTAACAGGCTTTTCCCTGGAACACTTGAGGTGGTTAGATTTTCCGAAGAGCTTTCTTTTCCAACACTATGTATATTTATGTACACCGCAGCACCAATTACCAGGAGAAATCACAAAAAAAGGCTTTTATCAATTATGATGTTTACATCGTTCAAAGTAAAGTGGTTACTGTAAAAACCAGACTTTCATGAATGTATTAATTGGCATACAAGTCACAAGAAGAAACCGTAGTCACATCTCTCTCATCCTCTTCTAAACAGAAAAGTAAAGTACTACTCACACACTAAATGTTGGCCGAGACATATACTGTAGTTACAACATGCTTCTAGAAATATGACTGAGAGACTGCTTCAGGCTCCAAAGATTACGTGGGATAAGTAGGCGACAGTACACAGCAAGGTGTCTTCATTTACAAAAACAACAGACCAGATGGAGGTGAAGAGTGGCATTTCCTCCACTGAGATTGTAGAGTAGTGAAAGGGTGTTCCTAAATCAAAAGTCCCTTTAACATTGCAGGTGACCGGCAGTTGGATTACTTCCAAGGCTTGGATAGGCATGAAACTGTTGAATCACCAGTACAAATGCAAGTGCAACTGTGTTCGAAAAAATCTGGGTCTTTGATGAAAAAAGTAAAAGATATAATATACCTAAAAAAAAAAACAGGAGAAAAGTAAACATGAGTTTTGAGGTGCATTTCAGTAAGACACACTGAGCACAATCACTAAGCCTTTCCCTTGGAAGGAATATAAAGATTATGATAAAACTTTCAGCAGTTTACATCATTTTACTTTTAGATTCCGGGTCATTTTTGGATGAATTTGGCAAGTATGTTTTTTTTCCCCCCAACTGCAACGACAAAGAGCTTTGAATTTTCTCTATAGACCCATTGGCTGAGGTTTCTGGGTATCATAGTATTGAGAACCATCTGCTCATAACAAACTGATGGAAGAAAAGCCTGATTTCTGACGGAGTTAAAATAATTAAAACCGAAGGTCACAACATAAACCTATATAGATTGTCTGTTTCTGTGTTTAAACAACATTTGGGATATCATTTAAAGAAAACTATGAAATTGGAATTTACAGTGGGGAAAGCACTCAGCGGGTCCTTGCAAGTCTGGTATTTTTTTGTACATCATTCATGAGTATTATGGTGCTTCTAGAACAGCTACTAAGCACAGAAAAGCTAAGTTCAAATCACAATTTTAAAGTCTTTAGTCCGTTTTATACAAGAGAGAGCTATCTTAGCAGTACCTGTAACAAGTACTGCTGCCATGGACACCTGCAGTTCAATAATCTTCGATTAAACTGTGTTTGGTGCTATGCTTGAGGTGTCTTGTTTTTATACTGTTTTAACAACCGTCAAATGAGTATTTCAAGTCCTCCAAATAAAATGACAAAATATATTGTTTGTTCTTCATGACCTATAGACCCAATCACCGCCATGTGGCGCTAACACGACAATCACTTCTGGGCAGACAAAAGGCAGCTGATTTGAATTGTGGAGATATGTAAAACTGGTAAAGTTGTTCATTTCTGTTATGTTCAGCTGTAACATTACGAGATTTATAGTTGAAAACGGTGGTCTGACCTATCTGACCTTTTGGCTGTGCTTATCTAATGTACTGTAGCTGCATTACTCCTGTCTTTGATTAACCAAGTCAACCCAAAACTATCAGCCCTACCAGTGACATGACACTGCGTTTACTGTAGTCTGTGGCCTAACAGGTTGGCTATATTAAACCTCCAAACTAACGTTAGTAATAGTGTTGTTAATGAGATATGAAAGCATCAAACAAATAACACTTGAAATAACTTGCTCCCGATTGCTCAGCATGGAAGGGGCACAGGGGTTTTCTACCCAGAAGTTATTGTATTGGTTCTATTGAGCAGAAGCATTTCCTGATCACGTTAGGATGTGACAAGGCTATTGTTTAGGATTGGTTAGGTTTAGGCACAAAAACGACTTTGTTAAAGTGAAGGAAACATCGTGGTTTGGGTTAAAAATAGGCCTCCATTAAGTTTAGGGGACCTTCGTCATCACGGTTACAATAATAAACACAGGATTAAGGTTATGGAAAGAAAGAACAGTCGACTATGAAATCTGATGTTTTGTTGACTCATCCACTCAGCCCCAACCTCCTCCCTACGCAGATTTTGTCGCTCTATAAAAACATCACTTGGCTTCCTCCTTTGCTTCTGGCGAGATGTTATAGATCAATATGAAAATACACAATTGCTAACTTGTTGTCTCCTTTCATGTAAGAATGATTCCTATTAGAAAATCCAAACTTACTTTATGTGCTGTTAAACACTCCCCTATAATAATTCTCAATTTTCTAAACAAGATACTGTTATTGTCAATGTACTAGCACAATAAAATTGCTTGTTTGGAGCAAGTCTGTAGATTCCTAATTAGGATAAAAACTTTAAAGTATAACGCTATAAAAGTATAACACTTACTTATTGTATAAGAGAAATATAACAAAATAAATGCTGTGCATAAACAGAATGAAATAACAAAGAGTCCAGTACTGAAAGCAAGTTGAGCCAATACAGTAAGTGCAGCATGGTTTTTTGCATAGTTGCATTATTGCACTTAAAAAGGGGAAAGAATACATAGTCACAGTAGTTGAGAATAATTGCAATATTGCACTTGAAAAGAGGTAAGAAAAACCTATGTATGTGCAGTGTTGTTTTTCCTGTGCATGCAAATATTTGTTAAGACCATCTTGGATTAGTACGTCAATTAGTACATCTTGGAGGTACTGACATTTTAATGTTTATAAATGATCGGAGTACCGAATTACTAATGCAGAAGGTGCTGCAGAGAGTAGATGAAAGGCTGACAGTGATATGTATGAATGCTGAGAGGTTTCTGGAAGAGACAAAGAGGAAGATGGATAAACAGAACACAGTACTTGTTCAATGCATTACCTGTCCCTTAAAACATCCAAACTGCTAGTTGTTTTAAAATAAAGCCTGATACTTACACTGATTTGGGGGTCACCTGGCCTTTGTCCCTTGATATGATTCCTCCTTTAATTTAGCAGACAGCAAATCCAATGATAAATCAAGTGTAAACAATCCTCCTAGAGCTGGACTGACAAACTGGCCGGGCCAACATTAAATTAGATTAGAGCAGATATATCGTTACCGATGTACCGATAAGATGACAAGAAACAGCAGTACAGAAATGATAAACTAGGTTTGAGGTCATTTAGAAACAGTGTCACCATTACATAGTTTGTCCACTCGAAAGCACTGACAAGATGATTTTTGCTGCATAGTATGTGTCTTTGTCACAATTAAACAAAAGAAACTATTACTATTGGCAAATACTGTATGGTTTTATGGATTTTTTAAATTCCAAAACACCAATATCAGTATCGGCCTCCCAAATACAGTATCAGTTGGGCTATATACTCCCAAATAGTGATAGACCGGTCAGCTGATTAATGCCATTTTTAGATAATCAACATCAGCGATGCCTGTGCTCATGAGGCCGATTAACAAAAAATCTGCATCATCATCATCATCACATCTGCAGGCAGCCTTGTCCGTGTGGCTGCTGTGGAAATAAGTTAAGTTGCCCCTTACAGGGTTTTAAAAAAACTATTGTATGGCCGTCCCCAGCCTCCACTTCCACTCCCGACGACTAAAACATGTATCAGATTCGTCATAAGGTTGTGGGACGGTAAGCAAGTGTAACTGTGACGCCTTTTAGGGGCCGTCAGCATGTCAATGGGATTTTTTTTTAAATGACATTTCTTGCATTTTCAAAACTATGCTGCAAGTTATAGCCTATAACCAGTGTTGCCACAGTTACTTTGAAAAAGTAACTTAGTTACTTTACAGATTACTTGATTTTAAAAGTAACAAAGTTTTATTACAAGTTACTTTATTAGTTACATGCAGCTGCTGCCGACAACACCCCTACAGCCTCAACATAAAAATGACAACCGGTTTACTGTGAGGCAACTCAGCGTTGCCAGTAGTAGGATCTGGTTTATTATGGCACGAACGAGAGCGAGTCAACTGTGTTTAAGGGCAGCATTTCCTCTACAACATAGGCCTACTGCCCGACCAACTTCTTCAACTCTCCCCCCACTTACTGGTTTTGCACCGAAGTCCAGCTTTTGTTGTTTGGGTGGTGGGTGACCTCCTCCTCTCTGCTTTGCACCACCTGCTGGGACTTGCTCTGTAAGTTTGACTGCAGCGCTGCGACTCCAAATGTTTCTTCAGATTTGACGTAGTCGCCACCAGCACAGAGTGTACAACCAACCTTAATATTGCCGTCTTTAGCTGACACAAACTCTAAATAGTGACTGTATTTCCAGCTAGAAAACGCGCATCTCTCTCGTCCCTCCATTGTTGTTTACGTTTGTGTCGCTGCGTGGTACACGTGAACTGTCCACATGCTGAAAACGTGACTTGTCGCATACGTGACTTCACTCCCCGAGACGCAAGAATGAAAATGACAAAAATGACAAATAGTAACGCACAGTGACTTGGATAAGTAACTTTAATCTGATTACTGGTTTGGAAATAGTAACGCGTTAGATTACTCGTTACTGAAAAAAAGTGCTCAGATTAGAGTAACGCGTTACTAGCAACGCGTTATGTGGCATCACTGCTTATAACTAAACACAGACTAAACAGAAAAAGACAACGTAGACAGTGAGTGTTAAATAATGGACAATTACATTTTTTTTCATTTGAGTAAAGCAATTTTGTGTCTCATTTGTTATTATTAAATTGTTGTATTTTATGAGATGCAACAACATGATATTGGCATTATATATCGGCCATCAGCCGCCCTGCTCTCTAAATAGTGGCAACCGCCATTGAAAAGCCAATGTCGGCGACTAACTACTCCCATACTGTGTCACTATGCAAACACAAATAGTATTTGCCATTGTTTTCAAAAAGGACAGCCCTTCACAGGATGAGGATCTAGGCGTGCCAGATACTAGTTTGTAGCTACAGCCCCATGCACACTTCGCCACTGCAGGTCACCTGTTGGCACAGAGTCCACCAGCAGCATCCTGGGAAATAAACTCAAACAAAAACTACTTTGACTCCTTCAAACCTCTCATAAAGCCCCCCCCCACTCACACAGAGATAACAGAGAAAGAGAAGAGAGAGGATGACATAGGCTATTCACAGTCATCCTCTCCTTGTTTAGACAGAATGTGGTGATACAGAGAGAGACAGAGAGACACAGAGAGGCAGAGAGAGACAGAGAGAGAGATACAGAGAGAGAGAAAGAGAGGGAGGGATAGAGAGAGAGAGAGAAAGAGAGAGAGAGAGAGAGAGAGAGAGAGAGAGAGACAGAGAGAGAGAGAGATGGTAAGATAAAGACAGTGAGACAGGCAGAGACAGAGAGAGTCGGGATGGGGGTGTTGCAGTGAATGTACGCCTGCAGCCAACATGACCCTCCCCGTCTAGACTAAACCAAACACCAATACACAGCAAGTCCCCGCTGGCTGGAAGCTTAAAATCATGCACATAAACAAATGCAGGAATTCACGGGTTGTTTGGCAATGCTACACTCTTCTCGCAGTTTGCACATTTAGCCTCTCTATTATTATTCTTCTTTCCGCATGTGTGCGTCTTTTTTCTATTCTGTCAAACTCTATTAAAAATACATTTATATGGAGGAAAAATTGGACTTGATTTAAAGGTCCCATGACATGGTGCTCTTTGGATGCTTTTATATAGACCTTAGTGGTCCCCTAATACTGTATCTGAAGTCTCTTTTATATAGACCTTAGTGGTCCCCTAATACTGTATCTGAAGTCTCTTTTATATAGACCTTAGTGGTCCCCTAATACTGTATCTGAAGTCTCTTTTATATAGACCTTAGTGGTCCCCTAATACTGTATCTGAAGTCTCTTTCCTGAAATTCAGCCTTGGTGCAGAATTACAGCCACTAGAACCAGTCCCACAATGAGCTTTCCTTAGGATGTGCCATTTCTGTGTCTGTAGCTATTGAGGAGGAGAGAGGGGGGGCAAGGTGGAGGGTGGGGGTGTGGCCTTGATCAACTGCCACTTTGCTCGTTTGAAAGCCATGATGTCTCTCTCTCATGGGTGTGACAAATTCTCTGGGCGGGCAAAGCAGAGAAAGGGGAGGTAACCTTGCTCCTTATGACATCATAAGGAGCAAGATTCCAGATTGGCCCATCTGAGCTTTCATTTTCTCAAAGGCAGAGCAGGATACCCAGGGCTCGGTTTACACCTATCACCATTTCTAGCCACTGGGGGACCATAGGCAGGCTGGGGGAACGCATATTAATGAGACCTTTAACAAAGTGAACAAACATTTACAAGATAAAATTGCTTTCATGTACAACTTTTATTTCAAATCAACAAATCTATAAAGGCATTTGTAACGACTGCAAGTAAACTCATTAATTCTGGAATCAATCTTTCTCCCATACTACTCACTTTAACAGTCTACTGTAAAAGTTGCTGAATATGTTTGCATACCCCCACAAATGTTTATACACTTCTTTTTTTATCATTTCAATTTGCTCATTTTTTATATTCTAGTTGTGGTCTACTTGTTTCATGCTGAAACCAATTCTTTGCTGCAGCAGTGACATAATTTCCCCACAGGGATCAATAACGTTTCATCTCATCTCATCTTTTAGGAATCTGTGCACAAGGGCAAAACCATCAGTAACATAATAGACACAATGGTTGCGAAGCGGGGAACAGAGAGGTGACCTGGAGAAGCACTGCAGCTTTGTGGTCATATACAGATAATTTGCATTGGCAAATACGTTTTGGGGGAATTTGTGATGCCACACAGATTATGTTTGTCTTCAATGTATCAGAGAGAACACTGCTATTAAATATATCTGCAAAAAAATACACTGCCAACCGTATTCCTTCTACATCAGAGGGAAAAGCTGCTAAAATATGGTACAACTTATAATTTCTAGTTTTACCCATCATTCTTTTCTGTTATGATACTATTTTACTCAACAATTTCAACTGCAGACACAAGCGGTCAGCGGTTACGTAAGTCGTTGGCAAATCCACAGTTTCTTCTTGTTATCTAAACCACGCATCTGGAATTGAGAGTGAGTGCACCTGAAACGCTCATTATAATTGTCCATTAGACAGACACAGGACCAAAAGGTCTACAGTCACATTAGCAGCCTCATGGGCCCTTTAATGCTCATCACACATCAGAAAATAATAGGCCTCAATGTTTGAAACATTGAGACGTTGCTCCGCTATCAGGGCAAGTAGGGGAATAAAAAAATGTAACGCTTGGCAACAGAAGAAAGGCCATGTTGTTACAAAAATAAAGTTTGTATTGTCTGTACGGTGGCCATTTTAGGATATCCAAGCACTACACAGCTGTGTTTTGAGTTGAGGAACACAGAGTTGCTGATTATGCTCCCTCAGAAGAGAATGAAAAAGGTAACAAAAAAAACTATTAATGGATCCACCACAAAAAAAACTGAATATTGTCTGTGGATTTTTGTATTGATGTATTTTTGCATACAATATATTTTTTTTTTTTATTATTGGGCTTTTTAGCCTCTATTTGACAGGACAGCTAGGTGAGAAAGGAGGGAAGACATGCAGGAAATTGTCACAGGTCAGATTCGAACCCTGGATCTCTGCACTGAGGCATAAACCTCTCAGTATATGTGCGCCTGCTCTACCCACTGAGCCAAGCCGGCCACTTTTTGCATACAATGTTGACACTGATAATGTGCCCTATACTGTAGTACATAACCCACTAAAGTCCACACTGACCTAATTGTTTTAAACTCAGTGATTTCCTTTTGCATTCAACCATAAATCATGTGCAGTGGTATCCAAAATGTCCAGATTTTTATTGTGCAGGCTTACAGTTTGTCAGCGGACAGTTTATTTTATCAATGATGAATAGGATTTAGCAAAGGCCAGTGAGATTAAGGACTAATCGAGGAGTGCCAACCAAAATGAGCTGGCACACTACAAACAAGAAGTGAGCTTCTAGCTGCCTTCTGTTCACTGCTATTGATCATCAGAGCAGACAGACTGGCAGGATGTAGTGATGCTGTGCTGGTCCAGGTCCCCACACAAATTCATGTCTCTGCTGCTTTATGCATGGACCATCTAATGAGTTCTGGACTGATTCTGATTATAAGTACTGTATGTGTTGTCTTCTCACCCTTTGTGTGCCTGTTTCCAATTAAAATTCCAATGCTTCATCTGGGAATTATATAGTACACTCTAAAGACAGGGTGTATGACATACTGTAAAGTACATTTAAATAAATGTATATGACATACGGCATTAAAATATGAATTGATTTAAACAAAGGGGGTTAAATGCACTTACAGTGGTGCAAAAGCAATGAGTATGCTATAATGAATTAAAACATGTTTGTATGATATACTGTAATTAATTTTAAACAATGAAAAGGTATTCATTCACTTATGCCTGATTTAGGGTACATGTGAAGTATTTTGTGTTGAAAGCAAGTGTGTAAAAGTGCACAACCTAAAACCCCCTGTCTTCTATGGATCGTGCTGAGTAGTACAGTAGGTCTAAAATGTGCCCATTACCTCAAATAGCATCCTTTTCTGCATTGTATCTCTTCTTGTATTGAGAAGCTGTCACACCCACAAACTGACCACAGAAAAAGATTGCATTTGAGCCTGCTTGGTGGACACAGAAGAAGAAAAAGAGAGTTCTAATCACATCTAATTGTTCGTTCTTTTTTCAGTTTTCTGCTCCTGAGAGGGATTTTTATGTTATCTACAAACGTGGAGAGCGTGATTTGTAGTTATGTGTTCTAATGCATAACGTTTGGGGGGGAACCAGTCAGAATGAACACAGTGACAGTTATATTCATTATATTTTACTATGTGAAAGGAAACTGAGGGAAGCTGCCTATTCTGCCTGTCTATATCTGTCTATCTATCTAGATGTCTAAATGCATCCGTTGCACAGAGCTGTCTCAAGGACTAATTTGCAATGAACTCAAATTTTTTTATTGCTCTGTAAATTGAGCAATAAGTGTAATAATACAAACAACTTGCAGTTGATCTCTGCACAGGGCAGAGCTGTAGCAGAGATGAGATGCCGTGGCTTCTCTATGAGTCATGGCTCGGTAGTTCTGTTAAAGTATATTATATGAGTTACTGTGGTCTCTAAACATTCTGTCATTTGGTACCACTGGTCATCAATTGTCAAAGATTATTACCACGGAAACGTTGTTCTTAGTCCTGAAATAAGGCACAGTCACACATACCCGAATTCAGGCGATCGACCATCACCAAAGTTGAACTTCACTCAATGCGAAGATGCGAATATGCTTTGTAGGGTTGTGCCGATGGACGATATCCATATCCTTATATTAGGTTATTACTGTCGCTCTGTTGAAGGCAAACGTTCCACTGTACTGTCGTTACGCAGATCACGGATTGACTTTACTGCACCGTAGTTCAGTGAAAGTAGGTCAAGTTGTAAAAAACTGCCCCTACCACCAGGGCAGCATAGCCATGTAATACTGTCTATTTACAGAGGGCATTTAAATATGTGTCTGATCGTTTCAATGTTTACTGTTAGCCCATAGTAGTAGAAAAAAATATGTAAAGAGATATAGTAAAATAAAAAGTGCTTACCCCCATCGCCATGTTTTACTGTGAACATCATCAACTGCCAGTTTAGGGGACATCGTCCAACCAATATGCTTTGCCACCGGAAAATAGCGAGGAATAGAAGTAAAGTAAGGAGGCGGATAATTGCCAATGCTAATGTAGCGAAAGTTTGATTGTGCCCTTAGCCTTGGGGCTAACCCTTTAGGGTTAAAATAAGTCTGAAATCGTCTAATGTAACATGAACTTAACAAAATTAAAAACCCGAGACACACCAAGCCGATAATTGGCCGTTGGACAGTGTGGTGAGGTCATTGACTCGAGTCTGTTCGGTGTGTCCCATGCCGTTGTTAGTCTGAGGGGTTGTCGGCCTTCATTTTGGCCGACCTGACATGTTCAGTCGGAGGCAGGGCAGTCGGGACTCACCCGGAAATGGGGAGAGGAATGAGCGTGACTAGAGTCTCTCAAAATCTGATGAAAATCTTTTAAACTGACCTTTGTTGATCTGAAATGAAGACAGATTTAGCAACTGCATGGCCTATTTCTTGCTTAAAATGTTTTCAGAAACACGTTTCAGTTAACTATTTTAGTACAATATGAGATTGTATTCTGAACGAGCCGCCATGACAGTCTGGCTTTGAATTTCCGTAGAAAACAAACCTACAGTATGTGACCCGTTTGTCCAATCAGGTTTTCATTTCTTGGGCAACAATACAAAGTAGCGCCGCCTGCTGCTATGGAGACGTATTACGTTTCTCAAGTTGGTGTCGCCTCAGTGTGTTCTGAGGCAGTTTTTTGGACCTCGGGGACCCGACTGATCATTCCAACTGGCTGTTCTGTCGACGCTCGGCCGTCTGCTTGGTGTGTCTCGGCTATAAGGGTAAATGGATCTTTAACACTTGTGCTGTCTTCCCGTCAACCGTGGAACTTTTCATTTTTCTGGGTCAAAATGTACTTCTTTTTTTTTTTCAACGGTGTGGTCGTCTTTTTTGACACTTCTGTCGCTTTTCCCCAAAGATTTTTTTGTCACTTCTTACCGATGTTTTTGTCACATTTTTCCTGCGCTTTTTTTGACGTTTTTTTGTTGGTTTTTTTCCCCAACGTTTTAGAAGTTATTTCCGACATTTTTGTCACTCTTTTCAACATTCTTTATATCATTTCTTTTCTCTAAATGCTATAAAATTGAATAAAACACCCACATTCCATGAAAGTACTGAGCTGATCTTTTATTTTACTTGTGAAGAGTAATGGTTGTATGGAACCATCCACGTTATTTTTTGACAATTTGGGTTTCCCAAATTTCTGCTATAGAAACGTTTTGAATATGGGTCAAATTTGATCCGAGGACAACAGGAGGGTTAAGTGACATTTGGTTCATTAACAGATGCATCACAGAGGCTTCATTGCAATCCCCGTACAAATGCACAGCCTGACTTTTGCTCTAAAATATCATGTTCAACTGGTATAGTTGCTACATTAAGGAGAAATACAATACAGTGGATATTCAGTTAGCATCCTTTGCTCCCATAACCAGTGGACCTGAGCAGCAAAGGGGAACGCAGCGGCTGTAAAAACATGATTCTAAAGTGTGAGTGCCCACAGCTTCTCCCTGCATCCCCGAGCACTAAGTGCTAAGACGTAAGAGCAGGCTGCAAAAACAACTCAGGTGTTGAAAAAAGGTGTGTGTTTAGTACTGTGCAGTATGCATTTTAACATTCAGCTACTTTATTATAGTTGTATAATATGTTTCTGTCTTATAATATTAGGTCACATTCAAACCAGAAAAAGAATACGTGGCACTTTAAGTCCCACACGACTTCATCATGCACCTGACTACAGGTGATTCCCTGGAAACGGCTACATCAAGCTTATTTAAAGGAATTGCAGAGATTCACAATATTACACTGGCGGATATGACATTCTGTGGAATTAACTATTTATTTGCCTTATGTGTTATCAAGATACAAAATTAAAATACCAATAGGTACCTCATATCTCAGACACCTCGATCATTGAAATACACAAACAAAATACACAGATGTTTTCCTCTTTTAAAGCAAATACAAACTAGAATGTAGAGTTTCAAGTCTGTGTCATTATGTGTCATATCTAAGTCCACCCTTACATTCCTCTGCATCTAAAGAACCTTCTCTACCCCCCTAAGCAGACTTAGTGATTTCTGTCATGAAGCTGCCCAGTAAATAGTCCAGACGGAGTTGCGCTACACCTCACAGACCTTTGTGTACTGAGGTTGGGCTGAACATGAAAAGAGGGCATTGTATTTTGGATGTTTCATCAGCTTTGCAAAGGGTGCTGGTTGATTTGCACACAGATGAACCAGTTTCTTTTTTTGTTTGTTCTCCTCTTCATTTGTTCTTACTGAAAACAAGGCTAATACAGTACCACTTGCCTGGAGCTGAATACAGTAAGACGTGAAAAACTGCACATTTTCCGATCAAATCCCTCAGCAAGGGCATTTGGGGGGGTATTTGTCGCTTTGTTTTTGAGAGTATTTTTTTGTAGAGACAGTTGTCATCCTGTTGAAATGAGGGATAATCTGTCAGCGTGCGTTGTGTATGGTGTGTACTTTGTGTGTCTTTAGCCTGCCCTGAACACAAAAGATGAATTAGTTGCAGTTAACAAAAGCCAAAACTTGTCAATGGGGAAAATGCGATGTCACTAATAGGCTTTGAGTTTGTGTTTGAACGGGTCCACAGCGGCCTGGCTTTCCCACACAAAGTTGACATCATTTCATCCAGCAGAACATAGTACAAATACAGTGACAACTTTAACATACAGGTCAACATAGAGGTCAACATCAACATCCTTTTTGCTGAGGCAACAAAGCATTTTCACTGAAATCTTGCACTGTGCCTTTAGAGTAATCTGCTGCTCTGTTTCATCAGTGGATCACAGTTGGAGTGGATCTCCAATGCATAAAAACAAGCAAAATATTTTGTAAATTTGTGAGAGATAACTAAAACAAACAGAACAGTAAGCCAGCAGCCCAGTACTAAAACCTAACCCAGAAATCCAGCAGTGCTGCTGCCAGCTCTGTTGCATCTGATGTCATTGTTGTCATCCAAATCACTGAAGCTCACCACACATTATGAAAGCGTGTCCTTCTTGATGGACAGAATAAAAAGGCAGAAAACATGGTTTGAATAAGCAACAAAATGAGCCAAATTGAACACTCTTTCACTGAAATAACTCACTCACTTTTTACAAAAAGCACTCAAGAGAAAGATCATCATATCTTCTTGACGTTTTGAATTTGCTTCATGAGTATTACCTATTTTTCTTTGCAATGCCTAACACCTAGTGTGTTTTTTGTCAGTTATTTACTAATAGGCCTTTTTCACAGCTATCATAGTCATAGCCATGTCATAGTAGGACATGAGCCAAGAACAGAGCCATTGTTAATGTTAGCAACACCTGTGTCTTTCCTACTATATGTCAAAATGTCGGAAAAGGCCTATTGCTAAGAGATATGAGCAGGGAAAAGGCTCCTCAGTAACTATATATAAGCTGTGACTTTGTTTTTGGGGGAACCTCAGCACCTTTGGAGGCTGTTTTTAGTCCTCCAACATCAGATTCCTGGTGGCACAGACACAATTATCATTCTGGCTGATAAAAAATGACCCACATCTGTCAGCTGCCAATGTATCATTTGCTGAGCGAATTGCACCAGCCAGTGATGAATGGACCTGCCTCCTCTGCTCAATATGATGCTGGCCGGCTCGCTGTCCAGCACCGGGATGCTCGACAAGAATCGTCAGAGCAAAACAACTCTGCTAATGTCCACCATTTGGTAATGTTGTATTCAAATTTTCAAAATGGTAAAAACATCTAGAATGGTGATTGGAGTAAAAATGAAAGAAATCAATGTGAAATAGAAGCATTTCAGTAAGGGCCTTGTCAGAAAAGGTGGGAAGTAAGAAACGCTCAAGTACTTTAGTTAATAAGTAGTGATACTTTGCCTGCATATGTCCATATAAGGGTGCTTTATGCTTTTTCTCATCTCATTAATTTGCAGATTAAGACACTTTATATTGTGAAGAGATAACTCATACTAAAACTAATTGTAATCTCGGTCCCAAGACTTTTGGGGCTTCAAAGCTTTGGTGAGTGAGGATTTCTTCTGTTGATTTCTTCAATTTCTTTCCATGGAGCCAACATGAAAACTATTTTAGTTAACTACTGCTGTCTGTCAGTCAGCCTGGCAGGCAGGTTAGCCAGGTACTCTGCTGCTGCTGACAGACGTTTACGGTAAACGGAGTATGTATGGATTGGATAATCACATCAATAAATTGGACATTAAATATATACATAGGCTATAATTTATAGGCCTGGCAATCATACTGTATGTACTAAGTTGTTACTTACAGTTTTCAGGTGACTTGCCAAACTTTGCCATATCTCGTTATAACGTTAGATTGTAACTCAGGCCAGGCGCCAGGATGAAGAGAGGCAGGCTGGGACTTGTTTTTCCGCCTGTCTGTCTATCAATTTCAGTACCATTTTGAATGAGATTTTCTTACTTCTGGAACAGAACTCAGAAGTTACAGTTTCACCCCAGCTCTCTGTAACATACTGAAGTGCCAGATCTCTGCCAGAAAGCTGGAAAGGCTTACCAGAGAGTTAGATCTCAAAAATGAAAAATATTTTGACTATATTTTTTAAGGAAGAGAACTAAGGGAATTTACTGTGAAAGCCCATCAAAACATACTCATCCTCCTCATCTCTTAATACACTGAAGCTGAGCTGCCTGCTGGATGAAGTGGATTCCCTTTAGGTACTTTTTCTGCAGCGTGACTAAGTCCCTGTTCTTTCTTCCCCCAACTACAACAATAACAGCATTCGTTTGCTGTTTTGAACAAACAGACAAACCAGAGAGGGCAAACTAGTGTATAGTGACAGTGGGTCGGATGATATTGGGATCACCTGCGGGTTGCTGCCTCCATGTGTAGCATTTTGATTTTTTCTCTGTCTTTTGGCTCTAGGACCTCTATGTGCGTGACACGGTAACCAAAGCTCCTAAAATAACAACCGACACAGACCCTGCTGGTAGAAAGTCCCAAAGAAAATGTCCAACCCTTTCTTTATGATGCAGGGTGGATGTCATAGATATAAAACACTAGATACTGTATGACACGTAATTCTGACTTGCCATTCCAGGATGGAACCACATGGCGGCCATTTAACCTGGGTCAAGTTTTAGACTTGCTGTATTTGGAACCTGACTGATTGCAGAAGGGGGCTAATTTTGGGTTAGCTAATGTGATGTGTGACCCTCGGTCAGCCTGTTCTCGTGGACCATACGTTCTAAAAGCCACGAAAAAATAAGCACTGTAATTCGTATGATCTCCACGTTTTTTTGGTGTTGCTGTAAGAACGCGGCTGGAAGCGTATGGAGGTGGTAGGGGTGGTGCCGTTAACACACACAACACGAAATGCGTGTTCTTTGGGAGTCTTTTAATCCGCCAAAACGACCGGCAGCTCGCGGTTCTCTGTACCCGTCTCACAGTCACCCATTCTCAGGTAACTGAACCACCGCTGACCTGACGGAGCACCACGACCGGCAGCTTGCGGTGCTCTGTACCCGGCTCACAGTCACCTACACTGTAAAAACTGATTTTGGAGGGTAGTAAATACAACACATGCAAATTGTTTAAATTTTACTGCAAATATATTAGTCAGTAAGCATATATACAATAATGGGTAAATTCTACCTACATTACATATTTTATAACAATAACATTTGCAGCCTAAACAAATATAACAAAATCTACCCCAAAATGATAAGTCTGCAGTTCAAAGTGAACATGCGTCAGTGCTGGTTCTTGGCCAAGATCTATCGTTTCACTGGCGGGACACTGGAGTCAAGCTGTTCGGTTTAGCTAAGGTAAGATTCCTTTTTATCAGGTTGCCGTGTGTAATAAACTTATTTAATGGTTGGTTTAGATTGTATATTCGGCTTGCTTCTCTAGGCTGTTAACAAGTTACTCAATGGCAGTCTGTCATTAAAAGTTAGCAAGCTACCGAGTGCCAGCTAGCTAGCTAATGCCAGAGTTGAAAGGCTAACGTTAGCTTCTAATGTTACTAAAACGTAGCAATGTGGAGATTGTTGGAAGAGATGTTAGTTACGTTACTTCAAACTAGCTAACGTTACCTGTCGTGGCATTTGACAGTGTCACAATGTAACGTTATTGCTTAGTTTCACGGCTGAACCATGTAGGCTCCAAATGTAAGCTAACTGTTAGGTAACATTACCTGTAATGTTAGCTAACGTTAGCTAGCTAAGTTAGCCAGGTAGCCGGATAGATACAGTAAGGTTACCTAATAGTATTGATAAGCTTCAACATTACCTACTTTTGAGAAAATATATTTTAGGCCAACCTTAGCTACATAAAGTTAGGCTTCCTCAGCTTTTATCTTACCAAATACATTTGTTATTTAATATACAATACAATTGAGATAGCTGGGGGTGGATAAAAAAGGGTGAACTCAACCGTGAGGGCAGTGCAACAACCAGTCAATCTCTGTTACACGCATACGCTAACTACAATACACAGTAAATGAGATGTATGTATATATATATATATATATATATATATATATATATATATATATATATATATATATATATAATATAAGTGTAAAGAATTTGTAGAAATAAGTTATTCACTAAATGCATCTATTCACAGTCCCAATGTGTCGAGAGAGAAAAAGGGATGCAGTTGTTTGTCGCCTCATTGAGTACCTTGGGGAACATCAAGAAGATCTCATCCAAGATTGCTAGGTATGTTATTAAATGATCGATCAATTCAAGGTATCACATGGTTACACATAGGGTTGCCCTGATACAATGGTTTAATTTCCGATACCAATCACACACAAATATATATATATATATATATATATATATATATATATATATATATATATATATTACATAGAAACTGCAGATACTTGGCACAGCCACCATTATGGGACAGACATGCCACCCCTTCTAATGTCAGTTTAGTTTGTAATGAGGCAGGAGGTCTATCCACAATTACAATCATAATGTAACTTGGTTATATTAATAATGCAGGTTTTTAAACCAACATACTTTATGCAAACTTTCTCACATTACTGCTAATCAGTTACTAAAATAGGGTTTTAAAAACATTTGAGGTGAGAAATAGGCAATAAAGTCACAGTTTTTGTCACTGAATTGTATTGAAGTGCTGATTATTAAAAACAAACTCTACTTGGGTTGATTTGGCTTAACCAAGAAAACATGATCAATAAATGTATTGGGATAGTATCTTGTTATTGTCCTTAACTTAAAAGTGCATATTTTTGTTTCTTTTTTTAACATGGAGGATGAAAAGGAGGACAACATGGACTAAACCATGAAGGTGCTTGTGATCCATAATCCTGCAGCCAAGGAGCATACAGCAGATGTGTTGATTGCGATGGAGGGAAACAAAGTGCTGAACGTGTGTGGAAACCGAACCAAGGCATGTGTGCTGTTGATGGGATTGATCTACGCTCTCAAACTTGAGTATTCCAAGAAGCTTGAGTAAACTTAAAGTATTTCAGAAACTCTTTTGGTGCTTGACAGAGCAAAGCTGCTCAAGAAGGTCCAGAGCCTCAAAAGTAAGCTAATGATGAACTGTTTGTCACCGTGTTCAGGCACAGACTGACTGCTTCCTGGGAACTTACTGTTGGTGCTGAAGAATGCTCACTGTACAATGCAGTCAGACAATTTCATCTCCCAAAGAGCAGTGCCACATTGAAATTCACTACATTCAAATAATGCATATCATCTCATGGATCAATGTTATTCAAAAGATACATATTGGTTGAGCAAGGACTGAAGTCAGTGTGTTTCTGACTGGTACTAGGCTGTTAATTTATTTAACCAAAGGGACACGGTGTTGAGATGTGGAAAATGCTGTTTTTTTGTTCAGGCACAGACTGACTGGTTATCTTCAACAATCCCATAAGGCTTTGCAAATATCTGCATATGTTCCTCAAACATATAAAAAAATGTAAGATGTTTATGTTTGGTATAACAAACAAACTGGAATCTACATATGAAGGGTTTAAGAAACTTGTTTCAGTTGAATATGCAGAGTGGAGAGGGTTCTTTTGTACCTCCTCCTGTCCTTTTTTTTTTTTTTTTTTTGAACATTTCATTGATTAAAAGAAATTTACATGATCAATTGTCTCCTGTGTCTGACAATAATTTTTTTAAAGTAAAGTTTACCTTCCCTGAATAAGTAATGATTAATTACTCATATTGTTCAATTATTAATAACAATTATTAAGTATTAAGTGCTTACAATCAAGAGGTAATGTTACTTACTTTTTATAAGTAATCAGTTGTGTAATGTATTGAGAAATATTAGGTAGACTTTACTTAATTTCTTTTAGTGTATTATAGCTGTTAAATGTAGATATGCTTCACTCAAAACATGTGGTGAAATCTACCCAAACAGACTGAGTGCAAATTGTTACCTCACATTTATTGAGTAGATTCTATAGGTTGCTTTTTACAGTGTATTCTCGGATAACTGAACCACCTACTATCGCTGACCTGACGAAGCACCATGCGGAGCACTGTAGCTGGTGTCGCAGAGCTCTGTAGCACCTAAACACATCTACTAACTGTAGCTGATACGACGAGCTGTGACGGAGGTCTGTAGCCGGCATCACAAAGCTCTGTAGCGGCTTAAACAGCAACTGCTGCTCTGTTTCATGGAGCTCTGTAGCCGGTGTCACGTGACCAGCCGGCGGTCGTCTAGTTTTAGTGTGCTAGTTTTTCGTACGATATCATACGAACCTGTTCATGAGAATGCGTTGCCTCGGGTTGATTGTGTGGTTGTTAGTGTCCCATGTTGCTGTCAGGATGTAGTTAATATTACTGTTGTGTTGATTTGCCTGGGCTTCACTTTTAGTGTAGATTGTAACGTAGCTTGCTGGATTTGTCTTCTTGAGTGAAATGGGATTTAGGATTGAAGTAGGTCAGTGTTAGGATTGAACGCTTATCAGTTCAATTTTCTAAGCACAAACGGACATTTGGAAAATGGGTTCAAATATCTAATTTTTCATTTATTTCCACCTTGACAAATTAAAAAATTGGATCTTTAACCTGTTTTTCCAATTTTCTGTTTTTTATTCAGAGGATCAGAAATTGAGAAAATTACAAAATTGCGTCTGAGCTCCAATTATTCAATACTGCAATGATATTCTGTTCTAAATTTCTGATTCTCTGAATAAAAACAGAAAATTGGAAAAACAGTTTAAAGATCCAATTTTTTAATTTGTCAAGGCAGAAAAAAATAAAAAATTGGATATTGGAACCCATTTCTCTGTTTTTCCAAATGTCCAAGTGTTACACTGACCGAAGTAGAGCACTTCTCCTTTAAACAAATGTTTACACTTGATTAGCATGGAATCAACAGCTTAGCGGTCAAATGTTAGGGTAATAATAATAACTTTGTTATAACGTTACTAAACATTACTTTGAGCTAAGTTAGCGTAACAATGTTTGCTGGTTATAAATAACAGAGCATTGCTGTTGAGAGAAATCAGCAATAACTTTGACCAGCTGCTCCATTGGCAGCTAATGGTAAAGTTACGCAGTTCACTGACCTTTTTTATAGTTTAAAGGAAGCTACACACCGGGCCGATAATCGGCCGTTGGACAGTCTGTTCGGTGTGTTCCGCGCCATTGTCCATCCGAGGGGCTGTCGGCCTTCATTTTGGCCGACTTGACATGTTCAGTCGGAGACAGGGCAGTCAGGACTCACAAGGAAATGGGGAGCGGAATGAGTGTGATTAGAGTCTCTCAAAATCTGACGAAAATCTTTTAAACTGACCTTTGTTGATCTGAAATGAAGACAGATTCAGCAACTGCATGGCATGTTTCAAACATGTTTCAGAGAACTATTTTAGTACAATATGAGATTGTATGTTGAACAAGCCGCCATGACAGTCTGGCTTTGAATTTCTGGAGAAAACAAACCCATGTGACGCGTTCGTCCAATCAGCTGCTGGTTTTCATTTTTTGGCCAACAATACAGATTACCGCCGCCTGCTGTTATGGAGACGTATTACATCTTGTCTCTTCAGTGTGTTCTGAGGCACTTTTTGGACCAACTCGGGACTGATCAGTCCGACTGGCTTTTCTGCCGACGGTTGGCCGTCTGGTTGGTGTGTAACTGCCTTTAGTTGACCTATATATATATATATATATATATATATATATATATATATATATATATATATATATAAAAAATGTATAGCTCTTATCTACTCTACTGACGTGTGGGAAGTGATGCCAGCCTCCCTGGTCTCTTAGGTCCTTTTGGTAAAGCAATAGGTGCTGAACAGATGACAATAAAGTTGCGGCCCATAGGTGGTGATTGTAAACAATAACCAGGTCAGATGGCCGACGGTTATCCCATTAGTTATGACGTAATGTTGCATCTACTGTTTTATATCTATGGTGGATGTCTTCATTTGTACCGCCATTCAACAAAGAATACCTATTAAAATGCTTAGTTTGGGGTTAAACAACACACATACAAGATGATCAAACAGTCACCAATGTTTTTAAAGCAAGTCATACGTCAGCTTTAATCAAACATTTCAAACACACATTGAAATGCAGCATTTCCGGTATAACACACTGGTGGATTTAAAAATACACTGTGATACGCCATTTCAAACTTGGGTTAATTCAAAGCATATGGCAATAATGATGAAGAACAGATGAAAAACTATCAGTTTCACACACACATATTGGTGAGTTCTAGTTTGAAAAAAAAAATGGTTTGTGGTGCAACCTCATTTAGCAACATCTGTAGACACGTGAGTGCACTGCTGCTCCTTTTCCAAATGCTCACAAACCACTCCAAATGCTATAAAAATGATTTAAATAGCTTATATAAACAACAACATTTGAATGAACTTTGCTCAGTTTAGCACCTGAGTATGGTTTTGTTTTATCTGGTTGCGTGTTTAGAAAGACAGCCAATCATTTTTAACACTTACAGAGCAAGGTAAGAAAAATAGCATAACCAGTCAGACAGCTGACAGCTAATATGCACACGGTCCATTAACTGCGTTGAATGAGAGATGATGATGTTAAAGCCTGAAGTATAGCTAAATGTTTAATGAAATCTGAATTAATGAAGTCCTTAACAAAAACTATAAATATTCTGATACAAAAGAACACAAAGTGAGAATCTACTGCAGGAAAAACAGGTTAAAGATTATCTCTGCATTTGAAGTTGCTATAAGGGTCAAAAGTTGCACACTTGCTTGCCCGACATAGCCTGTATGCGTTTGTGGTCAAGTAAAACAATTGGTTTCCCTATGATTCCGTCATATTCGAAATGTGAGATTATTCTCCGAAGCCGACACATGTCACATCCAAGTACTGTACATTTTGCTGAAAAATCCTGCTGTGCAGCGAGTCGTCTTGGAGGCGCCAACGGAGTCCCACATGCCCCAGAATCAGCATGACAAGCTGTTAATCACGTCCGCTCATTTATCCGTCAGAGTCCACCCAAGTGTCGCGCATTGAGGATGGACAATTCCCCACAACACCATCGCAAAGCCACCTCCAGCTGTCTGGCTGAATGGCTGTTGGTGTCTCAAAGCCAGCATTCACAGTTCGGGCCTTCTGACTCATGCACTTAATGATGTCACTCCGACTACTCCAACACAGGCGGTTCATTCCAACACCTGACCGACACTGAGCAACCCTTCTTCTTTCATTCATCGAGTTTCTTTGGCAGCCTCAGCACTGTAGCTTTTTCCACCCCACGTTTATTTTTACAGACATGCACGACAGCTTTGAGGGCAAAAACTGTGCATCTGGAAAGTGAACACAGTGGACCAGTGCACTGTGCTGGCATATTCTTTCATATGAAAAAGAAAGAAGAAATAAAAGTAAACAAACTGCTGGACTTGCTGTTATTACAATTTTGTGCCGAAATCAAGATGTTCTGATGCCTACCCTTTACCTTTATCCTAAATCTTAGATTAGATAAGATTACACTGTGACAAATTACTGTAAAAATACTGGATATTTTGCAAAGTAGTGTACCGTTTTCCATTAATACAGTTAAATACTGTAAATGCTAATGTCTTTGAGGAACAAAATATTAACGGCAAGCTGCTGTAAAATCTTACGGGAAAAAGCAGTATTTATTTATTTTTTACAGCAAGCTACCTATAATCTTGCACACTAAAAACTCCTGGGTTATTTTTTCAACCCAGTTTCTGGGTTATTTGTGTTGGGTTAAATTATGGGTTATTTTTTTCAGAGAGTAACCATTTTCTGGGTTATAGCGCTAATATTTTGACCCAATGCCTGGATTGTTTGGGTTTCTGGGTTATTTTTCAAAGAGTAACCCATGTTCTGGGTTATAGGGTTGTATGTCCTCATTCTCAGTAGGGTTGGCTTTCTCTCTCTCTCTCTCTCTCTCTCTCTCTACAATGTATTTTTCCCACACACAAGTCATTACATGGTATGGAAAGAGTAAAAAACGTGACATAAAAGACGTAAAAAATCATTACATCAGATCATATCATATGTGTATAAGTTTAGCTTAGTTTAAAAACATTCTAACGATTTTAGGTTCGTTTTATTCAAGTAGGGGAGAGCCGGGACAGTTGAAACACTTTAATTAAACGTAATTTACAAAGCGATCGTATCACACTGAAAAATAATATTTTGTCACTAGCAACCTACACCTGTCCTTTGTCAAATAGAGTTGCATTTTCAGCTTTGAACAAAACCATTTAGGAATTATTACAGCAAAAGTGGGGTGTGCGCAATGTTTCATGCGTCCCTCCTGGTCGGGACGCATGAAACAGCATAGGGGGACGGATGAAACATACAGTTTAAGCTATATAAACTTCCCATAACTTAAATATTTTACTACATATCATGAATGCTACTCCCAAAAGGTGTTATTTTAGATAGATTGTTGATGGGCTATACGTCTTGGTGAATATCTGTTAACCACTAATTGCCGTCACCTTGAAGCGTGTATGAAGCGGTTTTTGAAATATCATGCACTGTGGGTGATTTATAGCTAAAACAGTACGTTTTCCCATTTATATCATATTTCTATTGTGGAAAATGTCATTTCACTAGGTTTTTACGTGGGTTAGGTCACTGCACATCCAAATAAGTGCCCACAGTCAGTCTCCATAGGATAACATGGGAAAACTCGACCCCCTACCTGGTTGGGCCCAAATATATTTTCATCTTTCTAAAACTGCGTTTCGATGTCTCCCCTCCTTAAATTATTGTATAAACACAGACATTTGTGCAATTACTTCATATACATGGAGTTACAGTCAGGTCGGGGACAGTTGAAACAGCTGTTTCAACCGTCCACGACATCGACATATGCCATTATAACCTGTTTTGCTTTGCATGTAAACAAGCATGCAATGTGAAAGTCTGGGATTGTGGAGAACACTTAATGGTCTACTGAATAAGCACGTAGTCAAACCTTTAAATGAAAAACACTCATTAATAATCGAAAAAATGTAACCGCTAATGAAGTTTACTTTCGACCATCAAAACTCGTTTATCATCTGTAACTCCGTGATAAAAGGAAATAACAGGGAGATATTTGGCTGATAGTAGGAGGTTAACATGCTCTATGTTTTGACCTAAGGAAGTCTATCTATCATCATTGCACTCGGAGAAAACTGGAATGTTTTATCTGTCCCGCGTTTCAATCATTCCGGCTCTCCCCTAACGTTATAAAATATAAATCCAACACGATATGCGTTGCAAATAGATACCGGCAAAGGACTATGGCGGGCGGAGACAGAAACACATTGAGGAGTGTGCTCTATCTGGCACCCCGCCCGCTAGATCTTCACACAGGAATAAAAAACGAGAGCACCTTCAACTTGCGTAACCCTCTCTGTGAGTTGTCTTGACATCGGACCAGCTTATTTTTACCTCTAAACGACACTTTGGTTCCTGGGGCAGGGAGGCAAGGTAAGCATTTTCATCTTACTGGTAGTTTGTTGCAGAAAATGTGCTTGTTCAAACAGTGCTTCTAGAATAAACTCTCTTACGTTCCATTAGCTAACATAACTTAACTAGCTAGCTAGCTAGCTTATGAAGAGTAACTGAAGAACCCGGAGAACCCGCGTGGAGACGGAAACGGAGCGCGGACGGAGCAGCGCCCAGCGCAGGAGATCAGAGCGCCGAAAAAAAGACTTGTCTCTCTGCACCAGATGAGGGGCATGCACCCTCGTTGTCTGATGTTCAGTGAAATCCTGCAAGAAAGTGCCTCAAATAATAATAATAATAATAATAACAATAATAATAATAGGTAAGCTATTCTGTTCTTAGGCTACTATATACTGTATGTGACTATCAGATTGTAGCCATATTTCTGCTAGATATTTTTTTAATTAAACTTTAATATTTATTTATACAATTGCAATGCCTTGATTTTAGTAAAGTTAGTACACACCTGAGGGTGTGTGCCAATTACAGGGGTATCACACTTCTCAGCCTCCCTGGTAAAGTCTACTCTATGGTGCTGGAATAGAGGGTTCGGCCGATAGTCGAACCTCAGATTGAAGAGGAACAATGCGGATTCCGTTCTGGTCGTGGAACAACGGACCAGCTCTTTACTCTCGCAAGGATCCTGGAGGGAGCCTGGGAGTATGCCCAACCGGGCTACATGTGTTTTGTGGATCTGGAAAGGGCGTATGACCGGGTCCCCCGGGAGATACTGTGGGGGGTGCTGCGGGAGTATGGGGTGAGGGGGTCTCTTCTTAGGGCCATCCAATCTCTGTATGACCAAAGCGAGAGCTGTGTTCGGGTTATCGGCAGTAAGTCTGACTCGTTTCAGGTGAGGGTTGGCCTCCGCCAGGGCTGCGCTTTGTCTAATATTTATGGACAGGATATCAAGGCGTAGTCGGGGTGGGGAGGGGTTGCAGTTCGGTGGGCTGGGGATCTCATTGCTGCTCTTTGCAGATGATGTGGTCCTGATGGCATCATCGGCCTGCGACCTTCAGCACTCACTGGATCGGTTCGCAGCCGAGTGTGAAGCGGTTGGGATGAGGATCAGCACCTCTAAATCTGAGGCCATGGTTCTCAGCAGGAAACCGATGGAGTGCCTACTCCAGGTAGGGAATGAGTCCTTACCCCAAGTGAAGGAGTTTAAGTACCTTGGGGTTTTGTTTGCGAGTGAGGGGATAATGGAGTGGGAGATTGGTCGGAGAATCGGCGCAGCAGGTGCGGTATTACATTCAATTTATCGCACCATTGTGACGAAAAGAGAGCTGAGCCAGAAGGCAAAGCTCTCGATCTACCGGTCAGTTTTCATTCCTACCCTCACCTATGGTCATGAAGGCTGGGTCATGAACGAAAGAACGAGATCCAGGGTACAAGCGGCCGAAATGGGTTTCCTCAGGAGGGTGGCTGGCGTCTCCCTTAGAGATAGGGTGAGAAGCTCAGTCATCCGTGAGGAGCTCGGAGTAGAGCAGCTGCTCCTTTGCGTCGAAAGGAGCCAGTTGAGGTGGTTCGGGCATCTAGTAAGGATGCCCCCCTTTCGGTCTTGGTTTCCTCTTTTTCGGTTTCGGCCAAGAATTTTCATTTCGGTGCATCCCTAGTTCTTACCGACATTTCAGGACCATTTATAACGGGTCGGGATATTGCCATCCTTGTGTAACCCAGACCAAAAGGTACACATAGCATTTTGATAAGATGCATAGTGATATTAATCAAATACAGTAATGCACACAAAAAAATTAAATGTTTTCTATGGGAGAAAAACAAACAACATTATGTACATTAGCCATGCCCTATAGGAATTGAGATTTTGTACGTTGATACATTTTGAAACCACTTCAATACATGATACATGATGTACGTTCTAATGTCTAAGTTTTACATAAATTAAATAATTTGCACATATATCTATGTGTATGTTGTCAGTCATTGTACATTTAGGTTGAAATTGAGTGATGCTTGACATTGAAATTATATCAAAATATGTCAATACATTTTGACGTCAATGTTTGATGTCATATTGATGTTAAATTGACATCAAATGCCCACTGGGAAGTGTGTGTGTTTTTTTATATAGATTTTAATTTAATTTAATGCAATACAAATGTAAAAGTGCTTAAAGTGTGTAATGTAATGTAAAACAACATTTTATTTTCTGAAATAAGGCATACTGGCATAGTAACCCAAGTTAGGTTATTTTTTACCCAAGTCCTGGGTTAAAAAGGGACCAACTAATTTCTGGGTTATTTCAACCCAGAAAATGGAGTTGTTCTTTTGACCAATTTTAACCAAACATTTGGGTCAGGTATTTAACCCAGAAGTTTGGGTTATATTAACTACACTGTTGGGTTATTTTAACCCAAGATTTGGGGTCAAGTATTTAACCCAGAAGTTGGGTCAAAAAGAATAACCCAATTTTCTGGGTTGAAATAACCCAGTTATTTTAATTTATTATTATTATTATTATTATTATTATTATTTCAGGGTTTTTAATTTTTAAATGTAAAACTTTTAAATCATTAGTTTATATCACTGTGAAGATCACATTCTACAGTTTTACAGTAATAAGTTGTTAATGGAGAATACTGTAGGAACTGCAAAATAACTTAATTGTATAATTGTAACCAAGGAGCTGACAGTGTAATACTGTAATGTTTATTTTCCATACAGTACAGTACTGTAATATTTTTAGAGTACTAAACTGTTGTTGTAGATCACAGTAGGTACACTGTAGAATAACAGTTTCAAGCTGGCAACTAGTTGCCAGTAGTTTACTGTAATTTAACAGGAAATTTTGTTACAGTGTAGGTTTTGACAAAATACAGGTTCGACTCCACCCGGCGGCCCTTTGCTGCATGTCATTCCAAAACACCATACTGCTGAGGATGATCCTCTAATGAATTACAATGATCAACCCTAATACCAGAAACACACCGTATGCTGAAGCGCCGCAAATAGCTGTGAAGGGTAGATTTGTGCCTGATCGCGCGCCTGGCTGTTCATACCAGACAGTTACACAGCGGCTCTTCTACTCTCCACTCTACAGAGCGGCTCTCGTTCCCAAAATCCTAAAAAACCTGGGTGTTGTATTTTCAAATTTGTTTTATTTTGTAAAGCATCTGGCTGCAATGTGGCCTTCCTGTATATGGCCACGCCAAAACCTGCCCTTCAATAGCATTTATTGGCCAGGCGTCAATGCGTACACAAGGTAATGTAACCCCATTTGTACATGTCCTATCCCCTGACCAATCGGCTATCCTAACCTTAACCACTCAAGGTCAAATGCCTAACCCCAACCAATCGAGCTGCTTCGTAGGGCAGGTCCTGGCGTGGCCATAGTGGGATTCATAAATTTGCTACCCGCCAGGCTTGACACATTTGCTCGCGGCTAACGGACTAAATAGTGGAGACGGCAAAACAATTGCTGTGGCGCGCAGGCCGGCACGGTCGCTCTGCACCTGATTGCAGCCAGTGTGGCCGAACAGATTGGATAACATGGCCGCGACAATTTCAAATCTAAAATGTAAAGTCTTAAATCTAAACTAGCTCACTGTATACATCACAATTTGCCAAATCATAAGTGAGTACACTTGTTGTTTTTACAATATGTTTAAAGTAATTTGCTTCTTAGGTACAAAAATAGCCACACATTACTGTGATATATAAATAGCTACTGTAAAAATTGTGCCAATGCTTAAATAGCACACATTAATGCAAACATTTTGTTTCCTGTGACATGTAAATAAGTTAGAACTGTCAGAACAATCAGAATGCCTAAAATGCTTTGGTGAGGTGCTGCACAAACCGTTAAAATTTTACCCTCCCCAAATTGTCTGCCCTTTCAAACTCATACCTGTGTTCAGGCTTCTTCGACACTGTCTGAGAGAGTTTTCTCCGGTGCAGGACATACCATAATTTAGGAGAGGTGTCATATCTTGCCAGAGAAGGCAAATATGGTCATTTTTCTGCAGAAGAACTGCTGAAGTTTGAAGCTACTCAACATTTATTTTACCCAACCCTAGTCTATATTGACATTTAATTTCCAGGATTGCTCAGGTGTCGCCGAAAATTCCACCATATGACACTCATTTTGGCCGGATGTCCGTTACTTTCTGCTTTCTTTTCTTTCTAGCTCCTCAGATCTCTGCAGGGTGAATCCAGACAGCTAGCTAGATTACCTGTCCAATCTGAGTTTTATGTTGCACGTCCAAAACAACCTTTGAACGTGTTCCACTAAAACAAGTTCCTTCCCGAGGCTATTTTGCAGAGGCACCTTTGCATAGTCCGCCGTTTAGCGCCACCCAAGATGATTGTAATTGGTTTAAAAAAAAAAGAAAGAAATTTTGAGAGTCAAAGACTCCATTCATTTATGGTGAAAACGTCTTAATTTATGTCACGAAAACACAAAATTCTGGTTGTAGGTAACAATTCCAAATATAATGGCATATAATGCAGTAAGGGAAGGGGGCTTTCGTATTCAACTACACTTGACCAAAAAGTTGAGTTAATTTGATTAGTATGAACAGGGCATGAGTTGGTAACCTGCGAATGGGGCCCAGCAGAGAGACAAAGCGGGACAGGCCGCCTCTACAGCTTGTTCACGGAGGCAATGCCGTTAAAGCGGTTGCAACTGTCGATTTCATGCATACTCCTGTACGGCTCGCATTTGGTGTTAAAACCAACTGTACCAAAACACGAAATTGGACATTATTGTAGTTAGTACCAATGTGGGGATCTGATGAAAGAAAATGCAATCATTACAATGTAAGGACAGGGAAAACAACAATTAAATAGCTACATATCATTAACAAATTAATTGTTCCTCAAAAGAATACCTAAGATTTTTTTCTCTGTACATATATACGCACAGAGTAGACGTTTTCACAGGTTATGCAACTGTCTCAATTGAATACTGACTAACGCTGACAGACAGCAGTCGAAGCAGCGGCAGAGCTCCGCCCCTGTCAGCAGCGGCTTTTCGCGACGCTGCAGGCCCCCCGGGGCAGCATGGTCACCGGGAGTGTCCAGTAGGCCTACAGCCTCTGCAAACAGGACATTGTAACCGTGACACAGAGATCCCATTAGCGCTAGCTTCACAGCGAAGCGTTCAAATCCAGTCATATCAGCGCCAGTCGCATGTGTAAAATATAGTGGCTGTGGATGAGAGGGGGGCTGGCTGCTAAAAAAAAAATCTGATATTTATTTATATTTATTTTATAACCATGATTTTCCTTTGGCGCTGGCTAATAACCTCTTTGGGGGGCACCAAAACATTCTCTATGCAGTAAAAACCCTGTTACATTCTCTATTTGGCTAGAAACACGACTATAAATAAATGCTAATGTTGCTTCATATCTGTTGTATGTGTAAATAGGCAACTCTAGTGCAGCAATACAGTAAGAAGCTTATGGTAATGTGTCAATATTGTAGTGGCCAACAAAACAATAAATAAAATAATTACTACTGCAACAAAACATAATTAACAGAATTTATTCTGTAAATTAAACTGAAAGTAAGAATGTATTTGCTCAGGTTTTCCTGAAGGCTTATTGAAAACTGCACCACAGAATAATGCTGCTGTAAACACACATAAATTACATTCTCAGAACATTTACTATCATTTGTCTCAAAATGCAAACCAACAATTGACACACAACTTTCTCAGCAGTGCTGCCTCAGAACCCTGTTAACTTAGAAGTGTCTCGTCACCCCACATTGGATTCTCTGTGCAGGCGTTTGTTCTGGCCAAATACCAATTGATTTTTGGAAGAACAAGTGGCCGGCGCCCAGATTGTTATATCATCATTCATTGTTTCAGACCCATCCAGATTAATTTGATCAAAGCAGGATAAAAATGGTCTATCAGGCTGTAATGTAGCTGTAATAATGTGTATGACATAATGTTACAACCCCACAAAATTAGACAGGGAGGAGGGGACGCTTGAGTGACAGAGGCAGATGTCCAGCAGTGACGAGTTTCATCAATCGGCGAGCGGTGTTCTCTGACAGCATCTCAAAATCCACAGATTGTCTTATAGCACAACAATGTGGGGAACTGATGAAACTAAACCCTGCTGAAATGTGATCTGGAACAGGAGTAGGGTTGGGCATTGTTTTGATTTTAGCAATTCCGATTCCAATTCCGATGCTTCCTTTCAATTCCGGTTCTTATCGATTCTCGATTTCGATTCTTTGAGGGATGGAGTTGAAACGGGTCACGTGCTTATTTCACAAATAAGAGAGCTTTATTTTCATTCAGTGGTGATTTATGGGTTTACCGAGTTTTCTTCAACGTAAAATAAAGCCACACTAGAGCGCCACTTACCCCGAAATTCCACCAACTGCGGAACGGCTTCGGATCGGCTCCGTTGCGTGTCCTTCAATACCCACCAGGTCCAGATTTGTTGCGGCACGGCTGCGGCCATGACTGACAGTTGAAATCCCGAGGACCCGCAAGATCTCGCAAATTCACGTAGAGTAGAACCACGAAACAATCAACAGTTAGTTTCCATCCAGAGGAGTAGATGTGAAACGACTCTGTGCTGTGATTTCAAGGTGTAGTGCAGGGAAATATGATCCGCCGTGAGCATGGTGTATTTCATTTTGAAAATGAACCGGATGTTTTATTTTGCTTCTGTGCTTGACTTCCTGTCCCGCACTGTGCTGAATTGCTGCGGAGCTCTCTGGGGTCCGGCAAAAATAGAAGAGGGCTGCGGACCGCCGGAGCTGGGACGGAGTCGGAACGCAGCCGTTCCGCAGTCAGTGGAAATACACACATTGACTTTGATGGAAACCTATTGACTCCGCCGTTCCGGAGTGGATCCGCAGCCGTTTCGCAGCCGGTGGAAATTGGGGGTTACTGTGCTCCACGGAGCAACACAACAAATTCCTGGCCGCTATGAAAACCAAAACTTGCGCATGTTAAATTTGGAATTCCAAAACAGAAACGATTCCGCTGAAATCATAATTTTTAAAACGATTCAAAGTTGGAACTGGTTCTCGATGCCCAATCCTAAACAGGAGACACACTGCAGCGCTCCAGACTGCGGTACTGCATTTTGGTCGCAAAATGCGACCATTATATAATGGTCGCATTTTTATATTGTAAATTTGCCCCCCTTTTTACACTTAAACGTGGACATTTCGGTACCTGAGAGCGTGTAAGCACAAAGCTTATCTGTCCTCTCTGCACAGTGACAGAGAGCAGAGCTCCGGCGCGCGCGCGCGCGCACACACACACACACACACACACACACACACGCGCGCGCGCGCAGAGGTGCGGACGGAGCAGACTCGTCAGCTTTGCAGTTTTGTTGAAGTTACAGTTAGTCACGGAAATGCCGATAAAGTGGTTGCAAGTGTGGTTACATTTTTTCAAAACTTCACACAGACAGCGTTTGCTGCAATATTATATTAATATCGAGGCGAAAGCGGTCGCGGGGCTGTTAACTTCCTGTGAGTCAAGCAGGCACAACATTGGTTTATCTGCCCTGGGGACTGACTGACAGGCTGAAGGCAGCTTGATTTCTACAGCACCTTTCAGCAACAAGGCAAGTGCTTTACATGAAACATTAAAGAGCAATTAAAAACGGTCATGATGAAAATAAAACAGGTTAAAAAGAATAATATAAATACAAGAATAAAAGTTACAGTGAGTAAAAAATTAATAATTATTCAATTCAAGGTTGTAGGGCAGGTTTGGGAGGAGAGAGGGAGGGGTTTATTTTTAGTTTAGTTTAGTAGCCTAAACAATGCATGTTTAATTTTAAGTTGAATTCATTGTAATTGTAGACTGGAGACTAGAGATGGTTTATTTTTTTAAATATTTGTACTGTCATGACAGCGATGGTGCTGTCGGTTTACCTTCTATGTTGCATCTTCAAAAGTGCAAAATAAAATGTGAAACAAAATTTGAAACACCACATTGTAATTTCGGCATCTATTATCAAAGTGTTTATTAGTAATACAGTGGAAATTAGTATAAATGTGAATATTTGGTTAGCATGTTGTTTTACGGTGTGTGCCCCTAAATTTTGTAGTTACGCCCCTAAAATTTTCAGTTGGGGGCCACTGTGCTCCTAGTGAAAAAAGTTAGTCTGGAGCCCTGCATTGTGTTGTTTGTTGACTCCCTGACATGGCCAGAAAAATGCAACCCTCGTCTTGATGGAAAGTCAACTTTGTGAGAAAGAAGCACATATAACCCAAGGTTTAGCTACTGTATTTCAGTCATTCATTTTCATACAATCTTCTAACATCAGCGATATTTCAGAGAAGGATGCCAAGCTATCAATAAAGTGAATTTCAAAATTCCTCATCATAATTAGGACCCCAAGCGGATTCATTTGTTATTCCTGAAGGCAAAAGAGTTCTGTTTCAGTTACTGAATAGCCACACTATCCAGATATACAGTATGATTCTATTAATCAAAGAGTGATTTTTACCTTGTCTTGGCACCATGTTTTTCTTGTAAAATAGACATGAATGGACCATACTATTTGTTTTTGCACATTTTAGTCAATTTTCTACAAATCACCTGAGGTTTACTGCTACCCATTTTAACAAGCTTTAGAAATGCAAACATGTTTCTTCTAGATTTTCAAAACAAGTTTTATTTTCAAACGTAGTGTTTGTTTTCACAGTTCTAGTATTAATCAGCGGATGGAGTTCATATAGCGGTTATTGTTTCATCCATAGCTCTTTTTGAACCTCTCGTCTGTGTTGCCTTAAAGTCACAGTGAAACAACAGTGACAGCATCTTTATCTTTCGTATTGTGAAGTATTTTCTGAGTGAAATGCAATATGTGACAGGGGTATTGTTAAAAAAGGAATTGGATCTCTCAAAAGTAAGCAAATAAATAAAGAGCGATGTGGAGCTGTGGAGGACTGTTCACCCACTTTGGAGAACGAGGGATGGGCTTAGATAAATGTGATTGGATAAATGTACTGTATGTATACACCCCTGAGTTCAGGAATGTTTTACAGGAAGAGAAAAGAGAGGGATTTTTATAGAAATACACACTGGGACATATATTTGGCATATCCTAAGAGATAACTGAACGTTTAGCACAGAAGCAAAGTATTTTTGTTATTTCACTGTGCTTTTCATTCTTGACCATTTAATATTGTAGTTTGAGAAAACAATCCCAATTCATTTAACTCTTCCAGAGCTTTCAAGAGGGATCTTGCCAAGGATTTGCTCAGTTGTCATAAAGATGGTCCTGTTTACATGTTACATCAGGAGCTGTTGATTTCTGTCTGAATTATGATTTTTTGCCTCCTTAAGTGGTCAGACGGCACGTTGTCATACATGCGTACTAGTTCTTTTCTTGCATACTGCCGCCTTAAGTCAGCCTCAAGTCTTATTGTTGTCAAAGTTACAGTAAGTTGCAAGTGCATATACACTCACCTTAAAGATTATTAGGAACACCTGTAAGACTTCTCGTTAATGCAATTATCTAATCAACCAATCACATAGCAGCTGTTTCAATGCATTTAGGGGTTTGGTCCAGGTCTAGACAATCTCCTGAACTCCAAACTGAATGTCAAAATGGGAAATAAAGGTGATCTAAGCAACTTTAAGCGTGGCAAGGGTGTTGGTGCCAGATGGGCTGGTCTGAGTATTTCACAATCTGCTCAACTTTACAAAGAATGGTCCGAAAAAGTAAAAACATCCAGTATACAGCAGTCCTCTGGGCGAGAATGCTTTGTTGATGCTAGAGGTCAGAGGAGACTGGTCTGACTGATTCCAGCTGATAGAAGATCAACTTTGACTCAAATAACCACTCGTTACAACCAAGGTATGCAGCAAAGCTTTTGTGAAGCCACAACACGCACAACCATGAGGGGGATGGGCTACACCAGCAGAAGACCCCACCAGGTACCACTCATCTCCACTGAAAATAGGAAAATGAGGCTACAATTTGCACGAGTTCACCAAAATTGGACAGTTGAAGACTATAAAAATGTTGCCTGGTCTGATGACTCTCGGTTTCTTTTGAGACATTCAGATGATAGAGTCAGAATTTGGCATAAACAGAATGAGAACATGGATCCATCATGCCTTGTTACCACTGGGCAGGCTGGTGGTGGTGGTGGGGGTGTAATGGTGTGGGGGATGTTTTCTTGGCACACTTTAGGCCCCTTACTAACAATTGGGCATTGTTTAAATGCCATAGCCTACCTGAGCATAGTTTCTGACCATGTCCATCCATTTATGACCACCATGTACCCATCCTCTGATGGCTACTTCCAGCAGGATAATGCACCATGTCACAAAGCTCAAATCATTTCAAATTGGTTTCTTGAACATGACAAAGAGTTCACTGTACTAAAATGGCCACCACAGTCACCAGATTTCAACCCAAGAGCACAGCTTTGGGATGTGGTGGAACGGGAGCTTCGTGCCCTGGATGTGCATCCCACAAATCTCCATCAACTGCAAGATTCTATCCTATCAATATGGGCCAACATTTCTAAAGAATGCTTCCAGCACCTTGTTGAATCAATGCCACGAAGAATTAAGGCAGTTCTGAACGGTGAAAGGGGGTCAAATACGGTATTAGTAGGGTGTTCCTAATAATCCTTTAGGTGAGAGTATTTGAAATGTCTGCGCTGATTAATCACATCATTTTGAACTACGGTCACAGTCCCAAAAATTTTACTTTTTTTTTTTTTTTTTAAATAAGCTGCTCGGGGACTGCCCGTTTTTAATCTGTTGCCAATGTTGCTGACGTTCGATCTGGTTCGGGGCTTCTGGTAAATCAGTCCGTGAGCGCTTTCATTTGTTGCAAACTGATACGTTTAGTTCACCCTTCATCAAAAACCTTTTTAATGAGTTCACAACGCTGGTAATGGAAACCAGTGAAAACCTGGAAGGTCTGAAAAAACGAGGGGTGTGCATGGGAGATTAGTCAACAGTAATGTAAATTATTATTATATAATTGAAATAGGCTGAAGCCTCTGCTATGGTTCTTTTAATGTCTTGATAAATTACAGTCATTTTGAGTTCGAAGTTGTTCAATTTCACACTGCATTTTAATTCATATATAAAAATCTTTCATTGGATTGTATATTAAAGGTGCAGTAGGTAAGCCTTAAAAAACTAACTTTCTGTCATATTTGCTGGAACTGATGAAGCAGGTCATTTAAAAAAAAGAAATCTGGCTACTCTGGCACCACCTACAGCCTGTAGTGCGATTTTGCAAAAATCCACAGCTTCCTCTTCAGATGCACCAATCAGGGCAAGGGGGGGTGTCTAACTGCATGTCAATCACTGCTCATGCACATGCATTCATTCTCCCTTGTGGGGAGGGGCTTAGGAGACCGGTTTGGGTTTTAGCAGAAAGCGGGGAGGGACTGAGAAGTTGTCGATGTTAAACATTTTTTGCTAAGTCCTGGATCTTCACAATCCTACCTTCTGTAAACGGCATGTCACTAAATAATGTTTCACTGAATAAAACTTTAATATATTTTTATATCATATTTTATTATATACTGCTTTCAAGGCCCAGTCCTGTTTTTTGAAATGTTGACCTTGAACACACTGCAGCACTTCTTTTTGTAAACAGTGTGACATGAAAAAAAAAAAAAAGTTTAAGTCACGTACTGTAAGTTAGTTTTTCAAGTAGATTTTCCAACATCTTTCCATGGGGGGCCACCATGCCTTTAGAGCCCACTGGCATTTCTTTCAAATGCAAAGTTGCCTTGCCTTAAGAAAACTGTCTCAAATACAAAGAGCAAGTATCCTACTGTATCTACCCGACAGCGGTATGACAAAATAATGACTGTCATAACAGGTTTTGCCACCATGCTTCATCAGAGTTGCTTTTTCTTTTCTCTTACGATCTTTATTGTGACTGTTACGCACCAAAATAAGAAAGACAAAAACTTAAGTATGTGAAAACCTACTTGACAATAAACCTGTTTCTGATTTCTGATAATCCCCCCTAAAAAAAGTCCTAATACGTACCTGGCAGTTGCTAGCCTTGTGAGACCGTCCTGATCTCGCGAGCTCCAGTCTGGCATCTTGAGATACCGTACGTTCATGGACATCTGAAAAACGTTTTTCCGAGTGAAAATGTCACCATTCACGTAAAGTCCTGTGGGAATCAAATCAATTCAATTCAATTTTATTTATAGTATCAAATCATAACAAGAGTTATCTCGAGACACTTTACAGATAGAGTAGGTCTAGACCACACTCTATAATTTACAAAGCCCCAACAATTCCAACAATTACAGTACTTCCCTCAAGAGTAAGCAGTGCGACAGTTGCGAGGAAATACTCCCTCTTGGGAAGAAACCTCGGACAGACTAAGGCTGTTGGTAGGCGGTGTTGGACGGGCCGGTTGGGGATATGATGAACAGTGGCGATAATAGTCAATTTTGATAGTAACTTCGAAGCAGCAGGGTTCAGCAGGTCGCAGCATGACATTCCAGGGCACCGCTGAGCTCAGCAGGGAGTGCAGCAGGACCACGGCGACAGCTGCAACCAGGATCTTGGTGCCGACGTTCTCCAAGGAAATTCGCTGGGGGAAAAAACATAAATACTCCGGGGAGTAAACTCCCCAGAAGCTAGGATTAATAACAAGCATTTCTGGGACGGGATACACACAAATAGTAATAGAAAGGGAGAGGAGAGAGCAGCTCAGTGTGTCAAAGGAAGTAATGAAGTCCCCCGGCAGTCTAAAACTATAACAGCGTAACTAAGAGAGACAGGACATAAGGAGAGGTAGCCTTTTCGGGATTTGAACTCACCCCTGCCAGATCGGGCTTTGCTGGCCTGACTCCCTCTAGTTTTGTTATATGTTATTAATCTAACAATTATGAAGAGAAGCAGGGGGGCCAGATAGGTGGACACTGCAACTCCTCACTCCCTAACTATAAGCTTTATCAAATAGGAGAGTTTTAAGTTAATTCTTGAATGAGGTGACAGTTTCTGTGCCCCTAACCAAAATTGGGAGCTGGTTCCATAGGAGAGGAGCCTGATAACTGAAGGCTCTTGCTCCCATTCTACTTTTACAGACTCTAGGTACCACAAGTTACTCTGCATTCTGGGAGCGCAGTGCTCTAGTGGGACAATAATGTATTAGGAGCCCTTCTAGATATGATGGTGCTAGACCATTTAGAGCTTTGTAGGTCAGGAGAAGGATTTTAAAATCAATCCTGTATTTTACAGGAAGCCAATGCAGAGAAGCTAATACAGGAGAAATATGATCTCTTTTCTTAGTTCTTGTGAGAACATGCGCTGCAGCATTCTGGATCAGCTGGAGAGTCTTAAGGGACTTATTTGAGCAACCTGATAATAAGGAATTGCAGTAGTCTAGTCTAGAAGTAACGAATGCATGGACTAGTTTTTCAGCATCGTTTTGAGACAGGATATTCCTAATTTTGGCAATGTTACGAAGATGGAAAAAGGCTGTTCTTGAGGTTTGTTTTAAGTGGGCATTGAAGGATATATCCTGATCAAAAATAACTCATACATTTCTGACAGTAGTGCTGGAGGCCAGGGCAATACCATCCAGAGTAGCTATATCTTTAGATAATGAAGTTCGGAGGTGCGTTGGTCCCATCACAATAACTTCGGTTTTGTCTGAGTTTAACATCAGGAAATTGTGGGTCATCCAGGATTTTATATCTTTAATACACGCTTGAAGTTTAGCTAACTGACCACTTTCGTCTGGCTTAATTGACAGATATAATTGGGTATCGTCTGCGTAACAGTGAAAGTTAATTGAGTGTTTCCTAATAATATTACCTAAAGGAAGCATATATAAGGAAAATAGAATTGGTCCAAGCACTGAGCCTTGAGGAACGCCATGGCTAACTTTAGCGAGCTTGGAGGGTTTATCGTTAATGTTAACAAATTGGGATCGCTCAGCGAAGTAGGACTTAAACCAGCTTAGTGCGATTCCTTTAATGCCAACTAAGTGTTCCAGTCTCTGGAACAGGATAGTATGGTCAATAGTGTCAAATGCAGCACTAAGATCTAGTAAAACAAGGATGGAGACAAGTCCTTTGTCTGCAGCAGTTAGAAGGTCGTTAGTAATTTTCACAAGTGCCGTTTCTGTGCTATGATTCTTTCTAAATCCTGATTCAAAATCATCAAATAAACTATTGCTATGTAGAAAATCACATAACTGATTAGCAACCACCTTTTCAAGGATCTTGGATAGAAAGGGAAGGTTAGATATAGGTCTATAGTTTGCTAAGACCTCAGGATAGAGGGTGGGTTTTTTCAGAAGAGGTTTTATCACAGCTATTTTAAATGACTGCGGTACATAACCTGTTAATAAGGACATATTGATCACATCTAGTAATGAAGTGTTTACCACAGGTAACGCTTCTTTGAGTAGCCTTGTTGGGATGGGGTCTAAGAGACAGGTAGATGGCTTAGCTGAGGATATCTTTAACATTAATTGTTGGAGGTCTATAGGATAAATGCAGTCTATGTATATGTCGGGACTAGTCGTTCTTTCTAGCGGTCCTGCATTTAAAGGTGAACTGTTAGAAGTTGAGGGCAAAAGGTGATGAATTTTATCCAAACGGGATTCTTCCACTTTGGTGGAACGCCACTTACTTTCGAGGTTTCGCGAGATTTGTTTTAATTTGAGAGTTTGGGAGTTATACCAAGGTGCTAGTTTCCTTTGCTTCATCATCTTCTTTTTTAGGGGAGCAACACAGTCTAAGGTCGTTCGTAGGCAAGTCGTAGCACCGTCTACAAATCAATTTGAGAGGGACTGAGGTTAACATAAAGGTCCTCTGTTATGTTAAGGCATGACATAGAGTCGAATGCTGTTGGAATATCTTCCTTAAATTTAGCTATAGCACTGTCAGATAGGCATCTAGTGTAGGAGCTTTTATCTAATTTAGTATAGTCAGGTAGTAAGAATTCAAAAGTAATTAAAAAATGATTTGATAATACCGAATTCTGTGGAAATATTATTAAATCCTCAATTTCAATACCATATGCCAGCACAAGGTCGAGGGTGTGGTTAAAACAGTGCGTCGCCTTGTGCACACTCTGACTGAAACCAATTGAATCCAGTAATGAGTTGAAAGCAGTACTAAGGCTGTCATTGTCAACATCCACATGGATATTAAAATCACCTACAATAAGTACTTTGTCTGATTTAAGGACTAAACATGATAAAAACTCTGAGAAATCAGATAAAAATTCAGAATACGGACCTGGAGCACTGTAAATAACAACGAATATAATTGGCTGTAATGTTTTCCATTTTGGATGTTGAAGATGAAGAACAAGACTTTCAAACGAGTTATAATTTAGTTTAGGTTTAGGATTAATTAACAGGCTTGAATCAAAGATGGCTGCAACTTCCCCTCCTCGGCCTGAGCCTCTAGGAATTTGAGTATTAATATGACTGGGAGGAGTGGCTTCATTCAGACTAACATATTCTTCATGGCCCAGCCAGGTTTCAGTAAGACAAAATAAATCAATTTTATTATCTGATATCAAATCATTTACCAATACTGCTTTAGAAGACAGAGATCTAATATTTAATAGTCCACATCTAATTTTCCTATTTTGTTCTATCGTTGCAGTCGTTTTAATTCCAATTAGGTTGTTAAGTATAGCGCATCTTTTGTTTACCTTTGATTTAACCGATCTGAGCCGGGGGACAGACACCGTGCTTATTAGACTATGAGTGGGCGACTGCTCCAACAGAAGCACAGAGGGACGCATTGCACTGCACCTCTGATTACTAATATCAAACTTGGGTTGTCATGGTTTATGTCTGATAAACTCGGTCAGATTTTTTTATATGAGAGCGGCTCCGTCCCAGGTGGGATGAATGCCGTCTCTCTCAATCAGACCAGGCTTTCCCCAGAACGCCCCCCAGTTATTCACATAGCCCACATCATTAGCTGGGCACCACCCCGACAACCAGCGGTGGAAGGATGACGTACGACTGTACATTTCATCATTGGTGAGGTTTGGCAGGGGTCCAGAGAAAACTACTAAGTCCGACATTGTCTTTGTGTATGCATAAAGTGACTCAACATTAATTTTAGTGATCTCCGATTTACGACCATTACCCCCTACGTGAAGTATGATCTTACTGTATTTACGGTTCTTTTTAGCCAGAAGCTTTAGATGGGTTTCTATATTGCCCGCTCTGGCACCGGGGACACATATGACTGTAGCCGCCGGCTTCACATATCGCAATATAGAGCTCCCAATAACCAGAATTGGCTTCTCAGAGGGTGTATCGCTGAGTAAGGAGAAACTGTTGCAGAGGCGAAGACGCTCCGGTTTAAAGCGACCGTCATCATGTGCACTCCCTGGTTCAGATCTAACGCTACGCTTCCCTCTAACGCTACGCTTCCCTCGGACAGTCACCCACTCGCCCGGCTGCTCGGGGTCTGCCGGGGTACAGCTAGCAGAAGCTACAGTATGTTGGCCCGCATTAGCTACATGGCGCTGGCTAGCTACGGAAGCATACGATTCTGATTCCATGGTGCAGAGCCGTGCCTCATATTCACTAAGCCTAGCCTCCAGAGCAGCGAATATACTACATGTATTACATGTATCGTTATCACTAAAGGAGGCAGAGGAATAGCTAAACATTTGACACACAGAGCAGGACAGAGCAGGAGAGGGAGAAGAATTAGCCATTGCTAATGGCTAAGCTAAAGTAGCTAACAGTGTTTTAACAATTGTAAATTCAGCGAGTCAGTCGCAATAAATGAAGCTAAATATAAGTGCTTGAGTAGAACAATTGTAATTCAAATGCAATGCAGGCAAATAGCCACTAATTTAAACAATAAAGCAGAATTGAGTAAGTTTTTGCTGGAGCAGCAAACTAGCGTTTGTAACACGGGAACACCGGAAGTGACACAATACGCTTACCCTTATATGTCAGCACGTTCAGCTGATCTGATTTCAGAGGTGGGAAACTCAGGCTGGATTTTGCTAACCGAGTTCCCCAGTTGGTGACGCGTTGTTGACAACTGACGTTTGATGGAAGCGAATTTGGTTCACTGAACATATTTCAATGATAATAAACTGTTTATTGTGGACAAATGCCTCTGCCAAGAAACATACACAGACATAATATGTCAGTATGAAGAGTCTGCAACTAATATAAAATATATAAATAATGTAATTCAATTTCAAGTTTCCAAAAAAAACACCTCAAGCAATTGTGTCCCCAACGGGATTTAATTAACATTGATGTGAATCAGAGAAAAGGCTAAAAAATTAGTTTAGTTAGTAAATTAGTAAAAACTAGTTCAAAGTTTGACTTTTTTCATTTGATAAATGATCAAATGATACTAGAAACAATATATTGATTGTCAGAATTCTATATGTATCGTTTCCCTCTCTTTGATACGTCCCTATATGTTTGGTGGCTATTTCAAATTTCAACCCCAAATCATATACCTTTCATGGTGAAAACCGACTGAACCGTGAAAATGAGTTTTGCTTTGACAGGTTCATACCATGATGTCATGTCCCATCCAGCTCAGAGGCTTTGTGTGTGTAGGCTTCCATCCCTGCCACTGAGAGTTAGTTAGTGAGGCTGGGCGCCTAGTTACATCACTGCTTGGCACTCAACCTGAAAAAACTGCCCTGGGAGTAAACCGGCCAAGTCGAGTAGGACTGTGGATGTGTACGTACAGTACGTACGTACGTACTGTATCAAGTAACAGAGAAAGGTTTTTACAGTAAGTAGCCTGAAAAAGTAAGTAGCCTGAAAAAGTAAGTAGCCTGAAAAAGGGTTTCACGTCACCTCATTTCTACGACATTCGCCTAAAGATTTCCAGATATCACCATTTGTCAAAGCCACGATACACCAGCTATGTGCATGAAACATTCAATGAATGTTACTGTTGGGGAAAAGTTCAGCTGTCACAACTACTTTGAAAAAAAAAATACTTGTTTGACAGTGCAGCACAACAGGGATGAAAGTGGGAAGGAAATAGTAGCGCAAATTGCCTTTGCCGTCACGTCGGGTTGACATTAATGAGCACGTCTGAACGAATAGAAAAGCGTCTCTGCTCCGATCGAAGCTGTAGCCACGTCACCCACAACCGCAGCAGCCCAGACCAAGACTAACATCCTCAGATGCATCTCAATTGAGTCACTGATGCAGCCCTAACCCATTTCCAAATGAGCGTCTGGCAAGACCCTCCTTGTCAAGGCAGATAGGATGACTGCACGGAGTTCTGTGGACAAATGGTGAGGGTGTTGAGCTGCAAACAGAATGAAAATGACCAAGAGAGACAGTGGGAGATACCGAGAGAGAGAGACAGAGATGGAAGGAGGCATTACACTGGCTTATGCAGCTCCCACACATTTTACGTCTCCATGTTGTCGTCGTTTTTTTTTTGTTTTTTTTTTGTCTTTTTTGTTTACAAGGATGCTTGTGCGATGAAGGCGATGAATCACCCTGTGACCTACATCTGAGTACCCAGGCTTAGAGAAAATTAAATAGATATCATTAGTTGGCTGCTCCAGTCCACCCAAATTATCATTTAATAGCCGACCACTCTTTCAGGGAGGCTCCTGCTTAACTGTTGAGGTGTGGCTGCGGGATGATAGGTGTGTGTTTCTGGATGATCACAGTTATCCTCAGTGAGAGGGCAGAAAGATGCCTGCAGTAGTAATAAAACATGACATTTGATTCACTTCTAAATGGCAAAGTGAAGTCAGCTGGCAGCTTGTTTTAAAGCAACACTATGTAACACTATGTAAGTTTTCCCGCTTCGGTCCCCCTACAGGTTGTCTCATTGGAACTACAGCTGCAGCTAAAAGTTACATAGTGCTGCTTTAATTTCAAAAGCAAAAAATGGCCCGTCACTTTTCCTTTTCCCACACCCTGTACAGAATCATGAAAGGAAATATTACTTGTGATAACAGTTTTCATTTTATTTTGATGTCTTGTTGGCCTTCTCTTAAACTCTCAAATCAACTGACCTTTTCCTAAAACATGGAACCCAAGAACAAGACGACAACAAATCACTTCGGACTAACTTGACCCAGAAATATTCTAGCAGTTGACCCACTGGTCCCCAGTTCATAATGTTTTCCAGATAACCAGAACATTTTTTTAGCTACAGCTTACATTAAACTGCCGAGAAAGGCACGCTAAGCCTCAGCATCTGAGGAGCACATTCTCATTTCAGGACCAATGAATTATCATAATGAGCTGTCCATGGATGTCAATGTGTATATATAACAAACATGCTGTTGCAAGCTTCCCTGAGGCGCAGTGTACATACGTACAGTGCACTGCATGTCTTCGTGTGAGTCCACTTTACTGTTGACTGAATGATTCGGTGCTGTGTGCCATCCTAGAAAGTCATTTTCTTGCTCAACATGGGGGGAGGAGGATGCACTCAGATGAGCCAACAACAAATTGCACATGAATATATATAAATGCAGAAAAAAAAAGGAATTTAGAGGAGGAGGTCAGACAATATGTTGTAATAAGTTGTTTTTATTGCTGCTACATTAGAAGATGGAGTCAGAAGATGGTAGACGATGTGGGAAAGGAATTAATTTATCTGTGGCCTAGTGACTTAAGGCTAGGTCCCAGGTTCAATTCAGGCTGGGGACCTTTGTTGCAAATATAAACACTCACTCTCTCTATCTCTTTCTCTCTCATACACATACACACTAAACACAGAGCCTTGTTATGGGGCTTTTTTCCCACTCAACATTACTCCTACACACACACACACTTCTCTCTGCGGCGCTGCATGCAGTCAGAGCTGGCAGCTTCAACCCCCCCCAGCTAGTAAAGCGACAGGGGGAGCAAACAGACGACACATGTGCACATGCAAGCGAGGATCGTCCCTGGCTGCACATACAGTCACATGGCACAGACAGCGTCCTATCAGATAATGACCACGAAGCACTACAACTGCATTAAAGTCAGGAAAAACAGGATACAGGAGGTGCTAGACGCTGTAGGAAAGGAATTCATTATCTGTGGCCTAGTGACTTAAGGCTAGAAAAGAACCAATGAAATGCCTCCTTGCCCGGCTGCGTGTACTCTACCGTACGTACGAGCCTGAGCTCGATGGCGTCGTCGCCGCATTGCTAATGGTAGTTGGTTTTATACGTCTGGTATGATAATATTAGTCGTTTGCTTGTCAGTGAATAAGAAATGAAGTAAAATTGCGGTTCTTTCTCAGCTCTGGTCTGAAGCAGAGATGCAGCGGTGCCCCTGCACGTCTCTGTGGGTCGGAGCCCGGGGGGGGGGGCTTACAGGAGGAGATGCTACTTTCAAATCTTGCCAGCTTTTCAACATAACCAAGTCTGCCTTAATAAATAAATAATAATAAATAAATAATAAAAGGCAAAAAGCCAAATGATTTTCCTTTCAAAGTAGACCAGTATAAATTCTCACGGAATCAATGAGAATATTTAAATGGAAAATGTGTGCAAAAGCTAATTGATTCAATGTGGTGCACTTTTAAGCATTACATTAGACAAAAATCACACAATAACACGTTTTTGCTTTTTAATTTTAAATGATTCATTTGGCTATAAAAGTATGTAATGCATGATAACATGATAACTCCAGTAAAACTCAATAAATGATAATGTTCAGTAGACTTTTCTCATAGTAGACATAGTAAATATCTCATCTGGCCTCGGAACACATATGCATGTGATTAAAAATAATTGATCCTTTAATTATGCCACCTGGTGAGAGTTTAACTTAAAAAAAGAGAATTTGACTATTGGCTGCCCAATATACCTGCCCATCAAGACTTCATCGAGCTCCCAACTCTTCCCATCTCTTCTCTAAAAGCCCGCTGCTTTCAGCGCTGCCAGCTCAGAGGAGAACCATGTACCCTTAGGAGTGAACATAACTGACTGACAAAAGTGACTGTTTTGGAAACGTACAGAAAAGTGGGCCACACAGTGGGCGGACCCACCATGTGCAACCTTCTCAATGCTGCTTTCAGATTGTCCAAACTGTGTGTCTGAAACAGAAGTATTGGCCTTAATACAGTTGCTGTTGGGAAGGAGTCCAGGAACGAAATAAAAATTGGATTTAGGGAAACTGTGACCATGTTTCCACAGAGAACCCAAACACTAGTCTACCACTAGATCCAAATATAAACACTCACTCTCTCTCTCTCTCCTTCTCTCTCATACACACTAAACACAGAGCCTTGTTATGGGTTTTTTTCCACTCAACATTACTCCTACACACACACACTTCTCTCTGCGGCGCTGCATGCAGTCAGAGCTGGCAGCTTCAAACCCCCAGCTAGTAAAGCGACAGGGGGAGCAAACAGACGATGCACATGCAAGCGAGGATCGTCCCTGGCTGCACATACAGTCACATGGCACAAGAGCGTCCTATCAGATAATGACCACGAAGCACTACAATGGCATGGGAGGACAAACAAGATACAGGAGGTGTTGTTGTAGGTTTGAGGCACTTTACCAGCAAGTTAATGGGATGTGAACAGACACAGTCTGACACATTGGGGAACCCCAAGCTGACCTACAAAGCGGCAAGGACTTTGCTATTAATGAACAACTCTCGAGTTTGCTGTTACACAAAAAGATGTCAGTCCTTCAATTACATTTTAAGCTAAAATGATTTTTTTGGCCTTGCAAATTTTCCCACAGGATCTGCCATCACGTTGCAAAAATGGTGGGAGTCCCAGCTATGAATCATGACCAAAATTTAAACAAATGGTGCAATGTTTTTCAAATTTCCCATAAATACAGTACAGCAGGTGTTCCAATGACTCTGATAAAGAGTCAGGGGCAAACACTACTACAAAAAACAAAAAAGACCAGAACAAATGTGTATTAATGACCTTTGAATTCAACAAATACTCTAAAAAAAAAAAAAAAAAAAACATGAAAGAAATAAACAGAAAATGAATCCACAACATTCTGATAATCGATTAATCATTTCAGTCATTCAGTCATTCTTCAAGCAAAAAAGCCAAACATTCTTCTACAGCTTTCATCGGATTGGGTTTTTCGAAAAAATATTATTTGAAAAAGTCTTTTCAAGATCTACAAACAAAAGACTAATGGCATTTTTCTCTAAATTTTTGGAATTTTATTCAACCAAAAATGAAATGATTTTTCAAAAGAAGTTAGCGATATTTAAGCTGTATTTTCTTTTTTTTAATTCAAATTATTTTTCTTTTAAATAAAAAAAATGAGCGCTAGAATAACTCATGACCTTTGAATGATACTCTTTGAAGCTATCTGCCACATCCATAATACTCAAAAGGGTAAAAAGTCAGAACACACACACACACACACACACACACACACACACACAACACAAATAAATCTCCTTTTCCACTCCCTCAGTTACGTAACCTTAATGCATGAGACAGCTTGACTAAGACATCCTAGACCCATCTTGTAATCACCGTTTACTTCGGCATGCTGGAGAATTCATTCATTCATTACCATGTTGAGCTGATGACCTGTGTGTCAAGAGAGGTTCATCATGGGGACAGGAAGCACTGGCCTAGGTGTGTGTGTGTGTGTGTGTGTGTGTGTGTGTGTTTGTGTTTGTGTTTGTGTTTGTGTGTTTGTGTACAGGAGATGTTGGTGCACGTCTCCATTCCTGCCTGTTGTTTTACATGAGAAACACACACACACACACACAGACACACACACCTCTTTTGCATTCATATTTCCAACAGCTAAGACCTGAAAGGCGATGGTTGCAATACAGTCATCGGTTGCAACCGACAGAGACAGCCATGGCGTCAGTAGGCTAGTTTTCTAGTTTGTGGTAGCCTTGTAGCATGTCAACTTGTACAGGAAAAAGGTGAACCGTGCGGAAGCCTGTAACACATCTATCCATGGAAAATTATTCAAACTCATAAAGTGGAGGGATAAACGATAAATTTTGGAAAATTGTGATTTCAAAAATGCTTTAGTGTAAAACCAATGATTGTGAAAGAAAAAACTCCCTCCAAAATATGACATCCATTCATTGCATGAATATGTATGCAAACACTTCAGACTCACAGACTCTTGGGTGGGTCTGTCTCTTCAAAATGTCTAGAGAAATATGTTAATGTTGAGGGCACAGCCTAAATGCCAGTGTTATTATTAGGCAACACATTTAGTTTTTTAATCATCAGCTCCTAAAAAAAATAAATTTGTCAATTAATTCTACCATTTGTCCAAATACAAAGTCTTAAAACAACATCAGCAAACCCTATGTCAGTGTGGTCAACTAAATAATATTGTATTGGCTTGCACAGCTAATAGTGGGCTGTTGATAGTAGCTCGCAATGGTCGCGTCTTGGTGCGTCAGGCCCTTAAAGGAACACGCCGACTTATTGGGAATTTAGCTTATTCACCGTAACCCCCAGAGTTAGACAAGTCAATACATACCCTTCTCATTTCCGTGTGTGCTGTAATGCTGTCTGACGGCTCCAGCGGCATCAGGCCAGCACAGAACATGCAGGTGAATGGTTCCAGTAATCCTACTGCTCCGAATAAGTGACAAAATAACGGCAACATGTTTCTATTTACATGTTGTGATTTGTATAGTCACATCGTGTACAAAAAAACAACGTAACATGAGACACAGCCATCTAACAGTAACAGTTCTAATTTCTAATTCTAATTCTAACAGTAAACAAACCGGGAACTATATTCTCAGCCAGGCTTGCTGAGAGCATATCACTCCGCCCAAGTACTATCTTCTTCCGCCTGAGACCTTTTGTCACAATTCGGAGCAGTAGGCTAGTTGAAACCAGTTACCTGCAGGATCTGTGCTGGGCTAAGCTAATGCTGGAACCGTCAGGCAGCGTTACAGCACGCACGGAGATGAGAAGGGTATGTATGGACTAGTCTAACTCTGGGGGTTACCGTGAATAAGCTAAATTCCCAATAAGTCGGCTTGTTCCTTTAAGATACCCCTGTAGGCTACATGACCCTAGCCTTGCAGGTCGTAGAGGTCCACTGAGAGTCTTCTGTTGTACCCTCTCTATCACAAACACAAACATACTTCCCCATGCAGAGGGAGCATACAGTCCATTATGAGAGGTAGCAACAGGCATTCAGGCTCCTGCCTGGCAGATGCACGCAGTGGAACACAGGGCTCCCAGAGGCCTTTGCTGCGACATGCAGGCGGGCTACACTGACAGCCAGGCATACAGTCGACGGTGACAAATAGTAGTGGACTTTTTACGCCCCAGCAACTCGCAACCCCCACCTCTAATACACACACACACACACACACACACACACACACACACACACACACCCCTCGGCACCCCCACCTTTTTCCTCCATCTCTTTCCTCCCATCAATGACACACGGAGATTGGAGGCACAGCCTCAACAGCTCCTGGCTTCTCAGGCAGGAAAATAAAAAAATAAAACAGCAGCAAAAAAAAAAAAGAAAAGAAAAAGCTAAATCTGCAGAAATATTATGCACATTTTTATATATATATTTTATATTATGCATATTCCACCCTGACTGAATCTGAGAGAGGAGGGAAGTCTGGAGGAGTTACAACCAGGTGAGGCAATATACTTAAGATCTACAAGACTCTCGATTAAATTGTTGCGCTTATATGCACTAATAATAATCACATTAAAGCGAACGTTACATTAACTAAGCTGCCACGTAAACATCTAAACCTGTTATCTTCAACTCGTTAAATCCCATCATAATCAAAAGTATACATTGATTTTGCAGACCTGGATGATCTCGTCAGTCTCATATAAAACTTCATGTGATTTGTGTTAAATTGTTGATTTTGTGGATGCACTTAAGGCAAAAAAGTAAAAAAAAAAAGAGGAATGGTTTTAATTCATGCAAAAGATGCTCTGTACATTAATCAATGCAAAAAAGAAGAAGTTCAATTTTGAAATCCTTGCTATCTATTTAGCGAAATCTAGTATGTGTGAGCACTAATCACATGGATGTATTGCACATCATTGATGAGCCATGTGTGGCCGTTATCCTTCTGGGCACATCCGTTCCTGTTTACTTTGCAGATTCAGATTATTAATACAAAATATAAATCAACCTATAAATTATGATGTATTGTTATGGATTAAGTTACCCGTCAGTCGGCTATATAAAGTAGTTCAAATTGGCCACACCTTTAGCTGCAACAAATGCTTACACATTCATGCATCACTATTTATAGTACAGTGCAGTGGTGGAAAATAAATTAGTGCATTTACTCAAGTAGCTTACTTTAATGGTACTTGTTTTTTTACTTGAGTATTTTCATTTTCTGCTACTTTATAATTCTACTCCACTACAATATATGTAGATGCCAATCGAGCAGGTCTGCTGCATGCCGCAGTGTAGCCTACATTAAATACATGTTGCGGATATTAGCTAACTACCATGCAGAACCAACGGGCGTAAGCCTCACTTCAGAACTCGAACCTCCTATGGCGCCATTTTGATGCTACCAAACGCTCACCCGCTGTTAGCATTCCATTGACTGCCATTCATTTTGACGTCACTTTGACAGCGAATAACTTTACATCTGAAACGTTTAAAGACTTCATTTGTCCATTGTTTATTTCTAAAGAAACACAACAATGGATTAAAGGCTCCATTACCTTGTATCTCACGTTATGGCTCCGTAGTGGACATTTTTGTAAAAAACATAACCACGTGACTTACTGTCGCATTGTCAGGGTCCCACCGGCACCAGCACTCACTCCTCCCTCTCATTCTCCAGCACACACTCCTCCCACTGATTCATACTCCTCGTCACTCACGCAGATCAGTTGCTCCCAGTCCCCTCAGTACTGATTACACACACCTGCACCTTATCAAGCCTCATCCTCAGTTCACCACCTGCAGCTAATCAACAACCACCTACATAAGCAGCACAACCACACACACTCTTTGTCTAGTCTCGTTTCTACATGACGCTCTGACTCACACACGTTATGCCTAGTCTATCCAAGTTTGCCTTACCAGTACTTTGTATCCTGTTGTCTGCTGCTGCTCTAAACCTGCCCACTCAGCTACCGGATTCCTGCCTGTTGCTCCCTGCTCTTTGTTGGATCATTGTTAATAAAGATCTGCGTCACTACTCCAGTCTGTCTCCTGGTCGTCCGTGACAGAAGACTAGACCAAGATGCAAGATCCAACAGAGCCCGCGGTGGATTCTGTTCACGATCCATTCACGGAGCTCGTACAGGCGGTTCGTCGATCTCTCCGGCCTTCTAATCCGCCCACCGTGCCTGAAGAGATCCTGCGCTCTGCACAGAGACATTAGCTTCCGCAAACACCGGCTTCTTCGGCTACAGCTGCTGCCACCGCTTCGAGTCCCATTGCCCGACCAGCGACATTCACTGGAGAGGCGGAGGACTGCAGTGGATTTCTGCTCCAGGTGTTGCTGTATTTCCAGATGCAAGCCCACCTGTTCAACAACGACACGGCCCGAGTGGCCTTTGTGATCTCCCTGCTGTCAGGCCGTGCTCTCCAATGGGCCCAGTCGTTATGGAACTCTAACTCCCGGTTGGTGACATCTTTGTCGCTTTCATTCAACACTTCAAGGAAGTTTTTGGGCAGGTGGCGGCTGACCTTACTGTGCATGATCAACTTTACCGGCTTCGCCAAGGAGGATCGTCTGTGAGTAAATATGCTCTCCAGTTTCGTACTTCAGCGGCTGTTAGTGTTTGGAACGAGACAGCCCTCACAACGGTATTCAGACATGGTCTCCACCCTGATGTTCATCAGCTAGTAGTGGTGTATGATGACACCATGGGACTGGAAAACCTCATACAAAAGACTGTACATGTGGCTCAACGCCTGTCTGCCTGTGAACCCTCTGACACGACTGTTTCCTCTCCTCCTTCGGTGTCGCCTAGCAGTATTCCAGCCACTGAACCTATACAAGTCGATTCTGCTCACCTGTCACCCGCTGAGCGTCAGCGCCGCCTAGGGCTAAGGCTCTGTCTGTACTGTGGAGGGGACAAGCACTTCATCAGAGACTGCCCTATACGTCCCCAGCGCCCAGCAGTGAGTGCCATCCAACTCCCAAGAATTGAGACTCTGATTCGCACTCCTGTACAAGTATTGACTACCCGTATCTGTGTCACAGCGCATGCCCTCATCGACTCAGGCTCAGCGGGGAATTTCATCTCCATTCCCCTCCTCCAGACGTTAGGGTTCAACAAACGTCGGATCCCGCAGGATTTGGAAATTCACACCATCCAAGGCAAGCCGCTAGGAAAGGGTCAGATTCGCCATGTTTCTCCTACACCGACGCTCCGGGTAGGCAGTTTGCACTCTGAAAAACTCACCTTCATGGTACTAGAATACTCCACAGCCGAAATCATCCTGGTAAGGCCATGGCTAGTGCAGCATCAACCTACCATCGACTGGACGACTGGAGAGGTTCTACAATGGGGAGAGGACTGTATTCATGCATGCGTCACACCGCTCCAGAGGAAATCACCTCCAAAACCTCCTTCTTCATCCACAAGCAATGGACCCCGGTTTCCCGTCTGTTCCACTACCATCGAGAGCCCCGACGTTCTTCATCAAGTGGACCTTCCCGTTGTTTACAAGGACTTCGAGGACGTGTTTAGTAAACAACTGGCTACAAAGTTGCCTCCACGTCGACCCTGGGACTGTGCTGTTGACCTGAACCCCGGAGCCATCGTCCCTAAGGGACGGGTCTATGCCCTCTCAATCCCAGAACAGAAAGCCATGGAGGAATATGTGAAGGAGGCCCTTCAGCAGCAGTTCATCCGCCCATCCACCTCTCCTGCCGCTTCCAGTTTCTTTTTTGTGGCCAAAAAGGATGGAGGTTTGAGACCATGTATTGACTATAGATCCCTTAACTCCCAAACCATAAAGTTCAGATATCCCCTTCCTCTGGTTCCGGCGGCCCTGGAGCAGCTGCGGGGAGCCCGCATCTTCACGAAGTTGGATTTACGAAGCGCCTACAACCTGATCCACATCCGTCGAGGTGACGAATGGAAGACAGCCTTTGTCACCCCTTCTGGACATTATGAGTATCAGGTCATGCCTTTCGGACTGGCTAATGTTCCAGCTTTATTCCAGGGATTCATGAACGAGGTCCTCCGGGAATTCCTCAACCGCTTCGTCGTGGTCTACATTGATGACATCCTCATCTATTCCTCTTCTCTTTCTGAACACCAACTACACGTCCGTCAAGTGCTGAAGAAGCTCAGAGAGAACGAACTGTATCTGAAGCTGGAGAAATGGGAGTTCCAAACCCCATCTGTGCAATTTCTGGGTTACGTCATCGACCAACACGGGGTCCAGATGGACCAAAAGAAAGTGGACACCATCCGTCATTGGCCTCTTCCCTCCACCATCAAGGACCTCCAGCGGTTTCTGGGATTTGCCAGCTTTTATAGACGTTTCATCCTCGGCTACAGTGACATAGTGCTCCTCTGACCTCGGCCCTCAAGGGGCAGCCCAAATCCCTGTCCCTGACTCAGGAGGCCATCACCGCCTTTGCTCGTCTTAAGGATGCCTTCATAACCGCTCCCATCCTGGCTCATCCTAACCCGGACCTGCCCTTTGTTGTTGAGGTTGACGCGTCCTCCACTGGGGCAGGAGCAGTACTGTCACAACGGCAAGGAACATCTCCCAGACTCCATCCCTGTGCCTTCTTCTCCAAGAAGCTTTCTACAGCAGAACAGAATTACGACATCGGAAACCGGGAACTACTGGCTATCAAACTGGCCCTTGAGGAGTGGAGACATTGGTTAGAGGGAGCCAATCACCAGTTCGAGGTCATAAAAGATCATCGCAACCTGGAATACATCAGAGAGGCAAAACGTTTGAACCCTCGCCAAGCCCGTTGGGCTCTCTTCTTCACTCGCTTTGACTTCCACATCACCCATAGACCAGGCAGCAAGAATGGCAAGGCTGATGCCCTCTCTCGTCTCCATCAGCTGCTGAGGATCTCCAACCTGAACCCATCATACCTCCTGCCTTGATCGTCAATCCTATTGTCTGGGACATCGACTAACAGATCACCCAGGCAAACCTTCACCTTCCCGCTCCACCAGGAGGTCCCGAAGGGGTGGTCTTCGTCCCTCCTCAGTTCCGTACCATCCTGCTGGACTCAGCCCACACCGTTCCGGGTTCGGGACATCCGGGTAGGAAGCGTACCCTCTCCCTCCTCCGCCAACGGTACTGGTGGCCCACCATCTCTCAGGATGTGTCCCGTTATGTTTCCGGCTGTTCGGTTTGTGCCATAACCAACACTCCCAGAAGGCAAGCTCATGCCCCTTCCTGTTCCTCGACGCCCATGGTCCCACTTAGGGATAGACTTCATGACTGACCTTCCTTTATCCGATGGCCACACCTGCATCCTGGTAGTAGTGGACAGGTTCTCCAAGGGGTGTAAGCTGATTCCTCTACCCGGGCTTCCCACTGCCCTCATGACGGCAGAAGCACTCTTCTGTCATGTGTTCAGGAACTTCGGCATTCCAGAGGAAATCGTCTCGGACAGAGGACCTCAGTTCATCTCCAGAGTTTGGCAAGCTTTCTTCAGACTCTTGGGAGTGACAGTCAGTCTATCGTCAGGTTATCACCCTCAGACAAACGGACAAACTGAACGGATGATCCAAGAAATAGGATGTCATCTCAGGACCTACTGCCACCAGAACCAGAACAGTTGGAGCCATTTCCTCCCCTGGGCAGAATATGCCCAGAATTCCCTTTCGTCAAACCACCACAGGACTCACCCCTTTCCAATGCATCCTGGGTTATCAACCCCCGCTTTTCCCTTGGTCGGGTGAGCCATCAGAGGTGCCTGCCGTTAACCATTGGTTCCAGAGCAGTGAGAGGGTATGGGATGCAGCTCACGTGCAGCTCCAACAAGCTGTCCACAGGCACAAGGAACATGCAGACCGACGTCTGTCCGACACCCCACAGTACCAACCCGGCCAGAAAGTGTGGCTGTCCACTCGGGACCTTCGTCTCCGCCTGCCTTGCCGAAAGCTCAGCCCTCGCTACATTGGGCCCTTCACCATACAGAGGCAGATAAATGACGTCCCCTACAGGCTAACCCTTCCTTCTCAGTACAGAATCTCACCTTCATTTCATGTCTCCCTATTGAAACCCTTTATTGACCCTGTCTCTCCTCCTCCCACTAACCCTGACACCGTGGTGCCTCCTCCTTTCGTACCCGTCGACGATGAAGCAATCTATAGGGTCCGTCACATCTTGGATTCACGGCGATGGCGTCAACGTCTCAAGTATCTGGTTGACTGGGAGGACTACGGTCCTGAGGAGCGGTCGTGGGTGCCACGGGCTGACATCCTGGACCCTGCTCTCCTCGACCAGTTCCACGCCGACCGTCCAGATCGCCCCGCCCCTCGGGGTCGGGGCAGGCCTCGTCGCTGTGTTCGACCCTCTTTTCAGCCGTCAGGAGCCACCTTGGGAGGAGGGGGTACTGTCAGGGTCCCACCGGCACCAGCACTCACTCCTCCCTCTCATTCTCCAGCACACACTCCTCCCACTGATTCATACTCCTCGTCACTCACGCAGATCAGTCGCTCCCAGTCCCCTCAGTACTGATTACACACACCTGCACCTCATCAAGCCTCATCCTCAGTTCACCACCTGCAGCTAATCAACAACCACCTACATAAGCAGCACAACCACACACACTCTTTGTCTAGTCTCGTTTCTACATGACGCTCTGACTCACACACGTTATGCCTAGTCTATCCAAGTTTGCCTTACCAGTACTTCGTATCCTGTTGTCTGCTGCTGCTCTAAACCTGCCCACTCAGCTACAGGATTCCTGCCTGTTGCTTCCTGCTCTTTGTTGGATCATTGTTAATAAAGATCTGCGTCACTACTCCAGTCTGTCTCCTGGTCGTCCGTGACACGCATAGTAGAGGAATTACCATATAGTACAGGAGAAGCTCGCAGGCAGTTTTGATTGACATTAGCTGTTTAAGCTTAATTACTAATGTTAACTAGCATTTTAGTTAGCAATAATTAGCCTGTGCCCATGTTATCTCCTTACATACAGTATACCTACGCTCTCCGTCTCTGCAAGATTGGGAATGATTGAGATTTCTCTTGGCACAGCTACCAGAAGACTTCCAACTTTCAGACAGGTTGCTCACGTCACATTTACGTTGTCTCTCAATTTGAGGCTGCGCAGTAACGCTCAGTGCTCACCGGAAAAGTGCTTCTAATATCCTTCACTGGTCTCCATCCAGAGCAACGTGATCTGTTGGTCCAGTTTATATACTGTCTATGCACAGAACTTTACCAGCGGCTCAAAGACAACAGTGACAGAGAGCTCAAACACCTGTTAGTAGTGTTAATGTTAAAGTTACCTTACCTTATTGGTCCTTAACAGTCCCAACCGGGGTCCCAACGGCGGTCAAAATCAACAAAGAAAACTTCACCTCCGTCTTGAAATGCTGAACATGTTGCAGAATACCGCAGAGTTAGCCACAAAACTGTATTATTCTTCAAAACAAACTCCTGAAGCGACAATATAGTACAGTTGACAGGTTAACCGAGCAGGACAGGTTCAAACAGCCCACCATTTTGAAAAAGGTGCGTTTGATTTAGTTACAATCGTTACAGCCAGTGGAGTACTTCAGGTAGAAGTAGGCCTACTCAGATATTTTACTTAGACCCAAGTCAAAAATAGGCCTTCTAGCAATACTACAGTGGAGAAATACTCTGAACAATTAAAAGTTATGTAGCCTATTCATAATTATACTTTTTTTTTTTTTAAAGTACAAAACTAGAGATATCCTAGATATCGATTATAGCCACTTTAACTAAGACTTTGAATGCTGGACGTTTACTAGTAGCCTAAAGGAATGGGCTACTTTTGTATTGGTACTTTTACTCAAAAAGTAGGCTAATTGAGATAATTAGCCTACTTTTATCTGATTTTCAATGTAACAGTACTGTAGGACAGGTAATCCCAGTGAGTGTGTATTGATCTGTGAATGAGCAAGGTTTAGATAGTCTTCCTGTGTGTGTGTGTGTGTGTGTGTGTGTGTGTGTGTGTGTGTGTGTGTGTGTGTGTCTGTGCGCGCAGCATGGCTGGTTAAACCTAAATGTACAACAGATCAATAAATATAGGCTTCTATAGATCCAAAAGCCCCAAGCAGCAATCAGCAGGTACCTCCTCCACTTTAAGCAACCACTGAGTGCAGATGCACCCAGTGCTCAAAGCTCCAATAACAACACAATAGCTTGTGTCTCAGGGCCTGTATTGTTTTGGTGCCTGTGGTCCTTTAATTTATGATTTTACCTGCATGAGCACATTTTCTATTGAAAGTTAAGGATATAAAAAATATATCTACATCCCCATCTACAGCTTCGTGGTCTAATCCAAGTATGTCGATAAGCATTTTATTATGCACTTTAGAGAGTCTTTTAATGCACATGTAATGTCTCTGGCAGTCATTGACCCTCAACACTGTCGAGATCCTTTCAATTAGATAAATCAAGTGCACCTGCTGCATTTAAACTATAATACACATAATCACACACAGTAATGCCCTGTCATTATCCCTGTAATATATCCAAACAACCTGTAATTGGAGATCCATGTACAGTGTAGTAATATTCATCTTCACCGCTGTCCTTGTTTTAAGCTTTATGGCAACGCATCAAGTTTTAAAGAGTTGTGAATGCACAAAGGTCCGCTACGTTCTGCACGACGAAAATGTCGTCATCAGAGCTTGTGGTTTTGTTGCTTCTGCGCGGACGCCCACATACTGCCAATTTGTTGTAACCGCGTAGCCACTCCGCTACAAGTGGTAGTGTAGCGATCTACTGTGCATGTGTGGAACGCATCCACCAATTGGATATTATGAACAGAAGAACTACTAAGCAGCAGTGGTGTCCCCACCTGTCCATGTCCGTGGGAGTATAATCATGCCTTTAGCCTAAGAATTACAAACATTTTCAACTTATAAAAGGAGCATTTAAAGTTGGTGTAGGTAGTTTATTTTGGCGTCGTTTGGCAAAAACTCCATGATAACCTGTGCTCGAAGTGGGCCCGGTACTCACCGGTATGCAGTACCGGCCCTTCTACATTTTATTCTTAAGCGTACCTGCACTTTTTCTTGCGTACCGCTACTTCTTGCATGTAGCCGGTAGGCCTACTCTACCACTGACAGAGAAAGCGTCAGTGTCAGAGAGATTGACTCTAACGTTAAACAACTTACCTCAGTTTGGAAAAGCTGTCTGATGCCTGCAGCCTGACCATAACAGATTTTTCACTGCTGAAAACCTAGAAACTAAAAAGAGGTGTGTCGAGTTTGTAAGTCGTTATGTTAGCTTGGCTTCAGAAAGGTACTAAAAGAAGGCGTGTGCCAGAGCCAGACATGTCAACAGAAGTCCAACCAGAAACCTCAGGTACGATTCATGAGCTTCAAACTAACGTTAACGTTGATGTGAGCGGAACAGCTAGCGTCGATGAGGAGTCTGCAGCTACCAACCTTAACGTTCCCTTAGTCAGTGACACCGACGTCAACAAGAACGTGAGTAACGAAACACATGGATGGGCTGCAAAACACGTAGCAGCATCCAGTCACTTGCTGGTCAGACAGAGAGGGGACTGAAGCTGTCAAAAGAATCACTCACACACACACACGACTTGTTTAAATAAATAATTACATTTATGTTGTTAATAAAGAACAATAAATTGTTGTTGTACCAACAATATCTCCAAGTTTTGTTTTTCACTGTAGAAATCTCAAATGTCATAATGATTTGCCAATGCAAGAGAGTACCTGCACCTTTTTTTTCCCACTTCAAGCACTGATAATAACCTTTAAAGACATTGCAATTCCAGTGGTCTGAGAGAAAACTAGACTTCTGCACCTCCTCTTGGATCTGTTTTCAGGCTTTCAAAAATCTAGCCCTTGACGGGAGACTTTGGCCAATCCTATTGTCTGTTCTACAGATGCACGTGCACGTCCCTTTGGATGGTGAACGCCTTATTCAATGGTGGGAAATCACATAAGTAAATGATCTAAATAATTTCCCCAGTACTGATTAAAACCATGTCATTTTAATGTTGAAATGTGTTTCTCAGACCTTTCGCTAAGTAGTGAAGCTTTAATTAGCGTTCAGAGGGTCAAAATGAACAGATTCTTTCTCCTGTCTAGGCTTCGGTGGGAAATCAAATAAAACCATGTTGCCATTTTAATTCACGGCCTTTTTTATTTCTATAAAAACAAGGTAATGGCTTAATCTAATGTGATGGTCAAATTAACATCTCAGCGAAAGAAGTTCAAACTGAAACATATGCTCTGTTCTGTCAAGGTTTCATTTGGGAATTAAAACCATATTGTCCTTTTAATTCACTGCCTTTCTAATGCAGAACTTTGTTCCTCAGAAGTCATGCAAAGAAGCTTAATCTGATGGTTAAATTAGTGTTATCTCAGCAAAAGAAGTTCAAACTGAACATATGCTCTCTAGGTTTAAGTCATAAACCAAATTAAACCATGTTGCCGTTTTTGTTCATCCTATCTAATATAGAAATATAGACCTGGCTATTTAACCGGATAGGATCTACTGTAATGCACAACACATGGACAGTTTGTCGCGTGTATATTAACTGGATTATATGTTAGAGTAACGTGTTTCTTGGGGAGTTGTATTTTATTTATTTTTTTAGAATTTTTTTATTTTTTTTTATTTCCGTGGGTCATCATGATTAGGTACCAGGAAGTACATAAAATAAGGGCAAAACAATGCACCTGGTTAGCTGACCTGGTAGAGCAAGCGCCCATATATAGAGGTTTACTCCTCCAACCTGCGGCCCTTTGCTTCATGTCATTACCCCTCTTTCCCCTTTGAAGTCTAAGCTGTCCTATCCAAATAAAGGCCTAAAATGCCCCCAAAAAATAAGGGTGAAACAACAACAGTGAAAAAATTCAGAATTTCATCTCTACTTTTACATACTATACTTCCCTCACTACTTATGATTGATTATATACTGACCCACCCCTACCATCTGCCCACCTCTCCCACCCCCGCCCCCATTTACCCACCCACCCCGCACATTGCTGGTCCTCATTCAAGACAAGTCCCACAAACACATACACACAGGCGAAAGATAATTTCACACAAAGTTGCAGAACATACAAAAATGTTTCCGTTTGCGTTGTCGTATCACATCAAAGCCATGGCCTCCACACCTCCTTCTGATCCCAAATCTGCAGCTGTACCCCTGCTGCCATCCTTCAAGACGCACAACCCCCCCAACCACCACCACCAGATACACCCTAACCCCCTCGAGGAAGATCAAAAGCCAGCTGGTCAAATCACCTTGGAGAAGGTCTAAGTCTAAACACCTCAGGACTCGGGATCTCCTCTGCCTGAATGGGATGTGACCCATAAGAGGAGGAGGATGGAGATCCAGATGTTGAGGCGCTACGCTTCAGGGAGCAAAGCGAAGGGCTGAAGTGAGCCTGAGTGAGCAAGTGAGTGGCAGGCGTGGTGACGTATGTGGAGTAGGGCTGGGCGATATGGTTGAAAACTGTATCACGATATAAGTTTTTCATATCGGTCGATATCGATAATTATTGATATTTTTTATGACCTATTTAAAATAAGGACCAGGAGAAAAATATATTCAATTTAAACATTTTTATTTTAAACTTAACCCTGCTCTGATTATAATCCCCTCAGTAATAAAAGCAGAAATGTCACCACAACCATGGAAAACACTCAAATAATTAAAATGTAAACAGGTCTAAAATCACAATGAAAACACTTAACAATTATCTCTTAACATTAAGGTGCAAAATTAAATAATAAGTAAGAAATGCTTAATAAAGTGTCATAAAATAGTGCAAAGTGTTAGCTAAATATAAGAAACCTGAGAAGGAACTATTTTCTGCAGGTTTAGTGCTAGGTTGGTAACCTGGCTTCTGGACAGTGCCCAGCATGTCTGCCTTCGTTATTTCTTTGTAGTGTTTAGTAAGGCGCTGATGCAGAGTACCTCTCCATGGAGGTCTGCTGTTTGTGGTGTTTAGTAAGGCGCTGATGCAGAGTACCTCTCCATGGTGGTCTGCTGCTTGTGGTGTTTAGTAAGGCGCTGATGCAGAGTACCTCTCCATGGCGGTCTGCTGCTTGTGGTGTTTAGTAAGGCGCTGATGCTGGGTACCTCTCCATGAAGGTCTGCTGCTTGTAGTGTTTAGTAAGGTGCTGATGCAGAGTACCTCTCCATGGCGGTCTGCTGCTTGTGGTGTTTAGTAAGGCGCTGATGCAGAGTACCTCTCCATGGCGGTCTGCTGTTTGTAGTGTTTAGTAAGGCGCTGATGCAGAGTACATCTCCATGGTGGTCTGCTGTTTGTGGTGTTTAGTAAGGCGCTGATGCAGAGTCCCTCTCCATGGCGGTCTGCTGTTTGTGGTGTTTAGTAAGGCGCTGATGCAGAGTACCTCTCCATGGCGGTCTGCTGTTTGTAGTGTTTAGTAAGGCGCTGATGCAGAGTACCTCTCCATGGCGGTCTGCTGTTTGTGCGGTGTAGCAGCTGCAGATGTTGTCGGACGTTGAAGGCAAATACGGCTGTGCTCCAAAGTGTGAGCGCGGCTAAAGTGGTAAAACAAGTTTGTGGTATTACCAGTGTTGGTCTGACGACATTGGTCTGACTACGGTCAGACTTATAAAATCCCCAAAACTGCCATACTGACTTTTCCTGTTTTATCAACGATTTCCTCGCTCGCTGCGGCACTCACTTTCCACTCCACGCCGGTTCTGTTATTGAAGAACACGAGACAGCGATGTGGCGCAACCAAACATGATACTGTTACATGATTGGCTGTTAGAGTGTCACTCCCCACGTTGCTAGGTTGCCAGAGAGTGAGGGCCTTTGTTCATGCAACCAAACTTGATTCACAACCTCTGGTTTCTTCTGATGAAGAAAAACAAGTTATCGAACATTTTATCGACCACATTTTCTATTGATATTGATTATGTGTCTATCGCGATACATATCGTTATCGTTTTATCGCCCAGCCCTAATGTGGAGTACGGCGCTGTATCTGTATGCAGAGGGATAAGAGCCACATGTGAGCCTCCTGTCAGCACACAGGAGCTTTACCCTGACGTGCGTCCTCGTAGTCGCTCCTTTTTTTTTCCTTTCTTTCAACAGATGCACCAGTGACATCTCTTAAAAGCTGAGAGGCAGCTCAGTGAGAGGTTTTATTTCACGCAGCTCCTCAGTATTAGTCTGAGGGGAGCTTGAAAGCTACCGAGACTCAAAGTCTCGCAGTTCGCTGAGCCAGTCACTCTCAAATTGGAGGAAATGTAAATTACTTACATAATCAGCACCCTCCTTATACACACACACACACACACACACACACACACACACACCAAAAAATGTGAAGTCAGCGCTTCATAACACTGTTGATAACTGTGTAAAAATAGCCAAACATAGGCAGTCATGTTCAGCATGTGAGCAGAATAGAAGTGACATTTGATGTGGCTTTTTCTGCTGCATAATGAGGCTTATCCCTGACCAAGAGTCATGATCATCGTGTGGGTGAAGTAGAAGCAAATTTTTCATACTGGATTTATCAATTTCGGCATGTTGTGTATTTGAATAAACTTGTATCCATACGACTGATTTTCAAAAATGTACCGAGAGTGTGACTATACGGCAAACATTTGGCCTGTGTGTGTGCACAGGTATACAAGGGCAGACAGTGAAACAACTCCTATTGGTAGCCAGTGGATTTATTTCACGATTACAGTGGATTTTTTTCTTCTTCCCGCTGGATCATTCCAATTAATTTCAATTTCAGTTGGCAGCCCTTGACCGCCAAGACAATAGACTTTTTTTCCCCCCATTTTATTGAGACAGATTAGCCAAGAGTGTTGCTGCCATCTACAGACTCGTGATTACATCTGTTGCCCACCCTCCTCTCACACACACACACACACACACACACACACACACACACACACACACACACACACACACACACAATGTAAACAGCCGAGTGAAAATGAAATGACCTGAGATGTCTGTGCCTGCAGCAGAGACTTTCAGGATGCAAAGCATACATACAGCTAAACATGGGAGCAGATTATGTTTAGACCTCCTGTATTCACCTGTAGTCACAGGGTTAGCTGGCTGAAAGCTATATCTGCTAAGCTATCTGTTTTTATGTAATGTCCACACACAGATGCTGACATACAGTTACTCAGTAGTTCCTTTTTTTTTACATGTGACCTCTTTAAAACAACGCAAAATGTCTATTTGAAAACCCTCATCAAAGGTTGCATATCTCTACCCAGTGTAGCCAGTTAGCGCGAGTCATTTCAGATACAGATTGATTTAATTCAAATGTATAGGTGCGCGAGTCATTCAAAGGAAAAAAAATTGAAAAAGTAAAATTTAAAAAAAATGATCTTTTGAGCTGCAGACAATATTGTTTCTTCTTGCCAATAAGTATGAAAAATGGCTGTTTGGTTTTGATTTGTGGTTAAGAGAAATTGCAAACACACTAGAAAATGAGATATTGTAAGATATAAGGGGCTCAATTATTCAATTCAATTCAATTTATTTATAGTATCAAATCATAACAAAAGTTATCTCGAGACACTTTACAGATAGAGTAGGTCTAGACCACACTCTATACCAGAATAAGATCTGGGACCCTGTACTGACATTATTTCAAGGTAAGGACTAATGTGTTGGTTCCAATGTAAAACACCTTGCTGTGTAGATTCCTTTTACTATATATATATATATATATATATATATATATATATATATATATATATATGTGTGTGTATACTTTTGTACTTGAAGTTAAACTGCTTTGTATTTAATTATGACTGTGGTTAGTGTTATTACTCAGGATGTGTTGTGTCCATTTATTTATTTTTCTTCTGGTTTGTTCATATTCCAGGTATGCTCTCAAAAAAGAATGAACATTTATATTTTTAAATGCGTTTCTTCTTTCTATGTCGTTAATCATCACGACCCCTGAGATTTATCTTACGACCTTTTTGGGTGGTCCTGACCCACAGGTTGGAAACCATCGCTGCGTTTAGACTCATTTCCTTATAGGTAACCCTAAATTTAACCATAACTATACTTACCTAACCTTAACCTCTACCCGATCCCAGTGAGGACAGGAACCGTTTTAGCTCATGATAAATCTAACTGGTGTGAAACCAAATCAGAAACAACAAATTCTTAACCACAGCAAGCTTAGATGTCCCCCCAGACGACTAAGTTGAAAATGATGCAAACTATATCTAAAATTAGACGCTATACCCTTGGGGTACTCTGCCTTTGGGTGACCATGGGAACGAATGCCTGCGTGTTCCTCCTACTGTCACCAGCTGCAGACAAACTGTCGCACAGTCCCTGTCGTCTGTTCGTCCTGTAGGCACAGAAATCACCTCCCAGGGGAAAAAAAAGGTGGACGGAGAAAAGTGAACAAGCACACCCCTCCCACCCTCCCTCCCTGCTCAGACTGAAAATAACATACCTCTCTCTGCAGGATGGGCCAACAGGTCGAGGTGCAGCGGGTGACATGTGCACTGAATGGACAACCGAGTATTGTAGGAGATATTTTGGAAATGTCATGCGCTGGCATTATTAACATACCTCTTGGGTTAGCCTGTATGCGGGCAGAACAGGCAGGGAGGCCTGCACGGCTGGCAACGAGGAGGGAGATTTATTATGGTCTTCATCGGCAGGGCACAATTGGTTGGGACACACTTGTCGTTCAAAAGCTCGTCATCATTTCTGCCATCTATTTAAAGTCAAACTCAGGCAACAAGCAAGTAAGTAAGTAAGTAAAATGTATTTCTATGGCACATTTAAAAAACAGCTCGCACTGACCAAAGCGCTGTACATAGCGCATTAACCACAGAATAATAAAATAAAATAACATAAATACACTTACAGATCAGTGATTTAAGCTAAGACGACATCAAGAGACAAACGCTTAATTACAGACAATAACAGGTTAAGACAATTTAGGCCTAAAACACGGGGAAGGCCAATGTAAATAGGTGAGTTTTGAGCCTGGTGTTTTAATATTGTAATTGAAGAGGCATTTCTGATGTCCAGCAACAGAAAAAGCCTCTGTCACCTTTGTTGCTTAAGCCCGGGACCGCAGGACAATGGAGGAGACCTTGGCAAAGGCAACGGCCGTGTCAAGAGCAGGACAGACAACATGCATTCCACAGATGTCTGCTCCGCGGAAAAGAGCCCTGTTAAAATTGCCATGTGCTGAACTGCTTTCACTCGAATGGAAATGTTAACTGCTTAATTCCCCCCCTCCCACACACACACACCCCAATTGAGGAAAGAAAAAAACACCTCACACGCTCATTTTGCCAGGGATGACTCAGCTTTCACGAGGTGTGCTGCGAGAGCCCCAAGGGGCGTTATGACAATTCACACAGATTGGGGGGGTGGGGGTATTTGATTCTCCTTCAAGCTCGTTACACTGAGAAGCAGATTTTTAGATCAACGAATGAATTACGAGCAGGCAAAGTTCAAATTCCAGGTGAACTTTTCTGTGCACGCTTAAAAAAAAGAAAGAAAAAAAACTCATCCACCCCTCCTGAACACTTTTGGAAAACCATATTAAAGCTTTTCTCTCTTTTCTGTATTACGAAAGAGTGTGAGTGTGTTTGGGGGTAATCCTTAATAGCCTCTCTCTCACCAGCTGTTTTCATCAGTGTGGTGTTTTGGCGGTGGTGAAAGCCTGGCGGGTGCTGCCACCCTGTGTTTGCACACAGTAACTGCTGCTGCTGCTCAGTAATAACGCTGATGCACAGTCACTCTCTCAACAATACAAGGGTTCAAATGAGCTGGCCTTGCACCGAACAGCAGAATTACTCTCATTACAGACCATATAGCTGTCATAGTATAGGTAATACACTCCAGCAGCAGCTGTCAAGAATATGGCTCACATCCCAAATCGCTATAGTACAGTAACATTAGGGAATTGACTTTGGGTTAATACACTAATGTACATGTAAGCCGGTGCCAATTGTTTAAGGGCCACTGGTTACAGGCAACGTGGTTTAGTCTTTACACAATAATTTGTTGGCAGTTTTTTTTTTTTTTTTTTTTGGGATGACCTGACCTGATAACTGTGAAGTGAAGGACGTTGCTCAGCATTTGTGCAGTGAATTTCATAAAATATTCGGTTTATTTGTCAGTTGGTGTTTTCACAAATCATAATCTGTCACACTGAATAAAAAAAAAAGAATAGGAGATGCTCCTTGTTAGGTTTATGTTGCAAAGTGCCGCCTGACTTTTGCTAAGAAATCAAACATAACAGAAGAAGTGTTATTAGTGATCAATGTTTATTCAAACATAGAAGAATTCCTGGATTACCAAGACAGATATACAGCAGATCCGTTTAGTGTCGTCTTTGAGGCACACAGGAAAAAGATCATTGCCAACAGTGAGTGACTATCATTTCCTACCAATGTGTCTGTTAAATACAATAATATATTCATGGTCTATAGAAAAGTCAAACAAAATCTTCATTCATGAAAACAATCTAAAAAGAGAGACATCAGGAGATACGTGAATAAGGCTGGAAGAGATACAATAGGTCCATACACAAAGTTACGGTTGACAATTTTGGCATCAGTGGATAAATCCCTTATGTTAAAAAAAAGAATCAAACACGAGGCACTTTCTTATGAGCAACATCAGTGGCACTGTTTGTATGTATGAGTAACACATAATCACCTCGCTACCTTAGGGTAGTCACACAGGGCACCAGTTATGCTGCTGAAGAAGGCACTAACTTGAGAGCAGATAGTACTGTGTCCTTCTCCACAGGTCTTAAAGATTGACTGATTGATGTTTGTGGAAATTTATTTCGAACAAGATAACAGAGAGGGTCATACAGAAATAAATGATACTACACAAAATAGTAAGCATATTGAGATATATGAATGACAAACGCGTGATGGTCAAACACCGACATGTGCTATATGAAGACAGATTAGGCAAAAAAGAATAGCTCGTAAGAAAGGCGCCTCAAGTGTTACAGAAAATAATCCTTTTACAAAATATAAAAACTAACAGTTCAAAAGTAAAAAAAAAAAAAAAAAAAAAGGCCACGATCGAATGAATATTTGAAATGCACGACTGGCTAGTTAACGTGGAAACAAAAAGCGCTTTTGCAGTTGAAGAGGGCCCCGGAGTTCGGCTCGGAAACGCGACTCGGAAAGGAAAGCTGCTGCGACCAGGAGGGACATTTTCTGCAAAGTGCCCGTTTTAGTGATTAGATCTTTACAGCACTCTGGGGGAGTAGCACCTGGTCCACAGACAAATGCACATTGAGGGAATCGGAGTGGAAGAAAACTACAATGTTTAAGTCCCGAGGAGTCTGTCCCACGTCAATTTCCACAGTCTGCGTTAGAAATTCCCATCAGTTGCTCTCGGAGGCTTTTTGTTTTTCTCACAGCGCTGTGATCTTGGAAGATGTAGCTGAGGCTGCAGTTTGAGTGCCTAATTACTTCAAGAAACCTTGGGAGTGTTTTTCCACCCTTTGTTTACCAAAATGAGACCCTCAGATGTGAAATTTGATCGCTTGCCAAAGTTGCAAAGAAAAGAACCAATGGGCTATTTGAGTACGGCATGTGGTGATGAAGTCGCCTCCCTCACCCACCCACTCTTCTTCTTCTTCTTCTGCTTCTCCTAGTACGGCTCTGCCTTTAGACTTCGATATAGGCAGCACGTAAACACCATCCCTATGACCTGGGGATTGGATGGTCGGGGGAAGGAAAACATAATTCAGCAAAAACTCCACGGATACGCATGCATTTCTTCTTTGTTTATTATGTGCAAGCAAACTGTTGAAAAGGGGTAGCGTCTGATGCTCACCTGTACGCAGGCGACCCCAACACCCACCGCCCCGATGATCTTCAGATGGTCCAAGATGAATTTCTCCAGTTTGGTGATGCAGCCACCCTAAATGAAAAAAAAAAAAAAAAAAAAAGAAAAAAAGAGTGTCTTCATGTTTCATCAGTTGCTGTGGGAGTGTTGCTGTAGTCTCACGGCTGCTGTCACACACCACGCAGTCTCAATGCTGACACATACGGAGACATGACAGAAATACTGATCGAGCCAGCCGCGCTAAAAAAATAAAAATAAAAAAAAGTCAACCACGTCGACAGCCCCGGCACCCTTCATCCTCTCACCTCCACCTTGTAGATGTTGGATGGGTGGTCCCTGAGGCCGCAGAGATCGGTGAGCGTCTTGCAGCAGCTGTCAGGCACCTTCCTGCCTTGTGCGTCGCTGGAGCGAATCCAGACGCTCTCTTCCCAGTCGGTTGAACGGTTGCTGCCACAGCACTTGAACTGACGGGGGATAAAAGGGGGGAAGAAGCACGTTCTTATCTTTAGAGGGGAGCATTTTGATGGTGGCAAATAAGTATAAAAAGACAGTTAAATAGAAAACGTTAGAAGTTGTTTTGCTGTATACCAACGGATGACATTTTGTAATACTGCACTTCGCTAAAGAAATACGAGCAAAAAGTTTGTGTAATTTGCTGAAGGACTGGTTTGAGATTTTGGGCTTCTTTGTTTTCTTACCAATAGTTATTATATGAGGGTACCGATACTACGTTGACATTGGTATGGTAAATAAGAAGCTACAGCAGGCTCTCGGCAAGAAAGTGAGTTAAGTGTGTCTGTGAGAAGTCCAAACTATTTTTTTTTTTTTTTTAGGAAAGTCGAGGAGAAAGAACAAAGAATAAATGTTGACCTCTGACAGCCCGGGGGCATCTCATGCTCATAAAAAATGGAGCATAAAAAATGAACAGAGTGAAAGTCTGGACTGCTGTTCAGATTTATCCGTTCCTTCATGTGCCGTCAACTGGTATAAGCAAAGGAGAGGAGGAATTACAGCACAGGCTGCAGGCAAGTCTGGAATCAGATTTGTTTTGACTCGCCCCCCCATCACCAAAAATCTCTAATCTGATGGGATGATAGGTTACCAAAACACTGTCCAATCACATGCGAGTCCATGTGGCTTCTGCTTAGAAGCTCTGGGTCCCTTATAATGTGACGGTGTGGATGCAAATACAGTACAGGCCAAAAGTTTGGACACACCTTCTCATTCAATGTGTTTCCTTTATTTTCATGACTATTTACATTGTAGATTCTCACTGAAGGCATCAAAACTATGAATGAACACATATGGAATTATGTACTTAACAAAAAAGTGTGAAATAACTGAAAACTTGTCTTATATTTTAGATTCCTCAAAGTAGCCACCCTTTGCTTTTTTTGATAACTCTGCAAACCCTTGGTGTTCTCTCAGTGAGCTTCATGATGTAGTCACCTGAGATGGTTTTCACTTCACAGGTGTGCCTTGTCAGGGTTAATTAGTGGAATTTTTTTCCCTTATTAATAAAAAAGCAAAGGGTGGCTACTTTGAAGAATCGAAAATATAAGACATGTTTTCAGTTATTTCACACTTTTTTGTTAAGTACATAATTCCATATGTGTTCATTCATAGTTTTGATGCCTTCAGTGAGAATCTACAATGTAAATAGTCATGAAAATAAAAGGAAACGCATTCGAATGAGAAGGTGTGTCCAAACTTTTGGCCTGTACTGTACATCCAGTTTTCCAATGTATTTGGGGTAAAAGTAAAACGGCACTCTTACTACAAAAGTAAATATCCTTTGTCGTTTGTGTTAAAAATACAATTAAATGAACCTCTGGCTTGTAAAATTGGTAAATGTATCCATCTATCTATCCTGGTTTTGCCCGCGGATGCTTACCTCCTGCTGCAGCTTGTCCACAGCCCTGGTGATGTGCTCATGGCTGCTCTGTTTATACTTCTGGGTCATGGTCTCTCTCAGGTTCTGCTTCAGCTCCTCATTCAACTGTTGGGACACACGGACACAGATGTTCTCACCAGCAGCTGCAATACATATAGCCACTCAAATATCAGGCCAGCACAGAGCATGAATGACCAAGTGATGAAAAGGAGTTGTAATTGTTGACTGATTGATGAGATTTATAGCACACAGAGTCTAAACGCTCTCCTGGCGACGCGTGTCATGGACCGCAGGTCCTAACGACAGAGGAGCAGACGAGGACGAGGCCGGGGCGAAGGCAGAGAAGAAGACGGTGGGTTCTTTTGTTTTGTTCTCTGGACCAGTGGAAGAAAACGCTTACTGGAGGAGCGGTTTCAGTTTCTATGGCAACAAGCCAGCTGGGAAACCACTGTAAATCAAAGCACGAAGGAGATATCAAGGGAATGAATGATGAAGAGAGGAAGGGTGGGGCGGAAAGAGATGAGAGATGGGAGGTGAAGACAAAGAGGAAAGGAGAGGATGGGGGGGGGGGCGTATAGCTGTATATTTTACCTGTTGACAGTTCAGGAAACACTGCGGCGGCAGGGAAGCAAAAACAGCAATTCTACATTCAAAATGGCTCAACAAGTAAAACCGGCCGGGCTGTGAGCGTGAGCGAGCGGCATTATGTGCCATTAACCACACACAGCTCCAATCGAAGCAAACGTGAGTTCAGGCATCTATTCAGGCGATGGCTGTGAGACTGAAACCAGTTCCAGCCCAGCCTGGACCGGCTCAGGAAAAGTCACGGCAGCAGCAGCAGCAGTTTAGACCTGCAGATGTTGACATGTAAATGTGCGCCATCTACAGGTAAGGGACTTAACAGCATCTGCTGTTTTGACAATGGTGTCAGTGAAGGCAACAAGCTGCAATAGCTTTCTTTTTCATGGCTGGTTTTTTGACATCTTTTACATTTTAAAAGATACAAAATGGACACCACATGCAGCAAGAGGATTATCACTGTTTCTTATATAGCAAAGAAATGCATCTTGCTCAGTTGGAATCAACAAAAACCCCCCATCATTTCATCTGTTTAAACAAATCCTAAATTAAATTTTAAGACCGGAACAACTCACATGCACCCTGAAAAATAAGGGGGATGCCTTCCGAAGGATATGGGAACTGCTTATGGACCTCTGACACTACCATATCATAACAGGGTTTGGCATGTTTACATAACATTCACAAAGGATGACCAAGGATGATCTGTGACCATGGACTGACTTGATCTAATTTGCTGTATTTCATTATTATTATTTGTTTTGTTTTTTCTCTTCAGTCTGTTATGTTACTAAAATGTTAAAAATCAATAAAAAGATAATTGAAAAAAAAAATATACAAAATGTTAAGAGTATGTAGTATGTGAAAGTATATTATATAGATATATTTTTTTTTGGACACGCCCGGTGGGAAAAAAGGGGTAAACTCTACACTGCAGGTTTTAGTCTAGTTTTTACATCAACTACAGCACATGAGGGAGGACAAGAATCACTTGTAAGTAAAACTGTGTGAATTCTGTAACTGCTTCTAATTCTGTAGTGCTTAGCAGTATTTTAGCTCTCTTTAGTCATTTACCTGTGTCAGCAGAGTTCTTCATTTCTTTGTTTTTGGAGGGAACAGCACTGTTTCGGTGTAGAATAATCCCAAATCATAACAAAATGCTTCTAAATGATTCTGACACAGAGCATTCAGCCTTGTTATGTGTACTGCTGGAGGCATTTTCCCTTCCATTTGGACTAAATGTACCACGAGTAATTTGCCATATGACATTAGTTTTATTTTTTAATGGGCTTTCTGATATTTTTTCCCCAGCAATCTGATTTATCATGCTAGTTTTGTCATGGAAACATTATTAACTCTTTTGACTACGCGCTCAGATTAAGAGGCAAGCATGCTCTATTGATGCTCTATTTTTTAGTACATCATATCTGCTACACACAGAGACATCAGATTAGAAAATCAAATAATGATTTTCTGTATAATGGTTTACTTTTTTTTAACTACAGTGACAATAATTGGATAATTGATCAAAAATAAGAATATCAAAAGAAAAGAAAAAAAAACGTATTCATGAGATTCCCTTTTGTAATCCGCCCAACACCATTCAGTTACGACTGCATTATTACTTAAAACAAACCCTCAAATCTTCCCATATCGGTGAGCCGCTCCTCCGTCATTCCACACATACAACCTAACGTACAGTACAAATCCCAGCGTGCATTGTAAAATACATTTGAAAGTACTTTTTTATTTTTTTTTTATTTTATTGGTTTGAGAGGGATTACCTGCTGGTAGTAGATATAAGCCAGGATGCCAGCCAGGATCTCTAACAGGAAGATACACAGCAGCAGGACAAAGTACTGAGGACACAGGGGAAAACAGAGGAGGAGAGAAACAGTTAGTGGATGGTTATGCGATGGAGCGACAGGTAGCTCCAAAGTCTGATGTGGAAAGTCACACATGCAGCGCTGCAGGAGAGGCAGTTTGAACAATAATAGAAACATATAGTGGCTGAGGTCTAGTTCAATTATATTGAGCTGTTAATTAGTAGGGCTCGGTTTCGTTCAAACATTTCCAATACCAGTACCGATACCGTGAATTCGATACCGGTTCCTAAACGATACCAATTCTATAAAACAAAAAGAAATTACAACATTACGGCACAAATCTTTTTTTTTTCTACTACGTGAGCCCGTCTCTGTGTAACGTAGAGTTTTTTTCTGTCTGCCTCTAAGACGTGTAGCGCTAAACAGCCAATCAGCAGCATTATTAGATCTTGGTAGAAGCATGCCACGTGCTGATTGGCTCACTGACGCTGATGAGATTTACTCCTTAGGTATTGAAATTTGGTATTGAATGACAAGGCTTTTTTCGATACTTCAGAGGCAATTTGGTCGGTGCCTAAAAAGTATTGAATTCAGTACCCAGCCATATTAATTAGAAATAATAATATTGGAACTGCTCCCCCCGCGACCCGACACCGGATAAGCGGACGAAGATGGATGGATGGATGGATGGAATATTGGAAAAGTTGGTCCACTGCAGGTTTGTGCAGCCATTTGATAGAAGGAGAAAGTGAGAACAAACAATGCTCGTAAAGACATTCTGACTGCCTGGACTAGGTTTCCTGCTGATGGCACAAAAGCACAAATGAAATGAAGGAGCTGCTCAACAGCTAGAAAAAAAAAGAAAACTAATCAAACAGCTAAACATGTTGCTTTCTTTTTGTTAACTTTCATTGTTACATTTTTTTGGCAGTCACAGTGTGACATCTGAAGTACTGTATTATTTCTTTCTTTCTTTTATTTGTTACTATAAAACACTTCACCCTCCTGTTGTCCTCGGGTCAAATATGACCCGTTTTCAAACTTTCTACATCAGAAATTTGTTTCTTTCAAGCGGAGTGTCCCGAAAAATAAAACGGTTGGTTCCAGTCAACGCTCTTCGCAAGTAAAGTGAATGATCAGGTCACTAACCTGTCAAAAACAGCATCCCCAAACTAAACTGACCTATCTGTGATCATCCATCATTTAGTCAAAATAAACCATGATTTCTGCTTTTTGTTTTTTTAAATAAAAAAAGTGATATAAATTCATATTAGTGGTTTATATAACGGCGTGTGTGTGTGTGTGTGTGTCAGAGTAGGAGTAATGTTGAGTGGAAAAACCCCATAACAAGGCTCTGTGTTTAGTGTGTATGAGAGAGAGAGAGAGAGAGAGAGAGAGAGTTTATATTTGGATCTAGTGGTAGACCAGTGTTTGGGGGGTGGCAGCATAAAGAGGGACCAAAACGTTTTAAAAAAAAGTCACAAAAAGTGTTCATTTTCAATTTTGACCCAGGAGGACACCAAGTTCATAGTCTCCAGGAAGACAACACAAGGGTTAAACCTGAAACTTGTTTCTTTGGTAACAAGCTGTGAACACATATTGGTTTAGTGAACTTGTAAGCAAACAGTTCCTCATTTACACATCCAGCTGAGGTTGGGGATTAAACTGCATTGTTCAGGTGTAACTAATGCTTAATAGCAGTGCATTAAACGTGTACAACCGTGCCAGCCCTCACAACAGATCACAAAACTTAAAGCTAGGCAAATTGAAGTAAAAGTGCTGTGTGTTTTCTTATGGTGATGTGTTGCTGCTGCGGTCATTTTAATTAAAGCCCTAAACTGCAAACCTTTAAGTTATTGCTCAGTGGCACATCTCACACTCTTTGTTGAGGTGTGCTGTTCAGAGTTTATCGCGGGTATCTGATTCGTGACCGGGTCCGTGGGAGTTAGAGAGAAGGTCTGCAGACGTTTTCCGCAGAATGAAAAGACAAGAAGAGATGTTATCTGATCAAAAACCTTGACCCAAATTCCTCTGGCGCGCTGCTATCAGAGAGAGAGAAAATCAAGCCGGTAAAAGTGCACTTGGTCTTTGATTTGATAGCGTTGGCTGATTAGACCTCGGAGTGCCTCTGAGCCTGAATGCTGAACGGACTTGGGCAGACAGATGCGTGTTGATGTTATGTTGATGGTAGGTTTAACAAGCATGGCGACACAGGTTGATAATGAAAACATAAGAAAGACAGATTAAACAATGGCGCTTATGACAGTTAACAAGGTGTGTGAGGATCTGATCAGACCACAATTTATATTGGATCCTTAATGTCAAGATACGGTGAATTACACTTCTCCCATGATTGGATTACATTTGATATGGGGAAGTTGTTTTACTGTTAAATGTTCTGCCTTAGGAAACGTCTTCATCACAACTCTTTAAGAACAATATTTGAAGTATCCTGAACAAAACTGTCTTTAGGTCACTTCAAACAACTACCAGCTAATAGTGTATTAGAAGTTTACTTTTTTCTCCAAAAAAAAAAAAAAAAAAGGATATCCCTGGCATTAAAACAAACAGCAATATTTTTAAGGCAGGAAATGGTAGTTGCAGGTATGGATGCTGAACAGAAACGTATCTAAGAAGGTGGTCAGTAGTAAATTAATGCAGATACAGATATTCACTGCAGAACAGACAGACTGAAGACAGCAACGCTGCCCACGGCCGTCTGACTGTACAAGACAGAACTAGCTAGTGTGAGCATAACATATACATGCACTTATGTACGTTTAGTATTTTATATATATATATTTATATATATTATATATATATATATATATATATATATATATATATATATATATACACAGAGCCAGACTTTCTATGTTTTAAACCAATGTAAATTCTGCTTTTTATTCAGTTATTTAACTGTGAGCAGGAATTAAAGCTGTAGTGGGTAGTTTCTGTCGCCCCCATGAGGAATCCTAAGTAAGGACAGCAACACTGTCCACATGATACAGCCTTCCGTGATCGTGCACCGCCCCCACCACTCCTCCACGCAGTTGCTAGCAGCTAAGCAGGACACGGAGGATTAAAAAAACATAATGGACTCTTCAGAAGAAGAGGTAATTATCTTCACTCCAGTTTCTGCGCGTGAAAGTCGCCAGACGTCTTCTGAACATAGCCATACTGAGAAATACAGAGAGAGTTGTGTGGAGCTGATAGTCTTAATTAGCTTTGTATCAACTCATTCATTTGGTGATGGCTTAAATGTAACAGATGCTCATTAATATCAAAAGGTTACGCACTAAAGCTTTAAATGAACTCAAACTCAATTCAAATAAACACCTTTTGCAATGAGAGGATATGAAATCAGTCTCAACTTGAACACATGTATTGTTTAATAATGTACCTTTAACAGCCACACAGAGTGGGATTTGATTAAGAATTGTTTCTTGATGCAAGTTCTCTTCAACTAACTAATGTGTTGCAAACATCTGAACAGACAAATCTTTGGGGTTGAAGCTGAAAACGAGGACAGCTAAGTCAGCGGAAGGTCAGTTTTTCTGACTGTACTTGTAATCTTTGCACAATGCTTTCTCTTTCACACACAAAAGCATGCTTCTCAGGCTGATCCCACACGGACAGTGATGTGTTCAGGGTGTAACAGGGAACCTGCTGTTGGATGTGGAGACAGAGGCGGCTGAATTATAGACTGCAGTGCCTCCAGAGGACTCCTTATGATTTCAGGCACACTCCCATTTACTCTCATTTTACGTCTGAGCTGCGATTCTTCCCCCGGGCGACTCAAAGGCACAGTGTAATTACTGCAAGAAAGGACTCCGCAGGTCCATATGTACAAAAAGCCCTGCACTGGCTTCAGACTTCCAGACTAAACTACAAAATGTCTAACATCACTCTGACTTATCTTGCTGAGGTTGTTGGAAAATACTGAACAGCTTCTTTGGCCTTTTGTGTACATAAAAGACCAACATTATATTGCTGCGTGGATACAGTATGCAGCTCCGTTGTGGATGGTGTTTCTATTTCAGACTTCATTAGAAGTGTGCTGCTGCCTTTCCAATTACAGTCACACTGAAGGTAGGGCTGCTCCATTATGAAAAAAAAAAAAAAAATCATAATCACGATTATTTTGGTCAGTATTAAAATCACCATTATTCAACACAATTAAAAGGTGCTCTAAGCAATGCTGCTTGTTGACGTTCAAAGTATTGTCAAACAAAACGAGGCTAGCTCGCCCCTCCCCCTCCCTTCCGCGCACTAACCCCCCAAACCCCACCCCCAAATCCTTCTTGTCGGTTATTGGCTGGAACACTGTTTGGCGCAGTTTGTTTTTGTTGGCGTTTGTGGAGCCTGAGCTGTCTACAGAGAACGCGTTTTTTTTTACAGTGTGTTCAGGGGACAGGCAGCCAGCAGATAGTGAGGAGAGGTGTGCTGTATGTGACAAAAAATGTTGTAGCCAAAATAAACGCGTGACATTGCTTAGAGCACTTTTAATCATCATTTTTTGGAAAGATGTTGCATTTATTGAACTTGAAACAGTTAAACAAATCTAGAGTGAAAACACCTTGAACTGTGAAATTTCCCTTCAAACGTTTCCTGTTTAAACTTTTTTTTCTTCCATTCAGAACACAAGACAACATTAAAAGTTTACTTGCAAAACCTGATGTGCAAAATAATTTTCTCTTATTTAAAATGTTTGTGATTATTTGGAGCAGAAAATGGTAGTAGCGATTTCAATTTTGATTAATGGCACAGCCACAACCTTTGGGCTGTGTGCTGAACTCTCTGGCCACATGCAGCTAACCAACTGGAACTTTAAACTGACTTGAACCTGACGCCGACTCCATTAACCTGTGTCCCAGCAGCTGGTGATCGCCACACTGACTTCAGCTTGGTGTCTGACTGGCGGTGAAGTGTGTGTTTTCTTCACACAAAGTGTAAAAACTGAACGTCCTTTCCGCTAACAACCAGTGTGATCGATCAAACAGTCACCTGCTGAGCTGAGTCATAACTTATCACCTCTCTCTCACCTAGATGGTGCTTTAATACGGCGCCTTTGCAGTCTTACTTAGTGAGATTAATTTCTCCTGACATTAACAGAGGTGCCCTTAACTTCTAAGCGAGGACTTTAATTTTAACTTTATCATTGATTATTCTGCCGATTATTGTCTTGAAAAAAAAAAAAATCAATGAATTATTTGGACTATAATTTGTCTGAAAACAGTGAAGACTGCCGGTCACAATTTTCTAATGTCAAAGTCAAGATGACATCTTGAAATTGCTTGTTTTGGCCAAAATCCAATTATTTTTCATACATAATGGCATAAAACAGAAAATCATTGAGTCCTCTCAACAGGTGAAAGAAGACATACGCACCATATTAACGCTACATTCATATCCTGTCAGATTTAACGTAAATGATCCTGGAACATACTGCATACTACTGTTCAAATCAGCGTACTGGTAGAAAAAACACAACTACAGTTAGGTACAGTATGAGATTTAACTGTGGGCTCACAGGTTGCAAATATATCAAAACAAGTAAGGAACTCTGCACACAATTCATAAAAGCCAGCAAATGTAGTTAGGAGATATTAAAAAATAAAATAAAAATAAAATCTGATTCAGAATACAGGCAAGAGCTGTCAGCTGCAGTTTTATGGATGATTTGAAATTCATAAATAAAAGATTTTGAAGAAAAAAAACACACTCTCACACACACACACACACACACACACACAGTCAACCTGACTGTATTTGTTATTCAACACCGTAAAGAAATTAATTTAAATGGGTATTTTAATATCCTATTTCGCACAACTCTCACTGTGCCCAGAATTTTTTTTATCT